>NC_142545.1:18616577-18980655 GCF_056151865.1 Erythranthe guttata | reverse complement strand
GTTCACGGTTCACCAAATCTAAGAACCGGGCCCGTCCCGGGTAGGACGGGCCGGTTCACGGTTGCGGGCCGGTTCACACGGTCAACGGGCCGGTTCGGGCCGGTTCCGGGCCCAAAACCGGCCCGTGGCCGTGTCTAGCTGGGAATATATAATCATACATACTGAGAGCTAAATATTTATACAACGGTTCTAGTCTTCCCATTAGTTTATTGATCCAACGTATCCCTAATTATCAATATTTTTTCATAATTAATTTTTTTCAATTTGTTTAAATGTCAAATTATCAATATTTTGAATATATAACCAACATCATCCATTAGTAGAGTTGGTACCTAACCTTACTTAAGTGCACATTGGTTCAAATAAAAAACAATCTCGCAAATAATCTCATCTCCATGTCAAAATAGTAACATTCACGTCATATTTCCTCAGGTGCTAACGATTGTATGTCGCCCTACCTTGTTTATTTTTTACGCTCATACATTTGCCTTTGTGTACAACTCAATGATATTCAAATAAATTTTGGCATGATCTCATGCATTTGTATAAGTTGAACATATCTGTATTTAACTAGCTCGCCAGCATTCTATTAAAATTCATATAAATGCATCCTTTGGAATAAAAATCGAACGGTGCAAATATGTCGAAACGACTTTGGCACAGCGCCTTGCATGTGTGTCTATATATATATATATATATATATATATATATATATATATATATATATATATATATATATATATATATATATATAATCCAAATGGTTACTTTATATTTTTCAATTACTAGTCACATCATACGAAATGATTAAAACGCTAATATCGAATGTGACTAGTAATTGAAATATATAAAGTAACCATTACGGTTATATATATATATATATATATATATATATATATATATATATATATATATATATATATATATATATATATATATATATATATATATAATTTTTAATTTTACAAAAACTGATATATTCGGCTCATGGTCGGTTTTAGTAAAAAAAATCGAACCAAATCGAGCCCAGATGTGCACACCCCTATGAAGGAGATAAACCCAACAAAGAGAGCTATGCAATGCTTTCTCAGCACTAAGACCAGTCTCCGAAATGATAGATCTGACCAGAATGACTTAGATCTCTGATCAAATCCCTCGCCTAAAATCCCACCTCACCAAGATTTGAAAACTCTCGTGTTTCCACCTATAAATAGATCCCACGAGCTCACCACAAAATAAAAATTAAATGGGGATTCAAATTGTGTGTGTTCCATTTCTCTCTCACCGACGTTACTATATAGATAAACAAGAGAAGTTGTCTCAAAAGTAGACAGCAAAAACGATACAACCATTGTCATGGTCAAACGGGTGTATCGACAAAAAATGTCAATACACATACAATGCGACGGTATAACCAAATGAGAGAGTGAGAAGGAGGACCAAAAGTAGAATTTCGGGAGAGAGGCTCAAATTAAATACCTGGAATTAATAATTAGGATCAATCCGGTAGAAATCAACGGTCCATATCAAGTGTCTAGAGATATAAAGCGTTTGACCGGATGCACGCTTTTAGTGCTGGCTTTTTAAGTTAGACCGTCTCAAGTGGAATCTAGGTTAATGGAATGAATTCTGCAATCAAAGGGAACAATTCTCTCCCACTTGGAATAAAATTTACATTTCTTTTTCACAAATTTGAACCTCCATTTAAGCCAAAGGGTCCAAAATCTTCAAATTTCTTCAATTATCACCTTAGCAGGCAAATGAACTGCTCCAGAGGAATCAAGAATGAAAGTGATAGCATTACAACAACTCTGACAAAGGTCATGTGATTTTTAGAGGAAATATCTAAAGGTGTCCTTATACTAAACCCATTAATAATGTATAAAGAAATTAATACAGCTTAGAATAAACTAAGAGGGTGTTTGGCTAAACTTATAAGATGTTAAAAAGAGCTTATAAGATCTTAATATTTTTTTAAATAAGCTGTCGGAAAGCAAATAAGATTTTTTTAAAAAAAATACCTCTACCCCACCTTTTGAATGTTATATATATATATATATATATATATATATATATATATATATATATATATTATTCCTGTAAAATACGATATAAAAGTTTACTAAAACTGTACAAATAAATTTATATTAGTTTTTAGAGATAAACATAGGTAAGAAGGGAAAATGGTTCATGCATAAAGTTCAATAAAATATATATCAATTAAATCATGGTATTCGGAAAGATCTATTCGACAAAATGTTCATGCATAAAGTTCAATAATTACAATTAGGACCGGCAATTGAGCCGGGCCTTCCCGAAGCCCGATGGCTCGGCCCGATTTTATTTGAGCCGAGCTCGATAAATTGTGAGCCGGGCCGCGTTTGAACATTTTTATTAAACTCGATTAAATTATGAGCCGAGTTTGAGCTTAACATGGCTCAACCCGAATAAAGCCCGACTAAGTATATATATATATATATATATATATATATATATATATATATATATATATATATATATATATATATATATATATATATATATATATATATATATACACACACACACGAATGGATGTAAACAAGTTAACAACTAGTAGTAATTAATTCATATATTTAATCACATCTAATCTCGAGAATCTGAAAAGTTTTTTAATGTAAAAAATATTAATTTTTTCTTCATTCATATAAATATAAAACCTAGTATATACAAAACCTAACCACTAGGCCAAAACAGTCGACTGGCGACGAAATTTGGCGACGAAAATGTGTATTTGGCGACGATTTTTTTCTGTTTGCGACGAATTATTTTCGTCGCCAAATCCTACACAAAACGTCGCCAAACGTCCCGTCGCAAGAGCGGCGACGAAAAAACATTTTCGAAGCAAAGGTTTGCGACGCATTAAATAAATCGTCGCAAAATTCGTATTTTCTGGAAAAAAAATGTTTTTTTTATATTAGCGACGGATCCTATACTTTCGTCGCTTACTTGTTGCGACGAATACGTAATAAGTCGCAAACCTTGGCGACGAATGTTATTTTCGTCACTATTGTGAGCGACGTTTTGTGACGTTTTCGTCGCTAAATTTACGAAAAATATTTGCGACTAATGTCCGTTTTCGTCGCAAGCCCCACGATTTATTTGCGGCGATTTGTTTTATTTATTCGTCGCTAGGTTTTTTATTTTTTTTAATATATTTTCTGGTTTATTTATTTTTTCGTTTAAGAAATTCAACCTGTATTCAGCAGTTGTACAAAAAAAAAATACACTTATATCGAAAATATTAAAACCAATTATACGGATTAAATATCAAGGTAGCACAAAACATAAATTAAAAAAGTACATAAAACTTAAAAGCATATAATGTAGTGTTGCAAAGTTTAATTCAAAAACCAAACAAAGTTCATCACTTTTTATACTCCACCATCATTGGAAGGAGTCGATGTTGAGGCTTGTAGTCCAAAACGGCCGACCAAGGTGTTCACAATTTCTCGGGTTTCTTTCAATTCCGCTTCCAATCTTTCCATTTTTTCATCTTTAAGTAGCATTTGCTCTTTCATTGAATTCATTTCCATTTGCACTTCCGGCGGAATTGAAGAAAATCTCGACTTTGAACTCTTTGTGGTGGTTGCAATCTTAATTCCAAGCCCTTTGCTTTTCAATACTTAACAGAATCATTATAAAATGTTGCCTAATTAACATAATCATTAGTGAAGTAATTAACAGAATACTCAACAAAAATCTTGCCATTATCATTATAAAATGAATCCCTAATTCACATTTTTGATTAATGCGATTTCGATGAAGGTACAAGAAACTCTCTGATGCAAATAAAACCATTCAAAATTTTCTATGAAACAAAACCACCCCCAATAAATTCAATTTACACACACCTGATTTGATGCAAATAACACATTCAAATTTTTTTATGAAAAACGCACAAACACACTTCTGTGTGTATGTGTGTGTGTGTGTGTGAAATACTTACTCCAATCAGCGGAGAGCAACGGCGAACGACGGAGAGCAGCGGCGGACGGCGGAGAGATCGGGGCGGACGGCGGAGAACGACGGAGCGGAGAGATGGGTTGACGGTGGAGAGCAGCGGCGGAGAGATGGTCGGAGGAGAGCAGCGGCGGACGGCAAGAGAGCAGCGGCAGACTGCGGCGGCGGAGGCGGAGGGGGAGGACCCGGCGGAGGGGGGGCGCCGGCGGAGGGGAAAAACGAAAGAGAGAGAAGAAATTCAGAGAAAATGGGGAAAAGGGGATTAGGGCCTGACTTCTAATTCATTTCTTTGCGACGATTCCTACCCAATCGTCGCCATAAATATTTAAAACGAATATTGTAGCGACGTTTCAAGGACTTTCGTCGCTAATCAAAAAAAAAAATTAAGTAGATTTGCGACGTTTCTGTAAGAAACGTCGCTATAGAAAACCGAGATTTTTTTTATAATTATTTTGGCGACGATTAAGACACTATCGTCGCCAATAATAAATATAATTCTTTTAAAAAATTATTTGTCATGCGACGAATCTACTGTTTTCGTCGCTACCAAATAAATATAATTTAGTATTACCTCTTTATTACGCTACGTTTATCCTTATTCGTCGCCACACCACTAATTATTTTTTTTATAATTGCACTAGCGACGAATACGTAATATTCGTCGCTAAGGTAACAAAATAAATTGCAAAAAATATATTTCTTGCGTCGGTTATATAAAAACGTCGCTACGAGAGTGCTTTATTATCTTTTTTTTTCACTTTGCGACGGTTTTTTATCATTAGTCGCAAACTGGCGACGATTGTTAAAAACGTCGCGAGATATTCCATCGAAATCTTATTTTCCGATATCTTGCGACGTTTGTTAGTCAAAAAGGTCGCAAACTAGCGACGATTCTGGAATCGTCGCCAAAAAAAACGTCGCAAGTGAGCTGTTTTGGCCTAGTGAACGTTAACAGTATGTTGCAAAATTTAAGTTGAGTGTTTCTCTTGTCATCAATGGAGGTAATCTTAATGTATCACTGTTTTTTACTTTCAATGATTATTCTAGATATAAGTTTTATCTTAATTTATCATTGTTTTCGACTTGCAATGAGTATTTTAAATTTATCATAGTATAAGTTTTTTTTTTTAACATGTTCAGTTACAAAGTTGTAAAATATGTAATTTATATATTGCCTGATAAAAGCCCGATATAAACCCGAAGCCCGAAAAAATAAGTGAGCCGAGTTTGAGCCTATAGGCATGAGGCCCGATGGTATTTGAGCTTGAGCCTATAAAAACGAGGCCCGATGGTATATGAGTTTGAGCCGACCCAAGCTCGGCTCACATGGCCCGATTGCCAGCCCTAATTACAATTTGTGACTGATAAACATATGACAAATTTTGAATATTGGGAGAAATAGTATAAATGATTGAAATAGAAAATAGAGTACCATGTTTTTAATTTTTTTTAGTAATTAATTCTGTTAATATAAGTAAATTATATTGTGCGTCCCTAAGAAGTAAGAACTAGCCTCCTTAGCTTCAAGACTACATTAAACAAACATAAAATTGTCACATATCTGACAAATAACAAAGTTGGTGTGTCCCCATAACAGAAAAGCTTGTCCATGATGCTGTCAATACAATACTCTATCAATAGCAACTCCATCGTCGCCTTTTTATAACAAAACGAATTTTCGCCACGGTCAAGACAAAAAATTAAATTCAATACTTACCAACTGCAAAAGGTTTTGTAAGTAGAACTTTGGGATTTTTTAGTCCAAGCCCATTCCATCTCAAGCTGCAGAGTCATTTCATGCTACTTACATTAAAGGTAATTTTACTACAAAAGTTTGTGGAGAATATAATAATTTTATCTCTACCTATCTAATTCATATCATTTTGGTTCACCTTTGAAGTTACCGGAAGAGGAAGGTACGAGCAATGTATTGCGCTTCTTCCGTGCAGTAGAGAGAGAAAGTGTGATGATCTTCCGTGCAGTAGAGAGAGAGAGTGTGGTGAGGGAACTGCTACACATGCATCTGAAAATTTTGACTAAACGTTTCTTGATTTCGACCTAATACTTAATCTAGCCCTTTTTATTTCCCCTATCCCCTATATTTATGACTTTTAGCAGATTAAATATTTTTTATGGTTTTGCGCCATTGTAGCTTTCAGTAGTAATTAATATGATATCCCAAGTACAAATTTTCTTGAAATCAAAATTTGTGTACGAAGGGCCAAACTGCAACAGGATTGGATGGAACAAATACTAAAGACACCAATAGGACTCTTTCCAAACTCAAAAGTGACAAAATGACAATGTTTTATCAAATATTGGAGAAAAGGCAATAAAAGATGTCCAAAGGCTTTCAAATCTGGAATAAACCACTTTACTAAAGTCAGATTATAAAGAAGAAAAAAATATCTTTTTCATGTATCAGTATTTCTTTTTCTCCAATTGATTAGAATTAGACGGCGGTTATATGCAAGTCCATTTTTTTATTAGTTCAAGACCTCCAACATAAAAATACTAATTTACCCTTAATGAAAATTAAAATCAAATAAAAAACACAAAACATTAAAAAATAAAAAAAATCATTTCCTTTGTGCAAGACCAAATAAAATACATAAATCCAGAAACTCTTCTTTCTTATTTCACGACTTAAAACTCTTCTTCTTCTTCACAAACCCACCAAGAAATCCTACACACCAAAATTATCAAATACATACCAAACATTCACGATGGAACCAAAAACCAATGATATGGTGGTTTACGAGGGTGGAGAACACAATGGAATATGTTTTCACCGTTTATTTTTGCTTTAGGGTCGTTTCTTTTTTGTTGGAAAAAAAAATCGACGATACAAAAAATCGGTCTGCAAATACCGATTTTTGTTACTAAAGTCGGTAACCACATTCCGATTATTTTAATAAAAGTCGGTACTTAAAAACCGATTTTTGTCGTAAAAATCGGCATGAGAACACCGATTTGTTTTTGTATTATCGGTATTGTCATGCCGACTTGTACTACAAAAATCGGTTTTTAAATACCGATTTTATTATCTGTGTTTTTTTAAGACCGTTTTCTCATACTTTCGTTCATCAACCTAGGGGATTGATGGAGGATTATTCAAATGAATTATCTAACGAATAAATATTTGAGATACGGAAAGTTCTACTCGATTGGGTTAAAGGAGTGGTAGACGCCACCGAATGGTGATAAAACATTTTCGTTTCAAATATTTAAAAAATATCAATTAACCAAATATATAATGTATTATTTAAAAAAAAAATTCAAAAAATATCGGTATCCGAAAACCGATTTTGTACTCAATAATCGACATTAGAACTCCGATTATGATGCCAATTTTCGTGTACAAAATCGGTATGGATAAACCAATTTGGGAAACCAACGAAAAAAAATAAAAAAAACAATTTCAATCTCAATTTTTTTTTTCAAAATCGGCCCAATCATTGCAACCCAACAAGAAATAAGTATAGATTAATGTTCATTCATACATATTTATCAAGAATCGATGTTCGATTAATATTTTCGAATTTACAAATAAAAATTTAGTAAAAAGGACATCGATGCTCGATTAATGTTTTCGAATTTACAAACAAAAGTTTAGTAAAATGGACTTACTTGTTGGTGGTGGTGCGGTGGTGGTAATGGTGCGGTGGGTGGGTCGCTGGTCATCACCGGTGCGGTGGAAGTCTCGCTGGTTGGCGTCGTTGGTTGGCAGTAGTGATATTTCTTTTTTGTTTTGTTTTGTTTTTTTTTTTTTTTTTGATTTTTGGTCTTGAACAAATTAAAAATAAGATTTATTTGTATTTGAGTATTATTTGTGAATAAGGGTATATTTGTCATCTTTGGTCTTGATGTAATAAAATTAGATTTATTTATGGGCTTGAACTAATAAACTCCTTTATGTGGTTTTAAACTAATAAAAAAATGGGCTTGCATATAACCGCCGCCTTAGAATTAATACTTGAGAAAATTTGAATAAAAAGCATAAAATTGAGAAATAGAGTAATCAATCCACAAGGTGTCACTCAAAAGAAAAAAAAAAAAGGATCTCACAACCGACAAATGCAAAAATATTAATCTTATGAACATTCTAAAAGTAGAAGCAGTAGTCCCATATGCTATCATAAGGAACAAAGGAAGCAAGAAGAGAAGGTAATACTGCTACTCTTACAAAAACAACAGTTTAGATATAACAGCCATCATAGAGGAGGAACAAGGAATGAGATCAATGTAACCTAGTCAGTTCTTCTACTCTCTTCATCAGTTCCTCCACCGGTACATTTATCGCCTTCGAAACCTCTTCCATCTGATTCCTGTTGAGATCGAGAAACGATTCTATTAAATCACCGTCCAAGAAATTTTTAGCATCAACCGTTTTCTTTTCGTTGTAGAAAGATCTCCACTGTTCATGGCTCAGTCCTCCCACACCTTTGATCACTTTCCTCATATTCGTTTGGAGCTTCTCCAGGAACACATACTGCTCGTGCGGGAGAGAAGCAATTACCCCTATAACCCCATTCACTGTACCGAATATAACTGTTGGAATCTGCCCAACATCAGAATCGGGCAATCGCATTACAAGCGAACCGTGTCTGAACCGATTGACGAATTCGCCTAGGTGGTATTCTCCGACCACCTCAAGACGCCCTCTCTCCTCGTCAGTTGCCCCTTCACTGTTTTTCCGGACAGTGAAGAGGTTGAAATTATTCTCGGCACCAACATAAATGTCATCGTCAAGAATCTCAACAGCTGACATCCAATTTGCATTGTAGTCTCGAGCTCGCTCTTCTATAGCACCCTCCTCGTGCTGCATATAAATAGCAAATTCAAGAAGGCGGTGTCATATTTGAGAATTGTAAACACTTTGAACAACTTGCTAAAAAAATTTCCAAGAGTTCAGAATATTTCACCTTGTAAATAAGCAGAGAAATTGATTTCATCAAGTCACCGACAACAATGAAATCTCCTCTAGTTTGTACATAAAGGGCAAGTATGTGGCCATGATGACCAGATTCGGATTGCAACTCACGAGAGCCATCGTCACGGAGCATCCACTTATACAGCTGAATCTTCTGGTTAATGGCAGCAAGGAGTCTTCCGTTGAACGCATTCAGAGAGTAAACAGCCCCTTTCGTTTCCTTCTCAGCAATCAGCTGGAGTTTTCCATCTTCTACGGCAAAGACTAATATCCGACCCTGAAGTTGTTCCGTTAGAGAAAAAGAATAGTTAATAATGGTAAAATAAGTGCAGCAAAAAAAAATTGGGGAAGGGAAAAAGGAAGTTGAAGAATAATGGATGATAAAATTGAGTTAAGGGCATAACATGCAGCAACGGAGAAAGAGAATACCTTGGTAGGTTCGTTCTCTTCTGGCATAACATATGCAGTCCCGATGCAGTAGTACACATTATTATCATCGGAGAACGAACAACTAAGAATAGAGCAACCACACTCAAACTGATCCAGTGAATAAGTTGATATGAAATCAAAAGTCTGATCATCTAACAAGCGGATAAAGTGCATTTCAGAGTCTTCTGCACTTGACTGGTTATATTTTAAACTGCATATGGCGAAGGTCCGGGTCTGTTCCTGATGACATATACGTCGAGCGTGCTCCCCGAGTGGGATAGATCGTATATGAAGCTTTTGAATGTCATCTATGGTCCCAATGGTTAATTCGCCTTCTTTAGCAATTGCAAGGCTGTTGACAAAGAAAGAATTCTTAAAAGATCTCTAGTTGTACCACAGAAGATGTCAATTAAACATATTACAACCTAACACGTTATAATAGAATCAGACTTAACAAGAATGTTAACCAAAGGATGATCCAGCAATATTGCAAGAAGGAAATGATATTTTACCTGTCAGGGAAAGCAGCAGAATTGAAAGGGCACATATGACTGACTTCTTTCAGATTTACGTTGCTGTAAAGCAATTTCTTGTTACTGCTGTAAATGACGGTTGGTCTATCAGAAGCAGCAAACACGTGTGTAGCATTCTTTGAAGAGAAAGTACGAAGTGTAATGGGCTGGGTCCCTAAAGATACTTTCTTCCTGTCCGCCAGCTGACCATTACTCGTATTCAACACGAAATTCAGAAGATGTCCATCCCCAAGAGCACATAACAAGTACGATATCTGACATAAACAAAAAAAAAAAGCACCCAATGGTGTTAGCCCCATCAGAGGACAAATTTACATATACAGGAAATATGAAAAATATACTAAAATTATTAGGTACATATATAAGAAGTTAAAATACTTGAAGAATGGAACTAACCCCTTCAAAAGAACACAGAAGTACAGAGCGAGGAATTATCTCCCCACCCAAAAGTTCCTTTGTAATAAGATTCAAGTCGGGAAGAGAAAATATCCTAACACTGATATCCGTCCACATTCCAACAGCTGCTAGTTGACTATGGTTTGTATTATCACCAATTGGATTTATGTCCAGGCAAGAGATGTCATACTCCAACTGAATATGTTTTACTTCTGTCAATACACCATCACCAATTTCCAGATAGACCAAATGGCCACCACCAATAGCCAATAAAACCTGTTAAAGGAAATTCCTACCCTCAGAAAAAACTGAAAATAACTCAAAACATATTGAAGCAGTAAATAACACACTGGCAATGTCTAACATGTAAGTAGCAAAAAGCAGGAAGCACAATAAGAAGATAACTGTATTAGATGCTTATGATATTTGCTAATATCCAGTTTGATCCTATAACAAATAGTTGGAACTTGGAAGTATACCTGGGTGGCATTGGCTGTGGCAACATTCACTGAATAACCTGCTGGAGCCAACCAATTGTTACGGAGCTCTCTGGTGGTAGAACTAACCAATCTAACTGCATTTGAAGTCACCTGCATATTTCAATTCCAACTGTAAACTTGGCTACTGCAACAATTTAAAAATTAAATTGGTAATGCAGTTTCTCCATGCAATCTCCTGGAGAAGAACTAACCAGAATGTTTGGCACAGTGATTACGTTGTTACATTATTTGGGGGGGGGGGGGGGGGGGGGGGGGGGGGGGGGAGGACAACTGTATTATGTATTAATTGCATAATTAGTTATACTTTCTACAACATAGCATGAATAGGTTCCCAGAGAATTTCAACTGTCTTGATTTCACTCCAATAGTATCATACATATTTACAAACACCAAGAATCAAAATTTCTATTGTTTATTCTAGTGAAAAAAGAAAGTCCAGCCAGTAATTTTACTTGTTAGAGGATTCTCTGAACAAGAGATCAACATTAAGTGTTTCTGGAAGTAGAATATAATCAAAGATTAATAATATTTTTTTACAAAACTTCCCAAATATGTTAGAAACTAACATGAAGGTTAAAGTCAGATGTTTACAAAATAAATAGAGCAATTTCATATGTAAGATGGCGCCAATTAATGCACATTCATTGTATTTTTCCTCTAATTTTGACCTTAGAAAATAAATATCTGCACAACTACTAATTGATGATAAACACTCAGCTTTTAAGAAAATATATGCTAATGAGTCTGATCATGAACATGGTATTTTTAGGTGATCATGGTGTATAAAGAACCATAAAAATCTACATTAGTAAAATACTATTAAATGCTTTAACACCATACCTGCACAAGCTGGTCATGAATAGCATCATGACAAAATAATGTCTGGACATCTGAAGAAAATCCTTCTATCTCAGTTTCCTCCAATTCATCCTCAAGATTCATCGCCAAAATACGTGTCTCGCTAATAAAGCTAACAACTAAGAAAGTGTCATACGGATCATCAGTAGCTGATCTTAACGACCACATTCCTTTGATTCCTTGAAGCTCTACAGATGCCTATAAATGCCATTGAAAATAAATTACACTGAGAAAATAAGATCGAACAAATTGACAAGCAGAAACTTATCAAAGCCGTACCTGCTCATTTATTCCAATACCATTGCGCACAATGCGTAGAGAACCATCTTTATAGGCTCCTGAGCAAGTTACAACCTGACCTTGACCTTGCCTCTCTAAGTCAACCACACAGAAGTCCACAATTGGCCCCAAATTTACAAACCTTTCAAGAACTTCCACATAAGAACCTTTTGCATCCGGATGAAGGTTAATCTTTATGAGCTGGATTATATACAAATACAATCAGAAGTAGAAAAGTAATCCATATGATATGAGAATTAGCAATGAATCAGATAATAAATAGTTGAGAAGATTTACAAAATGAAAGCATTAATCAAATTTATCAAGCCATTTTGACGCAACTCAAGTTTCCCAGCTTGGTAATATTCACCTCAAACTTAGTAACACATGAAAATTAAGATGAGCCACAGCAGACAGATGCTAAGAAATAAGAAGAGAGATTTCTTCTAAAAAGTTATTCCAAGTTCACAAAATTTCTACTCTGTCCATATAAAATCAAGGAGAGCACAAGAAAGTTTCAGACAAAAGCAAACCTGATATCACGCGAAAATCAAAAAAGGCAGACTAACAAAGAAGAGCAAGATTTTGTTGCATCATATATCAAAAAAAAAATTAAAGTGATTTGAATACTTTATTTTCCTCTCAAGCATCAGATACACGACAAAATGATACGGCACACTCCTATTTCATGTGAAAATTCAAAAGACTGACAGTAGAACAGTGCAATATTTCTTCATACAGAAGCAATAGTCTTATCAATTAAAACATACACATGTCTATTTCTTAGGAAATATAGTTACACCCCGAAGATCAATAGGATTAATATTCTACAAACCTGTGAATCTCCATAACTTGACCCCACAAAAACAACAGCATTATCAAGATATGAAATCGACGATGCAACAGATGTTTCGCCCAGGAGCTCAATTTTGAGTCCAGTGACCCTAGTAGATTACCAATAGAGAACATTAGGCATGTCAAATACAATAAGCCTAGACTTTGAAGCCAAAGTGAAATATACCTATTTCAAGAAACAATGTAATAGAATACAGCAAACTTACTTCTCCTTTTCATGGGTTATGACAAGCAGGTGCAAAATCCCATTATGATCGCCTAGTAAGTAGCGTGAACCATCGGCATCAACCCTTCCATAAGCCCTTGTGATAGACTTCAAAAAGGTAAAACATCAGCAAGGATTACAGTCGTGATTAACATGAGCAGGGATAGAGCTAGAAGCAGATGCATGCAACTTACAGGTCTGACTGGGATTGCTTTGAAAGCTGAGGCACTGCAATACACTATAGTTTCTTCGCCAATAATTAGGACACCACAAAGAGGCGGCGGAACTGGGATCAATAACTCTGCCCCATTATCAAGATTGTTCTGAGACCATGGACCCTCAACAAAATCTTTATCCTTCAAAGCGACCTCATACGTTTTCACATGACGAGCTTCCTTATTATCCTGGAATCAAGTCAATTATTATGACAAGCAGAACGCTAACAAAAATGTCAAACAGAAATTATAAATTCCAAAAGGTACTCCGAAGAGCATCACGCTTGACAAGGAAATAGTATATGGTCTAAAACATAGAAAAATGACTTTGCTGAGGCCATGACTTGGAACCGTCTTAACACCATGAACCATATATCAAGAGAAAATCAAGAATGACAAAGATATTCAATACAAAATATCAAGTAACTCATGCATGACCTAGCCTAGACCCGAGATTTTGAATCAAAATTGGTGACCGTATTAAGGCGACTCGTATGGATACAGAAAATTGGTTCTTCGAAATATGGGAAGACTGCAAGAAGATAAGACAATCACACTAATATTCTTGGATTTGTGCATAAATAAATCAAAACCTGATAAAGTACAACAATTGTTGGTTTCGGACAACCGTACAAAAACTTGATATCCAAAACTTGAAGCTCCTCAAGCCTGATGAAACAACAAAAAAATAGAATGCAAGTTAGAGAGGATATCCATAAACAAAGTCCATTTTACAATGACGAGACGAATATTGTATCATGCTCTAAGCTTGCATTAAATACTTTAATTGTAGTTAGGACACCATATGATTATCATTAATACTTGCTCTTCGAGCTGCAAGTCAATGTATGAACAGCTAGAGGTTGTGAAATGATTGTGCTGGCAAAAACTAGTAAGGTTCATCAAGAGAAAAATTATAGGACTTCGATGTTTAAAATTCAAAGTTGTAGTTTATACTTTTTCTGTTCATATAAATAAGAGTGTCTGACTCACTCGTGGTTCAGTGACACAATCTCAATAACCTTTCTGCATCACTTTGTATAACAAGATCTGACAAGCTCAACATCATATTTGCACAGCAAGAAAAATGAAACTTCATATAAACAGAAGATATTTTAATGATGGGAAATTTCGTCAACTTAATTACATCTTTTCAAAGCATATGCTAAGACACAGGAACTCCATCTTCTTTTAACATGATCATGAAAAAAAAAATTTGCTATCATCAGCAAAGCATCAACTATGAAAGGCAGGACTTGAAGTTAATAGGAACAATTAACAAGAAAATATAACAGGCAACAAATGAAACTAAATCATAAAGTCAAGCATTTCCATGAATAAGATGAATCCAGTTTTCTTCCCCCGTGATACATAACTAGATATTTTCATGGGAGAAAAATACCTAATATTAAATGCTTCTTTGAGCTGGCCTTTGTTATCAAATGGGATGACCTAAAAGAAAAAAGAAAATCTCATAATGAACAGTTAAAACAATGAAAGAAACAAACTTTGAAACAATCCCAAATAAACAAAAAAGAGAATCTACTGATATTCGAGGGGGCATGGAACTATCTATACCTTGAATAATCCATCATACAGGTGAAGTCCGATTAATCTGCAATCTGGATCCACTATACCAATCTACGCGAAAAGAATAGGTAATAATATAGTTATATATCTTCACTGGACAAGTCTGAGATCAAAATTGCAGCATTAAACCCCATAATAAAAAAAAATAGTACCTGTCCGTTGTCCGTAGGACGACCAATTCGATCTGAAACATCCCCCATGGCCCTATTCATATGGTGGAAGCCACCCCCACAAAGATAAACAAATTTCTTTTAGGAATAATGTAGAATAGAAAACCATACCAACAACTATACTAATGATAATCAAATATCATTGGAAATAAAGACTAGTTCTAAGGCTTTATTAGGATTGCCCACAAAACAATAAACTAGGCAACAGAACTGACTCAGATAACTTTGAAGAATTATTGAAAATATCAAAGTCCTAACATATCAGCACACAGTAACAATTTTTCTAAGACGTAATCACCCAAACTTCAACAAACTAGTGCCACACCTTGTAATAACCTCAGAGGTCTCTGCATCCCATTGCAAAACACAGAATTTATATCTTTCTGTGGCTACGAAAAGAAGATCTTGAGCTTCTCCCTGTTAAGTTAATACGAGAGTAAGAAATCAGTGACTTTACATCTACTTCACTAGGTCATGAGAACAAAACAAGTCAGAACACATGAGCTTTTAATCAAATGGAATGTCAAGGAACTAAATGCTTCATATGATAATCTGGATACTTACATGTGGACGGAAGAGCTCAAGCGTTGCAATTCTCCCATAAATTGGCACATCCAACATCGGCTGCAGAGACACATACATTAGAATTATAATCGATCAGGATGAAAGTGAAAATTGAGTTATTCTACTGCCCCTTCTAAAATTGCATTGCTCTAATCCCAGAGTAAATATAGTCCGAAGATATAACCAAGCAGGCCATAATTTCTCGCTAATCATGGATAATTTATAACATAGTCCGGTATGAAACAATTAATTAGCAGGCCACGGAAAGTAATTTCATAATGAATATCCAATGCAACTTCAGTGATGTACCTGTAAGCCTTGAGGCGAGAGTACATGGATCTCTATTCGAGTGCATTTCCTGAAAATTGATTACATTCACTGATTAGTAAAACACATTCCGAACAAAGATAGCACTGGACCAAAGCAATTATACAACACTCAATAGAAAATTATGAATGATTAAGTTCCACAGCAATAATGCAATAGCATTCCCAGACACAAAACTGAAGCCACAATCATTCATTCGGGAAAAAAAAAAAAAAAGAACCTCCCTATTTTCTAACAGGCACATCAATTTCTGTGAAGCGGCGCTGAAAAATAACTAAAAAAAATTATAAAAAAGAAAAATAAAATTGCGGGTAGAACTTACGCAACGATGAGATTGAGCTCCTGAGGGCCGGTGAAATTGCCGACGCAGGAATGAGTAACGTTCGTCGGTTTGTGGGCCGTCACCACATAATTCCATATACTCATTTTTACCTACTAAACTACTGTGTCTATAAGCCTTGGCTTCTGCGAAATGAAGAAATGAATAAAAACCCTAAACTCCCACTTGGTGTGTATATATACGTGACTGAAGGGAGAGGGACGAAGGATCAGCAGAAATTGCTCGCGAGTATAGAGAAGCTGCCACACACGGGCGCGTGTATCAGTTTATAGAAAGGGAGTGACCAGAAAACGGCGTCGTGGCGTTCAACCTCTAATAGACTGTGGATGGAGTAATATGCATACAAGGGCCAAGGAGTTGTCGAGCACCGGTTGAAGATGTACCAAACGGTGTCGTACTGGTTTGGGCTAAAATGTATGTGTAAACCCATTTACCTTTCTTATTTGGGCCGGTCCAATTTATGCAGAAATTGAAATGGGTAGGTGGACGAATGACCCGACCCATTGGTGGTTAACAAACTAATCAATCATTCAATCCACCCTTTTGTTTTATTTTATTTATTAAAATTAAAAAATAATAATGAATAAATAAATAAATAATAAAAAAAAAAAAGGATGAGCTCCCACAGCACTTATTTAGGATACTCACTGATATGTATATATACACTCACAATGTGAGGTCTTTTTATAATTACAATTGAATGTACATAATTACAATAGTCCATGTTCTAATAATATAAGAAATAACCATATGACCAATCTATATGATTATAACAATGTAATATATTTCTTATTATAATTATTATAAATTAATTATAAAAAAAATTAGTTAAAATTTATAATTATCTTTTATATATAAACTAAAAACGTTAGGATAACTCAAGAAACTCTAATAATTCATGAAGCTCTAATGACATATATATTTATAAAATTTTATTAAATTAATTGTTATTATTTTTTTTTCATCTCATATTTTATAGTTTTTTTTTTTTTACTTTCTTAGCAAATCATTTTATTGTTTTGTAATTTCTTTGTTAACCCTTCTTTTACACACACCCATGTAAAGAATTTATACTTTAATTATCAAAGGAGTAAAATAAAATCTCTCTCGCTAACACACGCACTGTGGATTTTTTTTTTTTTTTTTTTTTTGCCCGCCTAACTTAAATTGATTTTGATGTTATACTTATTTTGATAATTTGAATTTCACAATTAATTATTTTAATATCGTATAATTTATTTATTTTTTAATATAATTTAATTATCATATATTTAAAGTTTATTTTCCAAATATAAAATAGAGAGAATGAGGCAATAATTAAAAAGTAAAAAATGATTCACAAACGATTCACAATATTAATAAATTAATAAGATAAAATTCAGAGGGCGCCAATGTTCTTGAGGCCCAATACAACCCCAACCCCAATAATGTGACCCACAACCCCACAGCCCAAAGTATCCGCCAGTGTGAAACCCGCCGGGTCACCCGTTTGCAGACCCGAATCCCTCGCCTCCAGTTTCAGACCCGCTGTCGCCTTCCGGTTCGCTGATGGAGCCAATCCAAACCGACCCGCGAACAGCATCAGGCTTGTTGACGTCACCATTATCTGCGTTTTTTCCAAATCCATTATTAAAAAAAACAACATTTCCAGATTCGCATCTAATCTAATATATTAAATTAAAACTGTGAAAACTAATTATTTATTTAATTTAAATAAAAAAATTACCAAATTTGTAGGTGAGCCAATGAAATCACAACGAGCGCCCAAAGCTCCCTGCCCTCTACGCCTCATTGGTTGAACAGCTACCTGAACACAGAAACACACATAAATTAATTAGCATTTAGACTAATATTTCTAAAATAAATAAATAATAATAATTAATTACCAAAATGTATAAACGAGATCAGAAACTAACCAAACTTTTCACGGGAGAAGCAGGGGCAATTTGGGGTTTCAGCCCATTGAATTGCGGAAGAGAAGTCATCACAGCAGATGCCATTTTTTTTCTTTTCTTTTTTTCCCCTGAAAATGCAGAGTCTCAAATATTATTTTTCACTTAAGTGATTGTATTATTAAATAAATTGAAAGTGTTATAAGCTTAGCCACACGAGGAGTTTGTGGCCTCAGAATAGCAGAGCATTGGATACACTTCAGATACTTTCTGCTGACATGGCAGTTTATTATTGGATGATAACTACTGGATAAGATTATGATGTATTACTGGACTTGTTTTTTTTTTTTTTTTCCCTCCTAAACAAAAAGGTGATAATATACTACACAATTTATTTATTTTATCTATTTATTTCCCCCCCCCCTGAACGAGACACATTTTATTTAAGATCAAACATAATTGATTTATAATTGACATGATATACCACTGGCTCGTGTATCGAAATGCAAGAAAAATAATGTTAAGAAATCCCAGACATTTACATGCGTGTAACACACTGCCCAAGGTTTTCTCTACTTTGGGAGGAGAGCGTGCTTTTTTGGCCTATGACTGATTGATCAATGCCATATCAAAATTATGGGAGTTGAAGGATCACTTGGGAAAATAAAAACTAAAGGAAATATTAATTCATTTAGTTGTATTTTTATATTTTAAGATTGGTCTCTTTGTTTATAAGCACGGGCGTTGTTTATAATTACACGTGGAAATTGGAACAATTTTTTTTTATTTTTTTTATTTCTGCCTATTTCTATTCGGAATTTTTCAATTTTAGAACAATATTTTTCAATCTGATATCCGAAATTCCATTTTTTTCGAAATTATTTGAGCCGGAATTGGAAGATATATGAAAATTCGATTTCTCGATTCAATTTCAAGTTCCAAAGATACCGAATTTTTTTCGACTATTAGACTTAAAATACCAATATAGTATTTTATATGATAGGTGAACAAAATTGGAAATTTCCAAATTTCGCCAATCCAATTTTTTTTCGATTTTGGAACAAATTTTCTCATGTCAATTTCTGAAAATTCGATTCCAGGTTTTTTCGATTTATCTTCGAATGGAGTAGTAACTAGTTTTTCACTTCCGAAAAAAAAAAAAGTCTCTAAAAAGGGTTCGATCTGATCCATCCGATTTACACCTCTAGTTAGAACATACATGTTCTTTTACCTATATATATATATATATATATATATATATATATATATATATATATATATATATATATATATATATATATATATATAAATATATAAACTCATGTCATCATATCACAATTCCATTTACTTGTCACCTTACTAATTCCAACAAATAAAAAGAGTTGATAATAAAAGTAGTAGCAAAGTAGCAACATAAACCTATTGACTTGAGAGTTGAGACAAAACAAAAAGATTCTTAAACTAACAAAAGAGCAAAGCATACTTAATCCAAAAACTTTACAAAACAACAATTAATTAACCACCTTTAATTTATAGGCAGCACTTCATCTTCCATCTATGAATATTAATTAAATCAAATCTCAGAACGTAGCACTAGCCATTAATGAATGTCACTAGAAACAGAAGAATCACATTAATCTTCCACAACACACTAGTTTCCATGTAGTATTTCGAAGACGAAGAACTTAATGACCTGCAAGTACGTACACACAATATTAATTAAGATTCCGAGGTTTTAATTTGTCTGAAAAAATAATAAATAAATTAATTAATTAAACTCACTCAGAAGTGGGAAATAAACATTTTGCATAAGTGGGATTGTTCGGAGTTAAAACGGCGGCGCCACCAAAATTGCAAGCAACGTCATTGTTGCCGTTTTCTTGATAGTAACTGTTGAAAGCATACGATGCATGTGAGAGCAGTGTATTAGGCTGGAAACACGGGCCCCCGGGTTGGATCGGGCCGCAGTCCGACTTACCCAACCCGCAAGCCCAATCCAACGCAATCTGGAGATCCGTTTCTGATGAACCGGGTCGGGCCACGCACCATGTTGTGCCACCAAGAAACGTGGTGTTGCCTTCCGGCGGCGACGGCAGGTTTGTAGTGGCGGGGTTGGCTGCCTCCGCCTTCTCTTGCGCCTCTAATAATGTAGCATAAGCGCCACCCTTTGTTTGATACACTAAATACGATGAAAATATCCAAATTAATTAATTAGCAGTGAATAATTACAATTAAGCAATAATCACAAAGCACGCTTTGTAAAGAAACGCACTTACTCATAAAAAAGTTGAAAGCCATAAGTATCAGAAGAACAATATGTAGCGTCTTTCTCATTGTAAGTAGTAAAAGCACCGGATTAAGTTTCCAAACTTAATACACATATATACGTACATATATATATATATATATATATATATATATAGAGAGAGAGAGAGAGAGAGAGAGAGAGAGAGAGAGAGAGAGATCTAGAGAGAGAAAGAGAAGGGGAGGTAGAGTGAGAAAGAAGTGCAGAATTGATGCTGTCTGATTAACGCACAAGTACTGGATGAAGAATCAAGCGTTCCTTCAAGATAAATTTTCTTGTTTTAATTTAATGTTTAATTAGGTCTTGTCTTTCGTTTCTTTTTCACTGGCTTTTCAATCGGTAGAGAGGTGGGGTAGCCTCAGTGGCACGTACAGTTTCGTGTAGTTTGGAATTTAATCTTAATTAAGTCATTAACACTCTTATAAACTTCCAATTTTATTTGTAACATTAATTATATTCCATTAGAAAAATGAAAAATTGAATTTTTTTTTTTTGGGAAAAATAATTCAGATTCGAAACAGGTGAGTTTTTTTTTTTGAAAAAGAAACAGGTGAGTTCACGTACATCTAAAAAATTGCAAAAAAATAAAAATAATACTTTGGTACTTATTTTTCAATTATAATTACGAGTTGCAATCTTATATATTATGTACTATCCAATTATAATTAAGAACCGAAAAAATTGGAAATCGATTATTTTTAGAATACGGAATGGAAATTGTTATTCTGAAAAAAATTGAATCAAAGTCGATGAGATTCGAAAATTTCATTTCGAGTACTACTTGAACTTGCAAAACATGCTCGACATAATTGAAATTTTGGAATATTTATTCATATCCAAATTCCAATCTGAAAAACAACAATAATTTAGGTGTTAGTGTTGCTTCTCTTTTCCAATAACATAAAAAATAATTTCTCAATATATAAAAAAGAATGAAACTAAGAAAAACGGTGTTTTTTTTTTTGTTTTTTTTTTTTTTTATAAGAAACTTTAGAAAAACACTTGAATCTTTGTAATTCGATATTAATTTAATCTCTCATTAAATAAGATTAAAATATTATTTACTTTGGGCCGGAAACAGCCCAATTTGACGTGCTAACGTTAAGTGAGCCGTTTATAATTAACAGAGAAAGTAACGGGCCGAGCTAAAAAGTACCACAGCCCAAACGGAGAAACAAAACAGAAAATAAAATTGAAAAGGGAAAGCAACAGAGCTCAAATACAACACCCATCGCTCCGCCGCTCTCCTCCGCAGAGCGCCGTCCGTCACTGTAAGCCTCTTCTTCCTGTCGACACTTGTTGAAAATCATCAACTGAAACTTTTGGTACGTCTTTTTTATAGCTAGGGTTTGGCTAATTTATTTCATGTTAAGTTCTATTTCGAGACATTTTTTGAAATTTAAGTACTGAAATTTTTGCATTCCATACTTAACGAAATGGTTTGTTTGTTTTTGAAGGGTTTTTTTGTTGATAAATTTGAAGAAAAAAAAAGCATGAATACGTGTTGCAGAGCAAATACAGAACTATCCAATTGTCTGACTAATAACCTGGATTTGCTCAAAATTAGTAAGGGTAATTTAACCAAAGGATTCTTACCATTGTTGCCGAAGAATTGCAAAAAAGAAGTCCTGAATAGAAGAGGAACCAGAAGAGAAAGTGTAGTACTTTCAGCATCGAGTAGTGGTACTAAAAACCATGTAGAAACTTCTGGTGGAGATAAAGGTGAGGTACTTACGTACAAGGATGCGGGTGTTGACATTGATGCTGGTTCAGAACTTGTTAGGAGAATAGCAAAGATGGCTCCTGGGATTGGTGGTTTTGGAGGACTTTTCCCTTTGGGTAGGTTTTTTTTTGTTTTACTAATTACCCGTATTTTTATAGTTTTGCTGCAGTTGTTTTGGTTAATGTGTGAATTACAATTAATCTCTCTGAAATGTGCATTTTTATTTGAATGTGAATGGCTTGGCTTTAGATTGTTGTTTGACATTTTTATCGGTCCAACACTTGGACTTATTTAACAAGGAAAAGTTGCTTCAAATTATTTCCTGGTGACAGTGAGAAACTTGTATGTGGTTCCTTCATCGACTTTTTTTTTTTTATGATTGGATTTCCCACTTTCGAAGTTCATTTTCGAATTTATTGGCATTCCCCTCAAGAATTCTTATAGTACAAAATTTGGGGATGATTCATAGAAACATATTTCTTGCACTCACCAAACCGATCATGTTTCTATGTTGTTGGTTTTATTGCTCTCAATACTTGTTACGTAAATTTTTACCTTATTCATTGTTGGTTGTATCTTGTGGTCTTCCCCATCTTATTATATTGTAATCTAACGATATTTCAATAATTCGCAGGGGATTCGTATCTGGTGGCTGGTACAGACGGAGTGGGTACCAAACTTAAGCTGGCTTTCGAGACTGGAATCCATGAGACCATTGGCATTGATTTGGTAAAACTTATGTCATTATTTGCATGTTCGTTATTTGTAGTAATGTTGGCCCT
The DNA here is from genome assembly GCF_056151865.1 of Erythranthe guttata. Taxonomy (NCBI): domain Eukaryota; kingdom Viridiplantae; phylum Streptophyta; class Magnoliopsida; order Lamiales; family Phrymaceae; genus Erythranthe; species Erythranthe guttata. Next base: position 18,957,757 of record NC_142545.1, on the reverse strand, counting down.
AATCATAATTCACAACTTTTTTTTAATCAGGTTGCAATGAGTGTTAACGATATTATCACTTCTGGGGCGAAGCCCTTGTTTTTCCTTGATTACTTCGCCACTAGCCATCTTGATGTTGATCTTGCAGAAAAGGTATTCCATACTACCGTTTTATATTTCGCCACAATTACTTATGTTGTCACAAGCTATCATAGTATTACACTGTTCTGATGAAATTTGTATCTACTAATGCAGGTTATCAAAGGCATAGTCGATGGTTGCCAACAATCAGATTGCACTCTTCTAGGTGGAGAGGTACTTCTTTCTTTTCTTTTTTTTGAATGTTTCAAAAATTAGTTTCATTTATTGGCTCTGCTAGTTAATAGCATGTATGTTTACTGCAATTTTATTTGCTATATTGTGATTATTGATAGCGCTTTTGTTTTTCGAGTACCGTGTTTGAAGATGCCTGCGCTCCTATATTATGTGCAATGCACATAAGCTAATAATTGATCGTATTATTTTCTTCAGCCATAGATCGTATTCCCTGTTGTTTAAGAATTTTTTTTTGTTCTTTAAGTGAATTAGCTTGCGTATGAAAAATAAAAGAAAATAACCTGCCTATTGTATTCTTTCAGACTGCAGAGATGCCCGATTTTTATGCCGATGGCGAGTATGATCTGAGCGGTTTCGCTGTGGGAATCGTGAAAAAGGAATCTGTGATTGATGGGAAAAATATCGATGTCGGTGATGTCATCATTGGTCTTCCATCCAGTGGAGTACATTCAAATGGATTCTCTCTTGTCAGAAGGTTTTAACATTATTGCGTGCTATCACAAATCGACTATACCTTTACACTCTTCCGTTAATGATAGAAACCACAAGAATGCTTATATTTTTGTCTGAAGAACGGAGTGGGTGTTGTTTTCTTTACAGGGTTCTCGAGCGAAGTGGCCTTTCGTTGAAAGACAATCTTCTCGGTTCATCTGTTACGCTAGGTGAAGCTCTGATGGCACCCACTGTCATATATGTGAAGCAGGTAAGAAATATTAATACCTTAGTTCTTCATTCGAAATGGTATATCTATACGAATGAATCTGAATTCATTTGCCTTGTGGGATTTTGTCTGTACAGGTTCTTGAAATCATTAGCAAAGGCGGTGTTAAAGGAATTGCTCATATCACAGGTGGCGGTTTTACTGATAATATACCTCGAGTGTTTCCAGATGGCCTTGGAGCTCTCATATACAACGACTCTTGGGCAGTTCCTCCCGTTTTCAAATGGATTCAAGAGGTAGAGATCATTTTGTTCTTTAGTTTTTAATCACTAAATTATCTATTTATTTATTTTTTATTTTTAAATTTTTTTTTTTACGTTAAGGCTGGGAATATAGAAGATGCTGAAATGAAACGAACTTTCAATATGGGGATTGGAATGGTGGTGGTGATGAAGGAGGAAGCTGCACTTAGATTACTTGCGGAGGATCGTGGCAAAGATTCCTTCTATCGAATTGGTGAAGTTATAAAAGGCGACGGAGTGAGCTATCGATGAATTACCGTATTTTCAGCATCGACAAATTTTGTGTAAAACGAGGGAAAGTGATAACACAAGGGTTTTTTTTTTTTGTATTGATTGTTGTAGAATTTTGGGGTATCTGAGTTAAGTTGACATATTTTTGTATTATGTCCTAGTACTTTCTTGAAAATCTTGATGAGGTTTGGTTGTGGACAATTATTATCTTTGTTTAATGAATGCAGGGGCAGAGGTATTGGTTTGCCTGTAGAAGTAGTTTATGGTTCTCTTTTGTTTCAAACTATGAAAAATTTCTGAAATTAATTTGCTTAATTTGTTTTTTCATAAGCAAATACCACCTTAATATGAAGACAGGTTTATCATGTCAATATTTTTTCATTAACTCGTACAAAATAATTTACTGACATAAAACTAAGTGTAAATGAGGTAAGATGAAATTATGAAAATACCTCTCATGTTTGGATAACACTGTCCCTTAATATATATGTTTAGTGACAACTCTTGATATCGTCACAATTTTACGATTTTAATGTCAGTTTTTTTCTTAGTAGTGAAATATATATATATCAATCCATTCAAAATAAGCAAAAAATTATTTGCTGAGTTTTATTGAAAAGAAAATAGAACAAAATGGCCATTATTACACCACCCCAGGGGTAACATAACATCCATTACAACCAAAAAAAAGTAAAAAAGAGAAAGGAAATCTATTTTATTGTTTTATTATGGGAAATTAAAATGAAATTGAACTAACCATATAAATATATATATGGTATACAATCCATCTAGAGCAATTTTTTAGCAAGTTCATCCAGCATGGCAATAATCGCTGATCCACTCAAAGGCTTGTCCCAACAAGCGTCGAGCCCCGCCCCCATGAACTCCGCCTTCTCGGCTTCCACCTCGCAAGCAGTCACCCCTACTATCATACTCGTCACTCCCATTTCCCTCAGCTCGCGAGTTGCCTGCACACACACAAACACGCGCACATATATATATACGTGAAAACACGCTTTCTCTATATATCATTCAATTTTTAGCGAGTTTTCGTATCGAACAAATTAATTAAAACAGAGACCTCTGAACCATCCATGACCGGCATCTCCAAGTCCATAATGACTAGGTCAAAAGTCTTCCCGGACTTGAAAAGGTCAACGGCTTCTTTCCCGTTTTCTACAACCTCCGTCTCCAATATTCCGTACTTTCTTAGCAGCGCCGCATGAACTCTTTGGGACAGCCTATCGTCGTCCACAACCAACGCGCAAACTCTCTTACCTTCCTCCATTTCTTTAGCCACCACCTTTCTTCCAAATAAAAGAAAAATAAATTAAAATAATAAATAACACCATGCATGCATGTATAGATTAATACAAATCATATGTGTGCATGTGTGTGGTTTTTTTTTTTTTCTAAGTTGTAAGCATTTCATGCATGTATGAGTAAAATCTATATAAGTGGGAGGGATCAAGGGTTTTAGAGATGATTAATTTCATTTTTATTTAAAAATTTTTATAATGAAAAATGAGGAAAATAAATCACCTCTTGCACAATCTTGGATTCAGAAGTGATGATGAGCGATGATATTCGATAGCTAAAATGGCCGGGTTTATATAAGTTTTGAGAAGTGATTTTTGGGCAAACTTTTTTCCTTTTTTCAGACGAAAGGCGTTGCGAAGGGATTAGACCTAACCGGGATTTCCGCACTTACGGCTAAATGTTTTAATTGTCTTTTGTAGCTTTTAGATTGACGAATTACCCCGTTTTGCGAGGAGATACGCACGGGCGTTATTTTTATTAATTTTTTCCGTCGTCGGAGATTTTCTTTACTCGGTTTGGGAGATTTACATGTAATGAATGGGGATTGTGCATATCTAATATCAATAAAAGTCATTGCATCTCTCCATTGTTTTGGATTGATGAACAATCTCAAAGGTTGAACACAAAATCTATTTACTAGATATGCAATTTTTTTTAATTATTTAAAAATTTGTCATAATTTAATAATTGAAAGTTGCATATATTGCTAACTATTGCATGATAACTTCATGTTATTTCTCCTATTATTTTATTTATTTATTGGGGATTCAACATCTATATTATTGAGAAATTAAAGGACCTATTGGTAAAAATACAAAGTTATGGGCCACAAAAAAGCCCATAAGGAGTAAAGAGTCCACATTCGGCCCATAATGTAAAATATTCAGAGTCTTGGGCCAAGGAAATGTATGCAATAATAAATAATAAATAATAATTAAATAATTAAAAAATAGAATATTAATTTGTAAGAAATGAGTAGGATTAGTTGATGTGACAACATATTTTGTCTGTTTGTCTCCCTATCGAATTCAAAACAGCGAGAATATTGCTACTGTCTGTGTGTGTTTAGTCTGTTCTCGCCATTGACAAATAAGTTGGCGATTTATTAAAAGTGTATTAGCAGCTGGATTAATTAATAAAGTATGAAATTGTCGATTAATTAAACGTTTCTCATATATTACTAAAATATGATTTGCGTATGTACATTTTTTTCTTTGATTTCACATTGCGTGCACAAGGATAGAGAGTTGTCTAACAGGCCCTCTTGTAACTAAAAGGATTATATATAATAGTCTCTTGAGAAAGATGACCTAGCTGTTTGAGCACATAACTGGATTTGTATTAAATTATTAATTGACATAATTTCGAATCATCTTACCGACAATTGTTAAATCGAATTTGTCACACAAAAGTTAACCTATGAATTTTTGCATTAAAAAAAATTCATATGTAATAATTTTTTTTTAAATTTTAAATCTTCTTTAAGATATTGAATGCGGATTTTGAAGTGGGGTTCTGAAATATGTCACTCAAACATTTCAAATCAAATCGACAAAATATTTGTACCCGTTTCACTCTGTTGAAGATTCTATATATGATTTGTGCATCATTTTATATTGTAGCCTTTCTAGCTTGCTAGGGGTAATAGTACATGTGAACAAATAGTAAAAATGTATCATCGGGTAAATTTTGACATAAAATAATAATAATAAAAAACTAAAATAAAAGTGGAATTTTAGAAATTGGAATGAAAAAAATTGTTCTAATTTTTTTTAATTCAGCTATAAATAATGGTACATAATAATGTTGATACTGTAAGTGTGAACTTTGGAAACACTCGGGCGTTCAGAATTAGTTTTACAAGTTAAAATCGGATGGATCGGAAAATTGAATTTCGTATATATTCAAATTCTGATCTATTTCTCCTAGAAAATATAGAAGCCGAATATCGAATTTCTGAACGAATAAATGAAACAAAAATTGAAAATTTTTGAAATGGAAATTTCATTGAAGGGGACCTATTTGTTATTTGTTATGTGTTATTGCGGTTATAATTATGAAGTATGATTAGTTATTGCCATCAATTTCTGCTCTAATGACTCCATAGCAAGAATTTGGAAGATTTCTTTTTATTGCAAATGGACCCACAAGTTTTTCTATCATGATGAAGGTGGTCCATTTCTTTTTCTTTTTCAAATCGAACAACTTTAGAAAAATACCTTTTGCTTCCAATATTGATAGCAAGTCACGCATGCTTTTCTTCTGTTTTTTGGGCCCTTGTGTTTTTTCCTATATATTTCAATACATATATATGGCTTTATTTTTATATACATATGACCATTTTATGTTAAAAAAAGTGTTAGCTATATAACTATAGTGATTATATAATTGCCACAAATGGTAAAAGACACTAGAGGAGTCATAATTTTAAATTCGTGAATCTCAGTGCATCAAAATTTTATGAGAGGGACTATAATTAGGGGTGGGAACGAGCCGAACTCGGCTCTTTTGGCCAGCTCGAGCTCGAGATCGAGTCCATATTCCCGAGCTCGAGCTCATCGAGCCAATTTTTTTTGGCTCGAGCTCGAGCTCGAGCTCAGGCTTATTAATTAATTTTTTTATTATTATTTTTTATTATTATTATTATTTAATTTTTTTATTAAAATTATTTTTTTTATTAGAAATTATTCATAGGAAAATAAAAAAATTTATAAAATACATAATGAACTCTAGTTATATATATCTTTTATTTTTTCTATTATTATTATTATTATTATTATTATTATTATTATTATTATTATTATTATTATTATTATTATTATTATTATTATTATTATTATTATTATTATTATTATAATATTTTATATAATTATGAATTATTTAAGTAATATAGATTTATTTCTATTTAAATACTAGATATATTTATTATTATAGACTATTTACTATTTAGTTATTATTAATAATAATAATAATAATAATAATAATAATAATAATAATAATAAGAATAAGAATAATATATATATATATATATATATATATATATATAAATAAAGAAAAAAAAAATAGAAGGCAGCTCGTGAGCCGGCTCGCGAGCTGTCGAACAACTAATTTTGGGCTCGAGCTCGAGCTCGTCCGAAGCTCGAGCTCGAAAATCCCGAGCTCGAGTTCGAGCTTTTTTCAAGCCAGCTCGTCGAGTTCGCGAGCCGGCTCGACTCTTTTACCACCCTTAACTATAATGCAATTATACATGATTTTTTTTTAAATCTTCTTATAGATCATAGAGACTTGAAAAATGTTGGGAGCCATGGGCCTCTGGCACTATGCTGATTCCCACTGCTTATAACGTTATATTATGTGATGTATTGTCAGATTTTCTAGAAAAAAACAATAGAAGTCCAATTCCCTTATTACTTTATTAATGAAGAAATAAAATTACAAGAAAGGGTATGAATGCAAAGTAAGTTAAAAATCCACATAATTTGTATTACTACAATGATTTTGAATCGATCTAAAGTTAAACAAAATTAGGTTAAAGTTATAAGTAATTAATAAAGTAATATATTGGGTGGAATTGTAATTATTTGAGGAAGAATATGAATCTGCAAAAATATAATTGCATCTGCAATCCCTGGACCAACTTTTGTACTGCGGATATGGCCCTTACTTTTAGGTCCTTTTCAATTTCTGAAAATTACAAAAGAGTCCCACCTATCTGACTTTCCCAATACTAACCACAAAATCATTCCAAGGGTAGTATAGACATTTAAGAGAAAAGGGTCACTCTCGGACGCCAAGTCCAAGTCACGCGCACTGTACATTCTGTCCGATCGGGGCAAATGAGTAAAACTCTAAAAGAAAAAAAAAAAAAAAAAAAAAGCAACACCGTTTCACTCTGACACGTGTCTTTCCATCAGATCCCTTGTAGCACGTGCCAGATCTTACGTCAGCAACACTGGAATCAAGATGAAACCATCGCACGCGTGGCACAGTTCCCTCACCGCTTCACGTACTGAGATTGAGTATGGGGCAACTTCAAACGAAATTAATCAAACTATGCAATTTTATGATAATTTATCAAAAAATAAACAAATTGATAAATCAATTAGAACTAGAAGATTCAATATATTATTTAATAAAAAGAATCGGTATGTTTTTTTTCATTATTATGAGAAAATACAAAAAAATAAAATTGTAGCTAATTATTGGATGAAAAGTTAGCATGTGTTTGGCACATGTGATGTGTGCATTAAACGCACAAGCTAAAACAACGGTTATGTATTGGTTATTCCATTTCTCAGTCCAATAATTGTGAGTTATAAATTTATTATCAAGTAAATTATGAACTAATTTACTGGGGAACTATATATGGTTATTAAAATCATCAGGTGATAAAATCATAAAATAAAAAACACAATTATATTTAATAATACAATATTATTAAATATTAGTAATAAAAAAAATGAATAACTATTATATTATATTTAATAGTAATTCAATATAAGCTAAAGAAATTACTGCCATTCCGTACGACGTTGGTTAGCTTAAATTGCCCCCAACGACCAATTTTTCATTATCTCCCTCCCTCTCTCTTTCTATCTCTCTCTGCATTCTAGCCATCATCTGCAAATCTTCTGTTTTTTTGTTGTACGGAAAACCCTAATTCGTGCCTGCTTCTTCGTCCCCATTTAATCTCTTCTTCTTCTTCATCAGCTTCAACTTCTCTCTCTCTCGTGAATTTGACTTTTAGGAAATTAAATTAAATAAATATTAATCAGCGTGAAAGACGCAAATCCATTGTTTCTGAAAGTTGAACACATTCTGTGTATGAAAAATCTCCCGCTAAATGTCAATAGACGATTCTCTCAAGGGCTCGGAGGAGTTGATTTCTGGAGGAATAATTCACTCCGGCAAAAGCTCAATGAGCAGCGATACGACGGCAGGGAGCCATAGCACCAGTTTCAGCCGGCTGTCGTTCGAGTTTCCGACGAGTTCGCCGGAGCATCAGGCGGCGCTGAAGCCGCACCGCTCGTCGGACTCTTCCTTCCAGGCAATTCAGTTGAGAACAAACCTAAGCTTCCGCGACTTCAGCGTGGTGCGGCAGATCGGCAGCGGAGATATCGGAAGAGTGTATCTCTGCCGCCTCCGTGGAGCGGAGGACGAGGGGCGGCTGTACGCCATGAAAGTGGTGGATAAGGATGTTTTGGCTTTGAAGAAGAAGACTCAGAGGGCGGAGACTGAGAGGAAAATCATGCGCCTTTTAGACCATCCTTTTTTGCCTACTCTTTTCGCCGAATTTGAGGCTTCTCATTTTTCCTGCGTTGTCATGGAGTATTGCTCCGGCGGCGATTTGCATACTCTCCGCCATAAGCAGCCGCTGAAACGCTTCTCTCTCAGCTCTGCTAGGTATATTCTTTTTTCCTGCATTTTTTGTCTTATTGTATTTAATTTGATAATACTGTATAATAATAATTTGTAATTTATATTTTTGGATTTTTCTTCAGATTTTATGCAGCAGAGGTTCTTGTAGCACTAGAGTACCTACACATGTTGGGAATAGTTTACAGAGATTTGAAACCGGAAAACGTCTTGGTTAGATCCGACGGTCACATTATGCTTACCGACTTTGACCTCTCGTTGTGCTCCGACGCTATCGCAGCCGTTGAATCTCCGGAATTTTCGCCCGACCCACTGTCCTCTCCCAGAGCAGCACCCGGCGGCGGCGGCCATCGCTCACTCACCCCTTTCTCCTGCATTTCCAGCCGGCTTTTCCGGTCCAGGAAAATCCAAACACTTGCAGGGAACAGGCTGTTCGTGGCTGAACCGGTGACGGCACGGTCGTGCTCCTTTGTTGGGACCCATGATTACGTGGCGCCTGAGGTGGCGTCCGGTAGGTCCCACGGGAACGCGGTGGATTGGTGGGCCCTGGGTATTTTTATCTACGAGATGGTCTACGGTCGAACTCCGTTCGCCGGCGTGAACAACCAGGCTACGCTTTGCAACATAATGAAAAATCCCTTAACTTTTCCCGGGGACGCGCTGTGCGGCGCTAGCGAAATGCACGCGCGGGACTTGATTTCCGGGTTACTGAACAAGGACCCGAACAGAAGGTTTGGGTCGAAGCGTGGGGCGGCGGATGTTAAAACCCACCCGTTTTTTAAGGGATTGAACTTCGCTCTGATCCGGTCGGTGGTTCCCCCGGTGTTGCCGGAATTTCGGGACGGACAACAGAGTCATCGAGGTGGCGGCAGACGGCGGCTGCGTTCAATGTATTCTGATATTTTTTTTGTTAGTTGATTAATTTAGGTGGGAACGTAAAAAAAAAAAAAAAAAATTGGAGATAGTTGACAGTAGATTAATTATAGATATGTAATTATCGCCTTGTTATGGCAGTTGAATACCATAATTATGTGATGATGATAATAATTGAGTGGGTCGACATCGACAACATCATATAGAAACGTAACATATGTTTAAGGATTAACTATTAATTATTAATTATTTGTATATAGTTGACATGTAACAAAATAAATTTCATAAGATTTGAATATTTATAAAAAAAAATGAGAGTCCAATGATAATGGAACATAGGATTAAAAACACATGGGATGGCCCATGTGGTCACCTGCCAACTAGGCATCCCCACCGCCCCTCTTTAACCCACTGTCTCGTTCTTGACCCGGACCCACATTGACACGTCATCATGCCTACGTAGCTCTGCCTTTCTTAGCGCACACAGCAATATATAGTTGTCTAATTATATTAATTTCGCAACTTTGAATATATATTTTTTTCACGTTACTATTACTGCATATATTTTAATTATTAATTTTTATACTACTTTTTCATGAATTAATGAAAAACTGAAAATGGCTCAAACTGGGGAGCTCGTGAAAAACACTGGCTTGAGCCGATCGAGCCGGTTCATAAGACTCGTGATGAACCTTATTTACAGCCCTATGAAAACACGTGATATGCTTGTGACTAGTCAATTTTGTTTTCTGAACATACCATTAATTAAATATGGGACAAAACTGTATCTAGAATCTGATGTGCAGAGAGAGAACGAACTCTAGGTTTGACATTATGTTGAAAACAGCATCAAGAAAACAATTAGTTTATTAATTAAAAAAATGGGAGTTAAATGATTTGTTAATTACGATTTTGACTTTGCCCTCTCAAATAACTGTTATCTAAGCAAAACACACATTTTGGGTACTTGTAATACGAAGAAATCGATACCTTGCTCGACTCACGCTATGCCAACCAACACATGTAAATCCACAAAAGTCGTTATAGATCTTTAAAATATGTTAATTAATTATTGTTTTTTAAATTATTAAAAAAAAAGAAAAAGAAGGACGTCAAACGACGTCGTTTAACGAGCAAGGAAAAATGGGAGAAACAGAGGTTGTAACTTGTGCCTAGTCTAACGTGGTCTATCATCTACGAGTCTATGCACTATGGGCATTTACTACTGCTATAATATCTTCAGTTAAATCTTGTCCCTTTCTATTTTAAATATTTAATGATTATTCCTTTTTCTATTCATGTTATTGTCGATAAACCCTGACGTAATTAAATATCCGAACGGGCTGGGCCGAAATCATTTGGGCTCGTCAATTGGGCTTGTCCCCATATTTTTCTTCCTTAACCCATATTTAAATAAAGATAGATAAAGTATAAATAAATAAAGTATTCACCAAAATTCATATGTAGCCAGATAGATAAAGTAATAATAAATTAAAAAAAATCAAAAACCAAAACGGAAATAGTTAAGAGAGTCTCACAGTAGTAAAGTTGAAGAAGCCCTTATCACTATGCATATATCAACCAGCACCGAAAACCCGTAAAATCTTCCGTCCAGCTGCCCTAAACCTACAACGAAGAACAAAACAAACAAGTCTTCAAATCGATAAAAAGAAAGAATCCAAAACCGAACACCGAAAAAGATAACTTGCATAAAGTCTTACGTATAATCAGAACAAGAAATCTTCATCATCGGAAAAGTAATCATTGCCGAAAGGGTTGCGGTCATCAGAAAGCCCGATTGGAAAAATATCCTCATACCCGAACAGAAAGTCATCGTTATTGAAAGGGTCAGTGTAGTCATCGAAAGGTCCCATAGAATAAACATAGTTATTACCAAACGGGTCATCATAATTGGAAGGGTTCGCATGGTCATTCTCGTCGAAATATACGTCAGCATCCCACTCGTAGTCACTGGTGCTGTCATAGCGCTGTTTCAGGTATTTTATCCGATCAGAGCATCTTTTGCCAAGATCCCCTCCTAGCTCAACTTTATAGCACTGCCGGAGATCGAGCGATTCGAGGTGTGGACAGCCGTCGAGTATGGCTTGCATTCCTTCATCAGTCAGCCTATTTCCAAAGAGTCGGAGGTGGTGGAGATTAGGCATGCTTTTTGCAATGGCGAATGCGTAATTGTTGTTGACATCTACGAGGGGAAGCTTGTAGCCACGGTCGTTGAATGTGAATGATTTCAGATTAGGGCAAGAAATGCCGATCGCTTCGATATCTTCGTACAAGATTGATGGCATGAAAAAGAGGTGGAGCTCTTCCAGCTCCGGGAATTTTTTAACTGATTCTCTGAAGCAATGACTTGATATACCATCGCAGCATGCTAGCCTAAGACGTTTGAGATGACTTGATCTGTTGAAATGGATAAGCAAATTGTATCAAATTGTATATTCAGGAATAACTTCATTAATCATATATTCATATGCAACACAGCAGAAAAAAACACACGTTGAAGAAACAACCTAGTACGTATCTCTCCGTTTCAGAATCGAACATATCATTCACCAAACCAGCACAAATCGTTGTTATACGCACTATAAATTACCTCAAACCGGTTAGAACGAGCCTAACTATTAACAAATATAGTACTACACTTTTTTTTTCTCCCTATTTACTGTTCAGACAGTTCTATAGCAATTTATCGATGCCTCGCTATTCAACAATTACGTTGCTAACTCTCCCTGGCTACAATCCACTGTAAAATGACAAACATTGGTCGTGTCGGTCATTTTGTGGCATCGTGATTTACCGAGAGAAACACAACAGAGCAAACCATATAAAACAAACAAATTCTCATGAAATCATCCATCAGCAATTAATTTACCAAAACTATAATTGCTAGCTAATTTTCCAGAATCATTTCTAATGCAATTTGAATCAACAACTAAAGAAAAATTATCTACTATCGAATAGACAATACGATAAGATCTTAACGAACATAGATTAATTAACTCAGACAGATTAGGGTTACAAATAAAACGACCCCAAAAACTATAATAAAATTCAGTACTGCAGTTTATGCCTGATTTACCGTTCGGAAATGTGCTCCAGCAATTCATCGGTGCAGAAATACTCGATGTTGATGTCGATCAGCTCACCCCGGCTGCGATCCACTGCATCGCGGCACATATCGATGTCACAGGACATGTTGAAGTAGGGCATATCGTAGCGATGTTGGGGGAATTTCATGTCAATGACTCGCCACAAAGAGGAATCCTTGCACACACTCCGCCAGGTAGTACACACTTTCTGTGCACTCTCCAGTAACTCTACCACTCCCAGCCTGTTCAGGATATTCAACGTCAATTCTGTGGGCAATTCGATCCATGGTGGGGGCGGTGGTGATTCCGACGCCGGAGTTTTCTTCATTAGCCTTCTGATTTGGAACTTCTTTCTTCGCGAACCTCTCATCTCTAGGGTTACCGGGAACAATTCGCCTTCCACCCCCGTGTATTTAATTGATTTTCTAAATCGGTGATATATTTTTATTTCCTAAAATTTATAAATAATGATCATATTTTTTTTGAAAATAATTTTGAATTTAATTAAGGTTGAAAACTTAATTAAGTACGAGGTAAGTGATAGGTACATGTGTTTGGAATTTGGGTATATATTCTGGAAAAAATGAGTAAATAATTTTGTTATAAATAATCAACATTATTCTTTCTGTATTTTATGAGAATGAGATTTTATAATTTTATTAGATTAAAATAAATGACCAAATTTCATATCTGCTTTCCCAATGATTGCGCAAATATCAACTGCCCAAAACAGTTGGTGCAAAAATCTATCTATACACAGTGCAGAAATAAGAGGGAGAGAGAGAGAAGGGGTTAGATAATCGATATTCAAAGAACCTTTCTTCTTCGGACCACTATTTCTTGACAATAATTATATTCAATATAAGTCATCTCATAAAATTCCCAACAAATTTTCTTATTTGCAATTTATTGAGGAAATTATGAACGGAGTTCATCAAAATTCTACACCGAAACCACCCCAATCTCCGACAACCTCAACACAAGAATACGATGATTCGGCATTACAAGGTTTGTTCGTATTTATGCATATATGTCTTATATATTTATATTGTGTGATTGATCGGAAAGATCAACTTATATCGTTCAGGAGTGGCCGCGCACGTAAAGTTGCTATTAAAACTAATCCAAGATCACAAAGAAGCCTGTGGAAAAGAGAAAAACGACCGCCGGAGAATGCTGAGGGTTGCCACAATGATGACCATTCTCGATACCGTGAGGGCCAGAATTCAGAAATGTCAGTCTTTTGGCAAAAGAAAACCAGAGCTCCGGCGGTGCAACACAGACCTGAAGGCTAACCAGAGCAGCAGCGGTGATGCGGCGGTGGTGGATGAGAAAGAGAAGCTGAGAAGAGAGCTGTCTGCCAGCCTGGCAACCCGTAAAAGCCTAGAAATCATGTGTTCTAGTTTGGGAAAAGAAAAGGAGATAATGGCTGCAGAACTATCGAGAAAGGTACAAGAACTGAAAGGGTTGGAGGAACTCTTGGATGACCTCAAAGCACAAAATCAGATATTGCTCGACAAAGTACGAAAACGTGTGATTTAGAAACAAATTTTATATTTTTTTTATCTGCATTGAGATTCCTAATAAAAAAAAAGTTCATCTCCCTGGATTTAAATTATCTAAGCAATCAATCAAGTTTAATGAACCAACACAATAATAATCATTCCCGAAAATTTTGTAATTTGTGACCTGCAATGGAGTTCAGAATCCATGTATTGGTTGCCACTGCGGCTCCAGCTGATGTGGCCAATGCCTCAGCATGAGCTCGTCTTTTGTTCAAAACAGAAGTTCCGTTTGATGATTGTTTGGACTGATCAGTAATTTCAAGGCTGTAAATAATCACGGTTGTTGCAGAGCATCCAGAAACGGGCTTCCTGTTCAGAACTTTCCCTCCAGCAGCAACTACAAGATCATGAATATATCCTTTGTACGAAGGTGCAAAATCACCCATAAAAAAGAATGCGTATCCATCAAAGAGCTTCGGCTGCTGCAATACACACAAAAATCCAAGCCTTAGAATGAAAAGCTGTTATAAACGAGATTTCAATAAGTTGCAAAAATGTTTAAAAATTTAATGACTATAATAAATGAAATATGAAAACAAATTTCATTCAAGTCATTATAATTTCAAAATTAGGATTTTTTTTTCATAAATAAGCAAAACCTCGATCTTAGTTTTTGAAATTTATCAATTTGAAAATTGACGTCGTTTTTAGTATGAAGATCACCTTGTTTAGAAGTCTTAATCTTCCGAGATTGGGTCCATCCCTGATTCCATGAATGTCAACTGAAATCTCATATGGTTGCTCATCAACTAATTCTCCAGCTTCCATGCAAGCTTTAATCCCTGCATCAACACAAACTTGAATTATTTGAAATTTGTCATGAAAAAATTTAATGGGAAACTCGTTTTACAGCTAATGAAAGACTCACAGTGAACACTCAAAATCCATTTTCCCTCTAAGATGGCCATTAAAAATTTGAGTGTCCGCCTACTTGCCCCATGTTCATCAGTAGATGCAATTACATGGGTGACAGTTGAGTTCCAGCTCTTCAATATTGTCACCCCAGACGAGTTTTCGAATTCAGTGACAATCTCCTGAATTTGCAACGTAAAAATTATAAGAATGTTATATCCTCTGATTTTTTACACAGTAAAATAAAATAAAAAAGAATTTGTTTACCTTCTCTGTGTTGGTGAGAGCTGAACAACAAAGAACTAAGTTCTTGAACTTTTTCTCAGATTTCCACTGTAAACTTGAACCACTTTTACATTCGTCAGTTGCTTTAATTTGACGGGTAGAAGATTTTCTGTTAAGAGCAAAACAATTCATTATATACAAAATGCTAATCCCAAATGGAACTATATACATACAGCTGCATATAGTCCTGGAGAAGGGAACAAACCTTTCATCAGCAGATTTTCTTTTCTGCCCAGACTTAGATTGAGGCATCTCATTAGGCAGTTGGCTGCCGGCATGAATTGGACATAGCATAACAAAGTTTTCCTGCCACGTGTAAGAGAAAAAATAAATCCAATATCATATATGCTCAATGCTTGCTTTAGATACACCACTGACAAGCTTTAGTTGTTTCAACTTACATTATCCCATCGACATTGTGGCATCAACTTAGCGCAAGGAACATGGAAGCTCCTGCGACAGCTCTTCTCGTAACATCCCAGGGCAGCCCCTTTGATGCCACAACAAGAGCATTTAATTTTTCGACTTCTAGATAATTCAGTTTCAAGGTTGATAACATTATCATCTTCAAAATAAACATTAGGTGCCCTGCAAAAGATATATAGCCATTTCATGTTATTATGAATTACGAAAATAACATGATGAAAACTTGTAATCATACCATTCTGTGCAATTCTTGTGCACATATATGCCGTTCGGTCTTGCATTTTGGTTGTCTTTCACTAGCTTTCCGTTGAGGTATTCAACCATCATCCCTGAAGCCTAAAGTTTTGATTCAGTTATCACCAACAACACACAAATATAAAAAAAGTTGAACATACTTGGTTTAGATAATCAATTTAAATATAAAATAAATATACTAAGGGGAAAATAAATATACCTCGGACTCCGCAGAAGATTGACAGAAGGCACAACTTATATTACTAGGAGATGTTGTATTGCATTTGAGCAGAACTCCACCATTCAAAGAGGAAACTGATTTATCTCTTTTTGCTGAAACCTTCCCTCCAAATTGATCTGTAGCACCTTGAATATCATGACATGTCTGCTCTTTCGCTGCATCTTCGTTGTTAGCACTTAAAATCTGACCAGGGCAGTTGCCCTTGGTCATGCCTTCAACGGAGAATTTTACCTTTTTTACAGATTTTGCCATTATCTTACTGCTTGCTTTACAGGTTCTTTTTATGTCTGAATCTGAAACTTCATTGTCATTTTCTAACGGCAACAACTTAGTATGTGACTCGTAATTCAATGTATCATTGTCTTCCTCTGCATTGATATACCGTTTGCCAGTTTCAGATTTTCCACTTTGTAGTTTGGCACCAGATTTCTGTGGCAGAGCATGTGCCTTCTTAGTGCTTTTGCTGCTTTTACAACTTTTCTTTAACTTGCTAATTCCTTCACTATTTTTCTTAGCATTTTCTGAAGCTGAAGCATGAACAAATGCAGCTTTTTGTCCATTTGCTATAGGCTCAGTCCCATCAGATGAAACACTTTTCTCCTGGTTGCCAGATTCAGAGAGGACTTTTTTGCTCTTTTTGGATTTTCCCTTAGAAAGCAATTGATCGTCTTTATTGACGCCGTGCATATCTTGACAAGTTAGCATGTCTGGTTCAATATCATCTGCAGTTAAATCATACATAGCTTTCTTGACTCTTTTGCTTTTCCTTGGCGAAGTTGCATTAAGGACTTTCTTACTAGACACTCCCATACCAACTTTATCTTCATAGATTTTGCTCACCGTCCGTTTCTTACCCTGACTTCTTCTGTTAGGAATAGTCTTTGGACATTTAGTTTTTTCCAAGGCAGCTCCATTCTGTTCAACAGAATCTTCAGCCTACATAAACAGTAATTAGCTGAAAGCCTGGCCAAGGATTGGGAGGAGTTGCGAATGGAAATATTTTCATGTTTGCATTCATAATCAATACCTGCACTGACAGGGGGCTTGAACAAAGTTCCGGAGAGCATGGCCTTTGAGTCCAATCAAACATCTCACTATCAACGAAATCTTCTCTGTCTGATTCGACACAGGTACCTCTCTGTACAGATCAAAAGTTGAATATAAAAAACTTGAATCAGTTAACTTAGCCAATAGCAAGACATTAACAAATTTGGTTTTGATGATTATACTATAAAAATAACTAATGATTCATTAGCAAGTTATACGAAAGTGATCTATGTATCGTCAATGAAGTAAGAAACTTACTTCGGGGCTTTTTGAATGAGGGACATCATCATCCGAGTCCTTGATGTCGCTGAAGCAAGGAGCATCGGGCGGTGTATACATGATCTGATTATCATCAGTCTTCTGACTTGATTTCTCTAAGTCGTCTTCTTCTCTCAACCAGAAAAATGGAGAAAACATTGATTCACCCTTTGTACATGTATAAGGCACGTCTTTTTGCAGAACAGAACAGTTTTTAGGTTGATTCCTGTCAATTTCAACAGTCCTGCCTTCCATCTTTTGAGGGTCCATTTGGGTTTCTGAAGTTGTATACGGTGGAACCTGAACCCTTTTCTTGGCAGGAAATGAAGGTTTCGTTGAGTTTGACCCAGAAGGTCTCTTGGTAGCAATTGATGCACTTTTCAATCTCTTTCCCTTTCTTTGATTTTGTTTCTGATTTGCAGAGTCGAAAGCTTCTACTTCGGTATGACCATTATCTTGGACATCACTTAAATTAACAACAGTTTTATTGTCTTTGTCTATGTATAACAGAAAAAGAATAATAAGAAAAAGTCAGTGAAACGATAACAAACTTATCACTTGGCAGGTTTCTACAATAAGTTGGTTTTATGGAATATTGCTATAGCACTAAACATGAAAAACTACTACTATTCACTCAAACTTGCATAGAATCATGATTAACCAAAATTGCATGTAACACTCGTTCAAATAAATACAACTAATCGGCCCACCACTCATACGAGTTTGAGTTATTAATTTCAAACAAAACCTTACTGATAAAGGAACTACCCATTGATGAAGCACTGCATATAAATCCGATTGTTTTTGTATTTATACAAGAACTTTCTGAAACTGGAACTACTTATATCTCGTTCATTCAACATGATTACTAAATTATTACCAGATAGTTTGGCTGAAGCCGCATGTTGAGTGACGAAAATATTGACTCCAGATGCTACTTCCATGCTCTTGTAAATGCTAACCATGTTATCCATATGAGTAGCAGGCCTCACCTCTGCCAAAAGAAAATAAATAATGTAAACAAATTTATAATCCAGCTTATGAATTACATAAAACGAACCATTTGGAGGTAAATATAGATCCACTTTGCCTATCTACCAAACTTGAGATGGAGTAAGAAAAATAGTTGTGATTTGTTAATGTAAAATTAACTTAAAGACCCCGAAAAACAATCGAACATAAAAGTAGTAGTGAATCTTCATATAACTGGACGCCTTCCCATTGAAACTGTTTTGTTCATCTGAATGCCAACTATTTTATGTCATTTTGAGCAGATCTTATTGTGCAATCGGTGCATACGATTTGGGATTTTAGTTCTACAATATTTGGATACCGCATCTTACTTCCTTTATAATGTTGCAATAATTTGAAACGATGATGCTTGTTCAGAAGTAAAAGGTGAGTACCTCTACGCCTATATGGAACTCTGCAAACTGGACATTCTGATGCTGCTTTCATGGATTTCTGAATACACGAACTGCATCAAGAGATCGAGAACACGTTGAATTGGGCCCTAATTATACATTCAAAATTCAATTAAAAAAAATTTGTAAATAATAGCTTACTCGCAAAACACATGATTACAGGTGAGTGAAACAGCAGAATTCAAGAGGCTCAAGCTGTTGAAAGAAATAATGGGGGGAAAATCAAGTCAGTAATCCAAAAACCCTAGATCCGTGAAGCATTTACAAATTGAGTAACATTCAAATAAATAAAATGAAATATACGTTACCATATAGGGCACTTGAGCTCCCTTCCCATTCTCTCCAGATGCGACGCGTCTGCCATTTTTCTTTTCCTCTCTCTCTCTCTCTCTATTCTGTGTGTGTGTGTGTGTGTGTGTTCGTGCTACGTATGGAGTGAGTGAACAGTGAATTATGTATGTATGTTTGTGGGCGGATGGAAAATTGAAGAGTGAAAACCATCTTAAATTTTTTGAAATATTTGCTGAGCCGCGCTAAAATTATTCAATTCTAATTTCCCGCCGTAACTCCATTCCCCGCCGCCGCCGCGGGGTTTCATTCTCGTGCTTAATATTCCACTTACAACTAGAGTCGCTAAAACGTATAACTAAAGTCGCTATAACTTATATTGGATATAATTTGAAGTGTTAACAGCCCAGCGGGCCCTTTTATATTTTTCTTGTTTCAGTTGGGCCTTATATTTAGCCCATAAAAACCTTTTTTTCATTTTTTAATTGTGGACTTAAAACTAGGGGTGTGAACTAGCCGAATTCGCCTATTTTGTAAAGCTCGAGCTTTTAAAACTAATTATCTCGTTAATAAAATAATTCTATTTTATTAATAATACTAATTTTATTATATAATATATAAAATAAAATAAAAATAATAAACATATAAGAAACTCGCGAGCCGGCTCGCGAGTTATCGAACAACTATAATCAGGTTCGAGTTCAAGCTTTGTGAAGTCATATCGTCGAGTTCACGAGCGGGCTCAACTCGTTTACCACCCCTTAAACTGACTCTAAATCTGGAGGTCTTCAAATCACTTAAAACAAATAATGTATTTGAAACGAGTGGTAATTATTAAACATAAAAAACTTAAAATGATGGTAAAGTATTTAAAGCCAATATTAACTAAATCAAATAAATCGACTTGAAAAAAGAAAATCAATTATTTGGAAAAATTGGATTGAATCTTCGTATAAATAAGCCGAGTCTTTTATTTATAAAAAAAAAAGAAAAAAAAAAAGAGCCCAGTTGTTGGCTCAAATTGGAACTCTTAAAATACTTTATCGTAGCCCAACTCTAAATGGCTGTAAGTTGCATTACGGCGTCGTCTGGCTGACCTAATTTACTGTGGGGAAGAAACCGCGCCTCCCGTCGAAGATGGTGGCATGTATTCTACTCCGCCGCAGTTCGTTTCTAACCCCGTGCTCGTAAATCGATGTTCTGGCTTACTTACCAAAGGTAATGTCACTGCCTTTTTTTGCGAAATAAAATAAATTTGGGTTACTGCATTTGTCCCCTTTTTATTTTGATTATCGTTACCTGTATTTACTGCAATTGGAAGCTTGTATTGATTTATAAAATGTAACTATGATTATGCTCACTCAGTTAAATTGATTCTGTAGATGTTATTTTTGTTGTTTGAAAATCATAGCCTGAATCATGTTTTATTTATTTTTTATTTTTTTTAGTATGTTGTTTCATTGATGATAATATATATATATATATATTATTGAACATTGATAATTGTTGAAAAATAGGTAGTACTTTTTGAAATGCAGCATTCGTAGTTACATTGATCCAATTGTGCACATTTCTTAATGTGCTTTAAGGTTGGCAACTAATAGATAGAGTTACTCTCTTTCGAGATATCGCGTAATTTGTTCAATCAATCGTTTTAGCATTTAGAAATCCGAAGTTTCGTATTCTCTAGGATCATAGCATTTGCATACTAGAGTTACTGGTTGACTCAACCAAAGGTGTTTTTAATTGTCTACAACTGTTTTTCTTTTCTTTTTTGGTTTATTTATCGGATACGCTTCTTCTTTTCCACGATTTTCGATTCATTCACTCTTATCAGAGCCTCATGGTGGTAAATTTTCTCATGGGGTTTAAACAAGGTGATAAATGTTAAATCAGAGTCAATAAATATGCTTCTGATCTTCAGATGATCAGTTGATGAATTTCCTGATTGTACACTGGCTCAAACATATTCGAGGCTGTTTTATATTGTTATTTCCCGTAAGATATCGGATACATGCCATTATCTCATCTCTTTTTTTTAATTAATCTACTTTTTATGCTGATTTCTATTTCAACTTATCATAATTTAGCTTCATGCATTTTCCGGTTGGTCGAACGTGATATCTTTCTCAGTATATTTGATAGACCCCAATTTTCGGTGATATTTGTGAACTGCCTTCGGGTTTATCTTCAGTACCATACACATACAAGCATGAAGCATACATACAGATAGTTATAGATTAGTACGTATATTCGCATATCTTTCCTTCAAGAATACTATCGTCAATTTTTATTTTTATTTCTTTTTCGACTCAACTCTTATTTGAGCAATAACACATTCAAGTGTTGGCTTTTTGATTCTGGAAACTTATTACATAGCCTTATATATATATATATATATCTCTGCATGGCTGTTTGCATCTACGAGCGTGCCATACCCATTGGGAGTTTATAATGAGTTGACTCAAATCGGAGATCTAACATGGTTGCTCCAATACTGGATGGTACGAATTGTTTTAAATCATCAAATGCTATCGTTCGCGTTACGTTAACTGCATGGGACTTGCTTTTGTCGTCATCTTAAGATTATATCATGTCAACGTTGTGGTATTTAATGTTTTAGTTAGGCTGGAAAGTCTAATGCGTGTAACATTTATTGCTTTCGTATAAAATCGAGAATTGTTTTGTGAAAACTCGGTTAAGTTTATATATGTTTAGACTTGGCCTTAAATTAGATTGTTGTATTAACTAACTGTTGGACCACAATCCTTTGCAGGGTATTGTACTAATGTCTAATCCTATTCGAATGGACCGGGAAAACCGATCGAGACTTCACTCTTGCATATTATTTACGAGTTTTTGTGGCCTTTTAAATTAAATTTTCTGAAAATTAATAATCTGGTAATTATGCACTGTACGAAAATAAATAAAATTGTGTAACCTTGAAATAGATGAAGAATTTTAAATGATTTGGTAATATATATAATTAAAATTTCCTTCATTGATTTAAAATAGCTTAAAATTTTAAAATTTAATTGTAAACTACATTTAATCAAATAGTTACTTCTTTTTTATCAATTAAAATTATAATTTTTGAACCTTCTATGTAGAGACTAATGAATAAGAATATAGGCATTTTTTTCCTTTTTATTTTAATATATATTTCCGAAAAGAGTGCATTCAATCCCTCTGCAAAACTATATATAACTAAAATGCCAAGTGTGTATATATGTTTATTTATCTAAGAATCAACTTCCAAACAAATTAAGAAATGCCAGGTGTAATTAATTGTTTAATATGTTTCTCTAAAAAAAAATAAAAAAATTGCGCAGAAGATTACATAAAAAGGTGGCAAATAGTTTATTCAAAAAAATCTACGTTTAAATATTTCCAATTAGAAACCACATGGGACCTCTGTCTGCAGAGTTGTTAGAGCTGTAATGATTTGGTAAATTATAGAGGGAAGCACGTGCGCATGAAAGTGCGTAGATGCATCTAACATTCAACACTTGACCATTAGGTGGGACTCGGGCTCAAGCTCAAACTCAAACTCGGACAAAAGTTAAAAGTGACTCGGATCACGTGCAGCGCACATGATGACATATGCTCACTCAATAATTCAAGTGACAAAATCCTGGATGTATATGTAAAAAAAATATGTCGGGGACTCAATCACTCAATCTTATGTCGCTAGTTTAACATCAACACGTTTTTCAGTGTGTGGCAAAAAACGTTAATTATAGTCTTGTCTGAATCGGTGATTGAGCATTTGTGGGAAAAGCCACGGCTTATAATCTTTCACGATTTTATATTCTTTTGGGGATTGATTTATTTTAATTATATAAAAATGTATAATTCTCATAAATGTTTATATATATATATCTACGCACTTTTCAGCCAGTCATGAATCTATCTTTACTTTCCAGGTGTTCATTTTTCATATGTCTATTTGTGTCAATCTAATAAGCCTACAATCTCTTTACCTACTGGGCTACGAGTCCAATATTGAAGACCACTACTACCGATGTCCAATCACCTTCAAGTAAGGTTTGGACCCGACAATCTCCACTAAGCTATTTAATAATCATTGGAACTCATTCCTTAATGTACGTTCTATTAACTGAGCAATACTATTAACGGTACTCTCTGGACTATTTCTATGATCAACACGTCTGACTTGAGCGTCGTAGGGGGGTATCCGCCGGATCAACCCCCAGCCTAGTTCACGTGTTCTGTGATCGCAGGTATCTCAAGGTCATCAAGCTCGTGAGCCAGTGATCGACTCTGCTCTTCCAGCTCATCTTACTTCAACTATCTAAGGTGATCTATCCTTAGCATCATCAATTTTATTTAATATTGTACGTATTATATTTCACATGATAATTGATATGCATGCATGGTGATTGGCTGCCCATTGATCCCTTCAGATTTCCGATGGAATATTCCCTTTCTTATCTTTTATCTCTTTTTTGGCTGTTTGGAGATTATTTTTTTTAGTTTAAATTCATTGACATCGTATATATCAATAACGTGACATAAATTAAATATTACGGGACATACTTACATATACAACATATTTGGCAATTTTGACTCTTACACAATAGATGCTCGAAATAAAATCTTTGCATGCGTGCAAATATCGAGATCGCCCGTTAAACAAGTATTTCGGTTCGATAATGTCAATTCAAACTCAAACACAACTTTAAATGTTATATAAAAACAAGAACAAAGGTTACAAGGTTGAATAAATATAGGCGTATAGCTTGATCAACTTGATCCTAAATTAACACGTATATTTACGGTTGATATTTATGCATTAAATAAAGAAATTCATAAATTGAAAATTGATCCACATTTGCTGCATTTAGAACGCCACGTAAGCGTAAGCGGTGAGTTATGAAGTCGCATTTAATTTGAAGAATTATGTGAATTGAATCTGAACGCGGGCAACGATTTATTCAAGGTTTCACGCTTTTACTAATTTGTTGAGGGCATCCCATCTCGACTTTTTTAAACACACGACTTTAGGTGTGAATTAATATGTGCACCCATACTTTCACCAATAAATGAGACCTTTTTATTCAAAATATTAGGTAATGCGATTACGTGTCTTAATTACTGTCCATTTAAATTTTAAATCCCAAAATAAATTAAAGAACGGAGAAAAATATAAATAAACAAAGAGTTGGCAAAGTATATATAAACAAATGCCCGAATTTGACTAAGCAACAATGCAATTTATTTTTCTATTATTTCGACTTACAAAAGAACATATCCATCCATAAAAGTAAATTTGACTATTTGATTTAAAATATAAATTAAGAACATGAGTGCAATTCTATGAAGTTTTCCCTAATTAGTTGAAAATCTACCACACCTAATTAGTCGTCTATAAGATCTTTAGGCCTCGTTTGGTTAGGGACCTGAATATTATGTTATCATGGTTTATCTTGTCTTATAAACATGTTTTTTTATTCAATCTTCCAATGTTTAATAATACAATTGAATTTCATTAATTATATTTTTAATGTTATCTTGACTGGTTTTATCATGGAACCATACAAGGTTTTGGTATAATAACATTAAAGGAAAAGGTCAAGAACAAACTTAGGCACGATTAGACAATAATTAAAGTTGGATTAAGAAGATTAGGTCTAACATAAGGTTGGTAAAACTTGAAAAGGCAATCAATTCATGTCTAGTTAGCTTCCTTAGCTGGATTTTGCCAGCATTATATTTGCTATATATTATACAAATTGAATCTTAAATTCATTGTAATAACTACAAAAACAGTTAACAAATAAAATGTCGAATTTTCCGTTGCAATTAGGTCTTGAAATCGGAAGGTTGAAAATCAGCACTTCCGAACGAAAAATAATAATTTCAATTTCGTTCCAAAATAAATAATAGACTAATTGGAAACCGAAATTAAATTACAGTAACTGAAATGAAAAAAAAAAATGTTTCAAAATTGAAAATTTCCAAATCACAACAGACAAAATTAAAAAATTACGTTCCAATTTCAACCTTTCGACGACATAGTAATATTTCATGATAAGAAAATTCTAAATATAGAAGTTAAAATTGAGAGTATAAATGAGGGGGTAGGTGGGCAACAAGTATCAGGAATGGCTGGTGGTTGATAATTTTAAATGATTTGAATATTCTTAGGGATGGCGATTGGCGCCACCCCACCCCCCAATTAATTAATTAATATATTTTTTTTTAAATTAGTAAAGACCAAATTGGTGATGCAGTTCCACGATAGCAAGCATTACTCCAAGTATATATTAATTATATATTATAGTCTTATTGGTGGAAAAACAAAATTAAATAAAAAATATTCATCGTCTTGATATATAATAATATTTCCTTGACCCAACTATTAAACTTTAGTATTATATAACAAATCAATTGACTGTTGTTTCTTGTTTGCACACAGGAACTTGAAGAAAATTTCATCTAACAAGATTCTAGTATATTATATTATACATAGGACAAAATTTTTAATACAATATGATTATATGGTAGTTGGAGTGTAATTAAAAATTAATTTACAATTAGTAGTAGCTTATAAGTTTATTAATTACTTTTTTCTTATGATGGTGAAATCCACATTCCCGTGACCACCATTAAACTTTGGATGACAAAAAAGTCAGGACTCATTCTAATTTATAACTAAAACTTATTAGGGCAGACTAATCTTAGTATTAATACAACATGAGCGCCCACCTAACTCACTTAAGATTGATTATTGCCTCTCTCAATTATATATATGGCAAATTACGATAACCTCTAACTTAAGATCAAATTACGAAAAAACCCACTTATGTTTGCATAATTTCATACCGTTTAGCTTTTGGTTCGATAAATAATCGAATCACCAAACCTTTTATTAAATATATTTATAATCTGATTTTTAAAAATTAAATTCAGTTCAAATACTTATAATATATATATATATATATATATATATATATATATATATATATATATATACTAAAGAACACACCGAATTAACGTTTCAATTCGATCAGTTTACCGGCCGAACCAGCAACTCTAGCTAAATTTTACATTGTAGGGGTAGAATTGTAAGACAATATATAATTGATGGGTAGTAAGAGAATTTTTTTTCTCGTAATTATAGCTTATCTCAGGGGTGAGCGTAATTTACTCTAGATATACATTGATCTCAAGTGATATATGCATGTAATTAAATGAGAGGGAAGTTCATTTAATTTTAAAGAGGTGAAATATTCATTTATTTCTCCCGATTGGAAACATTACATAGAGGAACATATAATCTATACACTAAAAATAAAAGACAAAACATCAATAAACTTAACAATTGACACTTATTAATATTAAATTTCACAAAATAAAAAAAAAACTAAAAAGAACAAAAAAAACAGGCAGAAATTTCCATTTGTTTTCATCTTCCATGCGAATCAATCAGGAACTGGTGAGCAGAGCATTGGCATGTTCTTGAACAACTTTCCAGGCCAAAATAACATGCCTGTTTTCTGTTAGGGTTGCCCCGACTGCGAATCTCATCACGTACTCTCCACCAATGATTGCGTGTGTCATGTAAATCTTACCCGATTCGTTTATTGTTTCCAGCAATTTTGCGTTGAAGTTATTCGCCGCGTCTTCCTTTGATACGATCTGATGGTTCCCGCCGAACTCCAGGGGCGATATGCGGAAGCACACGGTGGCGAAGTTTCTGGGGACCACAACCTCGAAACGCTTGTCCATCCCGATCAGTCCTTCGAAGTTCTTAGCCATTTTGATGTGGCTGCGGAGGAATTTCCTGAGGTTGGCCACACCGTAGCTACGGAGTACCATCCACAGTTTCAGAGATCTGAATCGACGGCTGAGAGTGATCTGCCAATCCTTGTAGTCAACGACCTGCTTTGACTCGGAGGCTTTGTTCCTTAGATATTCTGGGTATGTCGATAGTGCTTTCACCAACGCGCTTGGGTCTTTCACCCACATGCAGCAGCAATCTAACGTCGTTAGGAACCACTTGTGCGCGTTGAAGCTGAACGAGTGCGCGTTCTCTACTCCGTTTAGGAAATGACGGTGCTCCGGTAGAATGCACGCGCTTCCTGCGTATGCAGCGTCCACGTGCACCCATATCCCGTACTCCTCCGCCACCGCGCACAGCGGGCTCAGAGGATCCACGGCGGTGGACGACGTCGTACCGATGGTGGCGCACAGGAAGAGCGGGAAAAGCCCGGATGCGATATCGGATTCGATAGTTTCACGGAACGCCTCCGCCGTGAGACCGAAGGCGTCGGCCTTAGTGGTGGCGACGGCGCGGAAGTTTTGAGGGTTGATACCGGCAATCTGCGCCGCCTTCTGAAGGGCGGAGTGGGTTTGGTCGGAACCGTACACGACAAGCTTGTTAATATTCTCCCTCCCGATCTTCTTCAGCATCTGGTCCCTAGCGGCGACGAGAGTGCAGAGTATGGCCTCGCAGGTGGTTCCCTGAAGAACGCCGCCGCCTCCGCCGGAGAAGAGAAACTCCGATGGGAGGTCAAGCATTTTGCCGAGCCAATCCATGACGATGCTCTCGAGCTCAGTGGCGGCGGGGGAAGACATCCAGTTGAAACCGACGATGTTGAAACCGGTGCTGAGAACTTCACCGAGAAAACCGGCGATACTTCCGCTGGAAGGGAAGTAAGCAAAGTAGTTAGGGCTCTGCCAGTGTGTAATACCGGGGACGATATCCTTCTGCACATCGCGAAGGATTTCTTCAATGGGTTCCGGATCTTGCGGAGCCGAATCGGGCATGAGTTTCTTGAGGTAACCCGGTTCGACCTGGCTCCGAACCGGATATTTCTCGACGTTCTTGTAGTAGTCAGCGAGAAAATCGATGACCAAATGGCCCTGCCTACGGAACTCTTCCGGGTCAAGTGGCTTCATGGTTCCGGAGAAGCCGTTGTCGGGTTTCTGGTTCTGTAGGCTGCCCATGGATGCGGGTTCGGATTCGGATCCGGGTTGGATGGGTTTAGAAAAAAATGCTACTAGTGAAAGTTGGGAACTTTCACTAATGTAGCAATAGGTGAAATATTTAGAGAGAGAAGTAATGTATTTTGGTAGTGAATTGGGAAGAGGAATGAATGCATGAAATATATATATAGGGAGAGAGAGAAAGAGGTAGATGGGCAACTTGATATTATGTATAATTGATGGGGGTTGTTGGTGACCATTATGCACGTTCTTCCTTTTCTTATTTATTTATTTATTTATTACTATTATTATTTTTAATTATTAATTATTAATGTATATTTTTTTGGTTGTGGGGTTGATGGATGGTGTCCAGTGACCACAGTCCACACGTTTTTAAGGCAGTATGGTTTTGTCTGGACTCGCGGTATTTCCTGGAAGGGTGCGTGGTGCCCAATTGCGATGTTAATGAATCAGTTAAATTTGTGGGGCCCATTGATCATGTGGATGTTATTTTTCAGGCGTGATTTATAATTTCCTTCTTGTTCTCTTGTAATAATTCATAGCTATTTATTTTTTTGTTTGTTTTTTTTTTTTTTTTTGTTACGTATGTATGAAACAAAGGTGATGAATCAATTAATAAATGGTGATTTTTTTTGTAGAGTAATGTATATATATATAAATATATAAGTACATTAAATTCCAGTCTGGCCATTTTCCCAGTAAGGAAAGATATGGGTATATTTACTATTTGATACGGTTACATGTGCTGATATTTTTGGATTCTTGGTTTCTTCAATTGTTTATGAACATTGTGATTATATTTTGGCAGTAAATATTTTTTTCTCTCAAAAAAATTAAAAAAGTTCGGTGTTCAGTGTTCTAATTCGAACTGTCGAATAAGTATGATGCAGTTATTCGAACTCACTCGAATATGGAATCAAGAAAAGGAAGGATTATGTTGTAGCAACAAAATCCCTATCTGCGATTTAGACAAACAAGAAAATACTTGCACAAAGATAATTTATTGAATTAAAATAAAATATTGCGGGTTACAAACTCTAATTTAATCCTCTGATTATTCTCTCAAGAAAAATATATGATTGACTTTGAATTTCGGAGACGAGTCGTTGACTTGATCTTCTCCGGATTTGAATAACGTCTTCCGAGGGTCTTGCGACTTGAATCTCGGATCGAACGCTGAACTTTGACGGATTTTGACTTGAAGATCTTGGAGTTCTTGATGGATTTGGCCCTTCAATCTTCCTTCGATCTTGATTTGATGTTAATAACGTTAATTCGAGGGTTTAGCACCGTAATCTCGAATTAAACGCTTTAACGCCTTGATTTGATGAAGAACACCTTCGATTTGATGAACTCCTTCGATTTGATGAAGAACGCCTTGAATTTGATGAAGAACGACTTGAATATTGTAGAGAGAATTTTCTCCTACGGTTTTTATTCTTCTTGAGTTGTCTTTTGAATTGTGTAGGGAGGGTCCCTATTTATAGTGGTAGAATATGAGTCCTACTTAAAGTCTACTTGATGACGTGGCGCAATTTGATTGGCTCTCTTTAAATTGATATTTATCTCTTATAACTTGGAAGAGAAGAAATAATCCTATTGGCCAATAATTAATTAATAATTATCCCCATGACTTATTTTGCAAGATAAATTATTATTTAATTTAGACACAATTTAATTGGCTAATTTAATTAACCAATTAATTAATTTTATGCGTCTACAAATGCCCCCTCGAGACTTATTCACGGACAATGCATCTTGGAGTGGATGAGTCTCGATAATTGCTCAACTTCGATTGCAGCTTGATCTAGCAAAGAACATATATCTTTTGAAATCATGACTGAACTTAGAGAGATTCTAAGTTGCCTACGTACCCTATAAAGGGATCAAGTCATAACGTAGTTCAAATTATATCCTTTTGAGGGATGTCGTGCACAGTTTATACTCATGTGGACAAGGAGAAATATTTGCAGTTTAAGCTCGTACTGAAGGAGCATTTGACTTGAATTTGTAGATAGTTTATGCTCGTATCAAGGAGCCTTGACTTGATTTGAATATATAGATAGTTTATGCTCGTATCGAGGAGCCTTGACTTGATTTGGATATATAGATAGTTTATGCTCGTATCAAGGAGCTTTGATTTGACTTGGATATGTAGATAATTTATGCTCGTATCAAGGAGCATTGATTTGATTTGGATATATAGATAGTTTATGCTCGTATCAAGGAGCCTTGATTTGACTTGGATATGTAGATAGTTTATGCTCGTATCAAGGAGCCTTGATTTGATTTGGATATATAGATAGTTTATGCTCGTATCAAGGAGCATTGACTTGACTTGGATATATAGATAGTTTATGCTCGTATCAAGGAGCCTTGATTTGACTTGGATATGTAGATAGTTTATGCTCGTATCAAGGAGCCTTGATTTGATTTGGACATGTAGACCTTTTTAACTCGTGTCAAGGAGTACTTCATTTGACTTGGACATGTAGACCTTTTAAACTCGTGTCAAGGAGTATTTCACTTGATTTGGACTTGTAGACCTTTTAAACTCGTGTCAAGGAGTACTTGATTTGATTTGGACATGTACGTAGACCTTTTAAACTCGTGTCAAGGAGTGCTTCACTGGAGTTGGACATGTAGACCTTTTAAACTCGTGTCAAGGAGTGCTACATTTGATTTGACTTGTCACATTGCATAGGATGTTGTTTCTTCAAAAGACTTGCCCCCATCCTTTTGATCTTGTTGTTCTTCTTCAACATGTTCTTCTTTGAGCTCATACGACTTTTGGAATGAAGGTTCTTCGACTTCATTTGCAGTTATGCTCAATTCCATATCATGTGCTCGAGTGGCCAACTCTTCAAAACTTTTAGGTTGAATTCCTTGAAGGATATATCGGAGTCCCCATTGCATTCCTTGGATGCACAGTTCAATAGCTGATGTCTCGGACAGTCGATCCTTGCAATTAAGACTCAAATTTCTCCAACGGTTGATGTAGTGGATGACAGGTTCCTTCTTCCACTGGCGGGAATTGGTGAGCTCAATCATGCTGACTGTTCTTCGAGTGCTGTAAAAGCGGTTGTGAAATTCTTCCTCTAAGTGCTTCCAACTATCGATGGAGTTTGCCCCCAAATCAATGTACCAATCAAACGCGTTGTCTTTGAGCGATCGGACGAATTGCTTGACGAGGTGATCTCCGTACGTCCCGGCATCATTGCAAGTCTCGACGAAGTGTGCCACATGTTGCTTGGGGTTGCCTTTGCCGTCAAATTGTTGAAACTTTGGAGGTATATAGCCCATTGGCATCCTTAGATCATCAATCCTTTGCGTGTATGGCTTGACATAGGTTGATGGAGACTTCGAGCTTCCTTCCAACTTGTCTTTGATGGTTCCACTGATCAGCGTCATCACTTGATCTACATGAATCATCCCTTCTGGAGAAACTTGAAGTTCTTGAGCTGGAGCCTTCTCGTTTTCAACTGGTTGTTGCTTTGTGGATGTCTCGACTTCGTCTTGAACCTCTATCTGATTCTCCACAGCTTGACTAGCATCGGCTTTGTCCATCTTGTTGATCAACTCGGCAATTTGAGAATCTCGTTGTTGAACATGCTTTGCGAGTCCCTCAATGGCCCTTGTCAAACTTGCAATTTGCTCCTCCATGGTTGTAGCGTTTGTTGTCATGACGGATGCCACCTCTGAGTAGCTTGATGTTGAACGAGGCGTGGGCTGTGAAATCTCTCGTTTTGAACCTTCCACGTCTGCGCTTGTGTTGATAAGAGGTGGTAAGCCTTTCTGAATGGTTTGAGGCGTCGAGTTAGTCTCGGAGGATGCTTGCAGCTTCTTAGCCATACTCCTTGTACCTAAGCCCATACTTGATGAATCCGAAGAAGCAATCTTCATTGTGAACGTAGAGCAGTCACTGCAACACTTCGAGGATCTTCGAGAGATAGAAGAGATGAGAGGTAGAGATGTCCCACCGGGCGTGCCAAAATTTGTAGCAACAAAATCCTTATCTGCGATTTAGACAAACAAGAAAATACTTGCACAAAGATAATTTATTGAATTAAAATAAAATATTGCGGGTTACAAACTCTAATTTAATCCTCTGATTATTCTCTCAAGAAAAATATATGATTGACTTTGAATTTCGGAGACGAGTCGTTGACTTGATCTTCTCCGGATTTGAATAACGTCTTCCGAGGGTCTTGCGACTTGAATCTCGGATCGAACGCTGAACTTTGACGGATTTTGACTTGAAGATCTTGGAGTTCTTGATGGATTTGGCCCTTCAATCTTCCTTCGATCTTGATTTGATGTTAATAACGTTAATTCGAGGGTTTAGCACCGTAATCTCGAATTAAACGCTTTAACGCCTTGATTTGATGAAGAACACCTTCGATTTGATGAACTCCTTCGATTTGATGAAGAACGCCTTGAATTTGATGAAGAACGACTTGAATATTGTAGAGAGAATTTTCTCCTACGGTTTTTATTCTTCTTGAGTTGTCTTTTGAATTGTGTAGGGAGGGTCCCTATTTATAGTGGTAGAATATGAGTCCTACTTAAAGTCTACTTGATGACGTGGCGCAATTTGATTGGCTCTCTTTAAATTGATATTTATCTCTTATAACTTGGAAGAGAAGAAATAATCCTATTGGCCAATAATTAATTAATAATTATCCCCATGACTTATTTTGCAAGATAAATTATTATTTAATTTAGACACAATTTAATTGGCTAATTTAATTAACCAATTAATTAATTTTATGCGTCTACATATGTAAATACTGATATTAATTAGCTTGGAGATCTGTATAATTAAAAATTAAACTAGTTGATTTCAATTTCGAATTCACATTTTAAATAGAAAGTGTTTCATGCATGCCTAATTAATAATGATTATTTAGAGATACCCATAAAGATCGATTCATTTAATAACCAGATAAGCAATTTTGGTCCACTCAATTCAATTCAATGAGATTTTCTTATAATTATTATTATTATTATTATTACATATATATATATATATATATATATATATATATATATATATATATATATATATATATATATATATATAAATCATCCAATTGCATTATATATATCACAACAAATCTTTTTTTCCAGCCGGATATCATGATAGTCTGTATAATACAATATTTAATGGAACAAAATCGTATTAGAAACTAAATTAATTAAGATAATGCTTATGACAAATCGTCGTTTGTCTAATTAATACTAGGGGTGGAAATCGGACGGAATGGATCGGAAATACCTTATTCGGAAATTTTTCAATTTTTTTCGGAAGTAAAAAATATGTTCCAATTTTCGTTTCAAAAAAATCGGAATTTCAAAATCCATTCCAATTTCGGAATACCTTGGAATCGGCGGAATTTCGGAATTTTCGGAAATTGCATTAATTCTTAATTTTTTATTCCAAAATCGGAAATAATGGTAATTTTAAGATTTTTTTCCTAATATTTTCGTAATTTTCAGGCAAAATGCAAGAATCCAAAACAAAGGTCAATAAGATGAAATGTAAACACTTGTAAAAACAACATAATCAGTTTATCAAAGCAAACATAGTTCTTGCAACATATGAATAGAAAAATAATTCAGAAATACAATATATATATATATATATATATATATATATATATATATATATATATATATATATATATAAAACCATATAAGCATATATCATAACTTTTATATTTTTAATACAATATATATCGCACATTATATATTTCGGAAATAAAATCGGATCGGAAATCGGAATTTCCAATAATTTTATATGTAATTCCAATTCCGTTCCAAAAATAATCGGAAAAATCGGAAATCGAAATATCGGAAATTGGAATGAAAAAATGGGTTCCAAATTCGGATATTTTCGGATCGGAATTGGCGGAATTCGGAAATTCCGTTCCAATTTCCACCCCTAATTAATACTCACCACATCGGTAAAAACGAGCCTCACCCACATCGAGCAACTTTTCACAAACCATTATACAGTTAAAACTCAAAAAAAATAGTGAAATTCTTGCAAAATTTTATGAATTTAGCGAAATGTTAAATTAACGAACTAATAACTTAGTATGTTTGCATTGAATCGGAACCCATATAATTTATTATTCAAGCGAGGTTATTAATTTATCACAAGCATATTACATGTCACATTTCAATTAAATGTCAATTAAATGTTTTACACTCTAGTTAATGGCCTGTGATATATATTTCATGAAAGATTCATACATTTTTAATAGGGTAGTTGGCGAGCCAACCTTCAGGTAGAGATCATGACTTTTTTTTTTTTTCTTTTTACTATTAGCCATAACCCACTCTAGTGTTTTTATAATAAGAGTGGATTTAACCACATTTTCAATATTAGTAGAAAATCCCTTACTTTAATGAATCTCGAATACAGCCTTTTAAAAACCACGGTTTTGAAAAGAAAACAAATTACACAAAATCCGGGATTTGAGATTGATACAATCGTGTCTAATCAGATCCCTAAAATCTCGCATCCCAAATCTTTCCAAAAACTACCACCTACAAACCCTAAATCGCATAAACGGCTACATCGTCGATGAAACAATCGACTGAGCGTGAAATAGTTGTGTTTGAAATAGGCTAATTTGTATGAAACGGCTATTGTTGTTGAATAGTTCATTTAAAAAAACCTGATTAACAAAAAAATGTGTCTAAAATAGTGTAGTTTGTAAAATAGTGGTTTATGAAATAGCTTATTTTATAAATTAGTAGTTTATGAAACAACTGATTTTTAGAAAAAACTGATTATGAAAAAAATGATTTTGGAAGAGGTTATATTTGTATTAGGTTTTTTCTAAATATTTTGTGTTACTGGTTCTTGTGCTGCCTTGATTTACGCTCGTATTGTATAATTTCAGAAAAAAACTGTGGACAAAACAGTAAAACATACAAACTCATACTCGTATGTCGAAACGAGAAAGTCGTTGCCCTTACTGAAACGCAACAACAAAAAGATGGTAGTGTCGACTGCGGTGTGGTGGTGGTGTATCTCATAAAAAAGCTTTTCGAGCAACAACCAATCATAAAGGACGAAGCTGAATCAGAAATCCCAACAATATGAACTGAAATTGTGAAAACCTTTCTAGATTGTGGCACAACTTCTTTAGAATCATAAAGTTATGAACTTGGCTAGATTGTTTTTTTTTTTTTTTTTGTATTTCATGTTGACGTATCATTACTTTTTGACCAATTGGTATTTGAGCAAACTGTTTTTGACCAAGTTGTCTGTAATCAATCTGTATCCGTAAGATATTATTGGTAATAGTTGTTACGACGTAGATTAACTTCCATAGTATGTGGTATCTTTTGATAATAGAGGCTCATTTGAGTATAGTTATATGCATTCGTTGTTGCTGAAAGTCTTAAGTATTTGCTGTTAATGATAGGCATAAGCAGCATGTTCAGAAAACCGACTATAACTTGAAAAATATCTTTTATTTTGATAATAGTTGTTTTTGAAATATATTATTTTGAAAATAGTTGAATATAACATAATTGAGTTGTAAATAGTTCATTAGAAACAGCTGATTGTTAAAAAACTGTGATTGAGATATATTATTTTGGAAATTTGTAGATATAAAGCAGCTGATTTATGGAATTAGCTGAATTTAAGGTGAGTAACCATTGGTATGGTTCGTATTTAAATAGTTGGTTTTATCCTACTATTATATAAATATTGTGCACCGAACACCATAACCTACAACCAACTATACTAACACTGTCGACAACAAACTCAAACTTGTAGCAAAAGTGAAATGCATATATTGAAACTATTTATTCGATGTATGAATAAGATTGTCGAGCTGGAAAACAAAACCAACTATTTAAATATGATGAGAACAACTATTATTTGCAAAGCTGCTATAACAAGCACTGTACATCTTATGTTCATCGTCATTCTTTCCAACCGCACTAAGTAATATGCCCTTGTGTACGCCCTTAAAAAAAGTACCATCGAGCATGACAACAGGACGACAAAACCTAAACTCCTCCATACATGGTGCAAACAACATACAATATCAGCTCCACCCTTCACCACAACATCCATACGCACTAACAATAATTCACGCATCAACGCAAACATGGATACCAAGTCTTCAACATCCGTAGAAATGCATTCTCCACAATCTGCAAGCATATATGTCATGGTTATATTAGATGCATTCATATATTATTACTTCGAACAAGCAAAATCACATAATAACGACTGTAATAATAATGTAATTACGAACATGTTACTGCATAACACAATCATTTGCATATATAAATGCATAAAACGGCTACAAAAAAAATCTCTACATTACCAACCCGAAATAAAATCGTTCGTGCATACATAAAAAAATTGAGGATGTGAGTCATTTTTATTTTTCTAAAAATGATTTAGTTCATAGAAAAATATTAAGGTTGTATTCAACATCTAATTATATTTCCAAATAGAGACCTCTAGCATATTACCCCTTTATATTAATTACTCAATTAATTATCTACATATTTAGCCTATAATCACAAATTCACAATAACTTAAATTCATGGATGGACCTAACGTTAAGTTTTTATATTAATTACTCAATTAATTATCTACATACTTAGCCTATAATCACAACTTCACAATAACTCAAATTCATGGATTGACCTAATAGAGAGCCACGATTCGAATGTACTATTATCCGTACCCATTTAAAAGTAGGGGTCATTAGCAATAAATCCCTCATATAGATCATAAATGGTGATATGTCCACCCTTTAAATTTTTCTTTGTGATAAACCTCTAGAATTTAGGGCTGTGCATGGATCGGTTTTAACCACCAACCAACCCATTTTAATCCCACAATTTGTGATGGACCTGATGGTTAATCAACCATCAACCTACTCATTTAAGTTGGGTCGATAATGTCAATCAACCCATGTATAGTTGGGTCGATAATGGTTTCTAATATGCTAAAAAGTTGGTTAGTCGGTTAATATCGGCAAACCAACTTTATTCATTAATTTATTATTTATTAATTTTAATAAAAATATTTAATATTTTTAATTTCAAAGTTTTATTTTATATCACATTTATTAAATTGTTTAATATTAACCAAAATCCTAAAAGCAATAAATCTAACCTAATTATCTAGTTTGAACTATTTTAATTTTAAGACATATAGTCTAAATATTTGGACGATTATTATTTGTTGAACTATTTATGTTTAATTGCAATATATATGCCCGTAATGTTTTGAATTTTTTATTTGAATATTATTGAACTAGTCGCATTTAATTTATAAAAGATATAGCGTTGTAACAAGTAATAAAATATTAAAAAAATATTTAGATGGATTACCCATCAACCAAACCACCAACAAACCCATTAAATTGGTTTTCAATCATCACCCAACCCATGTAAATTGGGTCGATAACGGTTTCCAAATGTTACCAAAGTTGGTTGGATGGGTTGGATTGGTTTTATGGCTGATTTTTAACCAAACCAACCAACGCACAGCCCTACTAGAATTTATATTCTCAATTCTACCCTTATATCAATTATGATAATTAGTCTCAATATTCCTTTTTTCTCTCTTTCCATAACAATAATCTAATTCCTAAAAATATCCTTCCAAATTCCTAAAAATCTCCTTCCAAATTCCTAAAAATTTGCTATCAAATCAAAACAAATAATTTTTTTTATTTTTTTATTTTTTATTATTTTTGGATTTTTTAGCCATTTTTCATTTATTTTTATTTTTTAATATTTTTTTAATAAAAATATTTTTTTAATTTTTTTTAAAAGTTTTTTAAACAAAAAATTGATTTTTTTTTTTTCTTGACAGATTTACAACTCCGAATATGACTATAGTTGAATATGACTATATGTGATTATGTAGACATATTCTTTCTTTATATTGCATTTTTTTACATTTTCAACTTAAAAATTCCGATTATATAATGTTGTATAGTCATGTTTACCAAATTATATAAAACAACGAAGATTCCCTATTGTTTACAAAAAAAATCCAATCAAAATTCACACAAAAAATAACAATTTTGAATCTAGTTATTCGAATATGACTACAGTCATATTCAACAATAGTCATATACGAATATGACTACAATCATATTCGAAAATATGAATATAGTCATATTCGAACATGACTATAGTCCTGTTATGAAAAAAATCGAAAAAATACATAAATAAAGATAGAAAAATAACGAAAGAGAGTTGGGGAGTCGACGACAACGACGATGGTGGCGGTGGGGGGAAGAACAAAAGTGAGAGATGCGGCGATGGTGGTGGTAGTGGTGGACAAATCTGAAAAAAAAAAAAAAAAAATGAGAAAGAAAACGAAAAAAAGAGAGAGTCTTACGTGGAAACAAAGGAGGAGGCAGCGGCAACGTGTGGCGACAATATTGGTTGTGTACAAATCTATTTGGGGACGATGGTGGTGTAAAGAGAGAGAAATCGAGAGAAACAACGAACACGAGAAAAAAATAAATCAGTAATCGAGTGAATAACCAATAGTCATATTCCAACCAGAGTAGTCACGTTGATGCTGCTGTTTCAAATCTGGAGAGAGAAAAAAAAAGAAAAAAAAAACGAAAATAACGAAAGGGAGGGAGGGGGAGGCGATGACAACGACGGTGAATGACAGAGAGAGTGGGGACGTGGCTACGGTGGTGGTGGTGGACAACTCTGGAAAAAAAAAAAGAAAAAAAAACTGAGAAATCGAGAGAAAACGAAAAAAGGGAAACCTCCATGTAACGCATCCGACGAAGGGCGGCGACGAGGTGGGGGAGGCACGCCCGCCACCACTTGAACGGAGGAGGGCCTCCTGCATTAGGTTTTGGCCGACCGGAGGTTGAAATGTATTTTTGACTCCGGCGGTGACGAGTGCACGAAAAACGGTGGCTATGGTGAGTGGACTACGGCGGTGGTGTGAAAAAATGAAAGAGAGTGCCGCCGCGGTATACAGATCCAGAGAAAAACGGAAAAAGAACAAAAAGAAAAAAGATGATAGATCGAGAACGAGAGAGAGAGGGGAGAGTGAAAGAGTGAAATAAATTATATCACGTTAAAAAACTAATAACATAAGGGTACTTTAGTCTTATCATGTCTGGTTATGGGTGTCTCACTAATTAAGAATGAAACTTGGGTATAGGCAAAAGTCCGTAGTCCGTAGTCACCCATAGACATCTTGAAACCCTAAAAATCTTGAAACCCTAACTCCTCCTACAAACTCTAGCCGCCAGATCCATAGACACCCATAGACATCCACATCGAATTTTTTTAAATTTTCCCCACCAAACCCTAGATCCGCTCCTCCACCACCTCCATCCACCACAACCACCATCACCAAGCGCCGCCATCACGCCATCATCCATGCCCAACACCGTCGTCGCGCCTTCCACCATAGATCTGACCTTACACCACCATAGCCGCCGTCTCCTTGCCTCTACAACCATCCGCTTATTGCCGCCGTCTCCACCGCCATAACCACTGCTCCCCTCAATAATGGATTGGAGTGGTCGAGAACGAAAAAGGCAGAGAGAGATAGCGATATCGAAAAATAGAGAGAGAGAGAGAGAGAGAGAGAGAGAGAGAGAGAGAGAGAGAGAGAGAGAGAGAGAGAGAGAGAGAGAGAGAGAGAGAGAGAGAGAGAGAGAGAGAGAGAGAGAGAGAGAGAGAGAGAGAGAGAGAGAGAGAGAGAGAGAGAGAGAGAGAGAGAGAGAGAGAGAGAGAGAGAGAGAGAGAGAGAGAGAGAGAGAGAGAGAGAGAGAGAGAGAGAGAGAGAGAGAGACGAGAGACAGAGAGAGAGCGAGCGAGAGACATAGAGAGCGAGATTGAGAGAGAGAAAAGAAAAAAGAAAAAGAAATTTGAGAGAAACGTGACTTTAGAACTTATGGATTTAGGTTAAAAGTAAATTAGGAATAAAAGAAAAATTGAGGACGTGACTCGTATTTATTTTTCTAAAAAGGATTTAGTTCATAAAAAAATATTAATATTGTATTCAACATCTAATTAATATAATGATATAATCACAAATTCACAATAACTCAAATTCATGGATGGACCTAACGTTAGGTTTTTATATTAATTACTCAATTAATTATCTACATACTTAGCCTATAATCACAAATTCACAATAACTCAAATTCATGGATGGACCTAACCGAGAGCCACGATTCGACTGTACTATTTTCCGTACCCATTTAAAAGTAGGGGTCATTAGCAATAAACCCCTCATATAGATCATAAATGGTGATATGTCCACCCCTTAAATTTTTCTTTGTGATAATCCCTTAGAATTTATATTATCAATTCTACCCTTATGTCAATTATGATAATTAGTCTCAATATTCTTTTTTTTCTCTCTTTCCATAACAATAATCTAATTTCTAAAAATCTCCTTCTAAATTCTTAAAAATCTCCTTCCAAATTCCAAAAAATTTACTACCAAATCAAAACAAATAATTTTTTTATTTTTTTATTTTTTATTATTTTCGGATTTTTAGCCATTTTTCATCTATTTTTATTTTTTAATATTCTTTTAATAAAAATATATATTTTTTTAATTTTTTTTAAACAAAAAAATGATTTTTTTTTCTTGACAGCCTTACAACTCCGAATATGACTATAGTTGAATATGATTATATGTGATTATGTAGACATATTATTTCTTTATATTGCATTTTTTTTACATAAATTCAACTTAAAAATTACGATTATATAATGTTGTATAGTCATGTATAATTTAAAACAATGAAGATTCCCTATTGTTTACAAAAACAATCCAATCAAAATTCGCACAAAAAATAACAATTTTGAATCTAGTTATTCGAATATGACTACAGTCATATTCAACAATAGTCATATACGAATATGACTACAATCATATTCGAAAATATGAATATAGTCATATTCGAACATGACTATAGTCCTGTTATGGAAAAAAATATAAAAGAAAATACATAAATAAAGATAGAAAATAACGAAAGAGAGTCATGGACAGTCGACGACAACGGCGATGGTGGTGGTGGTGAAGAAAAAAGAGTGAGAGAGGCGGCAACGGTGGTGGTGGTGGTGGTGGACAAATCTGAAGAAAAAAAATGAGAAAGAAAACGAAAAAAAAGAGAGATTCTTACGTGGAAACGAAGGAGGAGGCGGCGACAGTATTGGTTGTGTACAAATCTATTTGGGAACGATGGTGGTGTAAAGAGAGAGAAATCGAGAGAAACAACGAACACGAGAAAAAAAAATCAATAATTGAGTGAATCAACAATAGTCATATTCCAACCAGAGTAGTCACGTTGATGCTGCTGTTTCAGATCTGGAGAGAAAAAAAAAGAAAAAAAAATCGAAAATAACGAAAAGGAGGGATGGGGAGGCGATGACAACGACGGTGAATGACAGAGAGAGTGGGGACGTGGATACGGTGGCGGTGGTGGACAAATCTTGATAAAAAAAAAGAAAAAAAAAAGAAAAAACTGAGAAATCGAGAGAAAACGAAAAAGGGAAACCTCTATTTAACGCATCCGACGAAGTGCGGCGACGAGGTGGGGGAGGCACGCCCGCCACCACTTGAACGGAGGAGGGCCTCCTGCATTAGGTTTTGGCCGACCGGAGGTTGAAATGTATTTTTGACTCCGACGGTGATGAGTGCATGAAAAACGGTGGCTATGGTGAGTGGACTACGGCGGTGATGTGAAAAAAATGAAGGAGGGTGCCGCCGCGGTATACAGATCCGGAGAAAAACGGAAAAAGAAAAGAAGAAGAAGAAGAAGAAGAAGATGAGAGATCGAGAACGAGAGAGAGAGAGGGGGGGGGGGGGATTGAAAGAGTGAAATAAATTATATCACGTTAAAAAACTAATCATATAAGGGTACTTTAGTCTTATCATGTCTGGTTAGGGGTGTCTCACTAATTAAAATGAAACTTTGGTGTAGGCAAAAGTCTTTAATAGTCAATTGAGTTTAGTTCAAAATATTTTCCATTTGAGGGTGGTATTGCATATTTCCCCTTAAAATTAATTATATCTATTATTGATATGCATAATTGGACTGATTTAATGGGCCTATAATTTCTTTACCATTAAGTCACGAGTCCAATCTTAAAGATCATTATTATCGAGGCGTAATTACCTTCAAATAAGATTTGGGCATCACAATCTCAACTAATTAGACTTTAGTCCAATCAATGATATATAAATAGAAGTTGTGATTCATTCCTTAAGGTTCGTTCAATATTCGAACTAAACAACTGCTCGTATTCTCTCTACGACTTTTGTTATCCACACACCTAACTTGAACGTGGGAGGGGCTTCTGCCGAATCAACCTCCGACTTAGTTTACGTGGTTCTATGATCGCGAATCAACCTCCAACTTAGTTTACGTGTTCTATGATCGCAGATATCTCAAGGTCATCAAGCTCGTGAGCTAGTGATCCACTTTGCTCTTGTGGCTCTTTCTACTTCAACTCTCTAAAGTGATTAATTCTAGCATCATCAATTATGTATATTAAATTGTATTTATTTTATTTGTACTCTATAAAATTATTTATACATTTCATAACATAGTAATATTAATTATAATAGAGCTGGATCACTTGATTTATTAATTAATAATATAGTAAAAGGGTATTATTGCAGAATTTATCAAAGATGAGATTGAAAATATATATTTATATTTTGTTAATAGAACCAACACATGATTTAGAACTATATTTAGTACATTAATGTTAATTGTTATTATATACTATAGCTCTTATTTACTCATTGAAGATGCAAGTGCGAAAATAAGCGAAGTTTGAACAGAATTTTCAATTTCTGCTGGTTCGATTCGAAAATTCCGATCTTGGAATAATTTATTTCATTCCAATTTCCAATATTTTTCAATTTTTTTTGGATTGGGATAGAAGTATACAAAATATATTTAAAATTTTCGATATACGCGGATTTAATTTCCGAAACTAACTGATACCAATAAAATCAAATATTCCAAGAACTAGTGCGGACACCGTGTAATAATAAGCCCATTAAACGAGCCCATGTAAAAGGGGTATTATATTATTCATAAATGTGAGTGGTATATGAATAGAATGGGCTGTACAAACAATTTAATGGACTATCTTATTCATAAAATATTTAATAATGGACTGTCTGCCCTCTTCAGTTTTATTCTTAATTAAACAAAAATACAATTTTACCTTTTCTTTAATTAAAAATTAATATAATTGAATATAACCAAATTAAATCAACACGCATATTTATGCTTCACAATTCACTTGTACTTCCTCCGTTCCCTATTAAGTGTCGTTTTCGGCTTTGCACAAGGATGAAGAAGCTCAATAAATGTGTCTTGTTTTTAGGTCAAATATATTAGAAAGACTAAAATAACCTTGATTATTTAATGATGTGATAAGAGAGAGTTAATACTTGCAGTTGAATTAATAAGGTTAAAACAGGAAAAATTGCATTTAATGCAGTATTGGAAATCTAAAGTGACAGGTAATATGGAATAAAAATATTTTAAAAAAGAGACTATTTGTGGAATAGAAGGAGTAATTAATTAAACACTTTCTCATGAAAACACTGTCCAAAGAATTTGTGATGTACAATGTTACTTTTTATTACATAAATAAAACAAAAAAAAAAGAAAAAGAATTTGTGTTCTAAAATCAAATTGAAGCGCCAAATTAAACATATTCCATTTCAAGAACACCACCAGCGCGTGAATCCACCGCCGTGGGAGACGGTATATCTTCCGGGTCTCTAACGGGTTTGACCCATCTACCATGATGGTTTTGGATCAGCCCCTTATTAGCGGATTGGTACCAACTGTGAGGTATCCTGAGTTCATCAACAAGCATGTCACACTCCTTATTCACCAACGCCACGTCCCTTCTTGCTTCGACCCGGAAACCCGATTCGCTGCTGTGAAACCCGTCAACCAAATGTAGGTACGTTTCCAGCATGTGGAACCCGATCAAATTCAGACCCTTTTTCAGATATGGTGATGACCGAACGTCGAGCTTTAATTCCACGCCCACGTGCGTGTAAACCCATTCCAGGGTGCCGGTGATGTCATCGAATCTCTGTAGGCTTTCGTTGAGGACGAATCCGGGCATTCGGGGCACCACGTCCTGTTTCGAAGTGACCCGTAATGTTTTGACCCCCATTTGGTATAGTTCGTCGCGGAAGGCGATGTTCCCCACGCGCGGGGCCGCGAATGAGACCACGCTTATCGGGAGGCCCGGG
Organism: Erythranthe guttata; assembly: GCF_056151865.1. Taxonomy (NCBI): domain Eukaryota; kingdom Viridiplantae; phylum Streptophyta; class Magnoliopsida; order Lamiales; family Phrymaceae; genus Erythranthe; species Erythranthe guttata. The sequence goes on along the minus strand of NC_142545.1, from coordinate 18,913,688 downwards.
AAGTTCTTGGCGGACTCGTACGCGTTGATCAGTGCCAACGCGCCGCCGAGGCTGTGGCCGGTGATGGTAAGGCTGACTTGCTCGCCGTTGTTTTCGTAGAATTTGACTAGTTTCTTGATTTCTGCCATGACTTGTTCCGACGCGCTTGTTTTGTTGTACCTCGTGGTGCAACTCTTGGAGGTGTAGATGCTGAGGAAGCCGTGCTCGACACGCGCGTCACCTTGCCCGATGGGCTCGAGTTTTCGCTGCATGTTGTCGTACCACTCGGACGGGGCCACCGTGCCCCGCCACGAGACGACGATGTCCCGGCGGCCGATCCGCCGGGATTCGTGGTCGTCGCTGACGGCTACGAACCCCATCCAGTTGGAGTCTTTGCTCCACGTTTCGACCAAGTGCGATTTCTCGAGCCACTGTGGCAAGTCGATGTGGGACATTGCGTGGACGTATTTCGTCACGTTGTATCCGTTTTTGGTTAGGCCCAATTTCTCGAAAAGCTTGCGGCGGTTGTACTTACAGCTGCCGCAGTATTCGGAGAAGGGGTCGAAGTCGAAAGCGTCGTAGGTTGCCTGCGCGAACTCGCCGTACTTTACGATCTCGCGGCGGAGGGAGGGGTGGAGGGGGTCGAGGAGGTTTTGCCAATCGGAGGAACCGTGGAATTCGCGCCATTTGTCGGAGATGTCTTCTTTGGGTGACGTGGCGGGAGTGTCGTGCTTCTCGTGGATGGTGGAGAGATTCAGATTCGATCTGTTGAGGCTTTTCTGGGTGGTGGTGGTGTCTAGGTGGATATGCAACATGTTGGACAATGATTCCGCTAGTTTGATCGCTCTGTTCGAAGGCTTTTGATGTGCGTTTTTGCCGATTGTGGTGGCTTGCTGGTGTGCGGTGGCGGCCAACGGAAGACGGTTCTTGCAGACGGCGGCGATGCTGTGGTGGTGATGAATTACATTTCCGGTGGCCATTTTGAGGAGTTGTTTGTTCTTTTACTTTTGAGAGTTGAAGATGGTGAGAAGAGAGGAGGCTTTACCTATATATATATATTTTTTGTATATTGGTATGACCTGAATTCATGGATTATTAATAATAAAAGTATTTGAATAAGTCCTTGTAATAGATTAATTAAAGGATTAAATGTACAACAACGTGGTATTTGTATTTTTGAAGCAGTTGTTGACCAAAGCTATATAACGCGCTGGTCTGGTCTTGTGGTCTATGGGTGCACCAGCTATGAAGCTTCCTTGTTGTACTCAAATTGAACCAAACAAAATTTTGAAATCAAAATTGGGCTCAAATTTCTGGGCATAATTGGTCAATTGGTCTCAATTATTTTTCAACCAATTGACCGGGTAATAACCGGGTGTCAAGCTACATTGAGTGAATTTGAACTATAGATTTGATTAAATAATTATTCACTAGGCTGTGTGAAATAGGATATAGACATGTTCTAAAATACATTTCATTAGGACTGAGTTTTTGTCATAAATTTAGCAGCACAAAATGTACACCAATTATGGCACGTGGCAACCAAATACAATAAATAACAAATTCATTTTCTTCACACAAGATCATCCTACTAAACAAACACAATTCCCTACTATATGTAAACACAGTAGAAACTAACAAGAAACAAAAAACATCCTAGGCAAACATATAAATCACAAACGTAAGAGAAAATTAAAACAAATAAACACATACGCACATCAAACTGCGGACCCCGTTTTCGCAACCTGAGAAAGAGCATGGTCTTCAAACTGATCCTCGTCGTCGCCCTTGTCCGAATGCAAGCACGGCGGAACATACGACTTAAATATAACTTCCATATTCGGAGTTTCCTTCAATTCTCTGCAAGCTACATCAAGTGGAGTGAACTCGAAAGATCGGTAGAATTTCTCATTACACACCAAAATAAAAATGATCGAGAAAATCGGAAGCAAGATCACAAGTGGAGCTCCTTTGACGAATTCCTTTGCACTAAAGTACCCCAACATCGTTACTTGATAAAGCATCAACGAAGCCATTATTCGAATATACATGTGGGGCCACATTCTTCCGTAGCTCTCGTATTTAGGTACATAAACCTTTAGTACCTATATATACATATATTATTCCATAAAGTTTATTAGTTATTTCAAGAAAGTTTTAACATGTATATAATGAATAAATGACGGAGTATTTAATATCGAAGATTACTTGATTTCGTAACACGAGCCATCCCAAGCCAAAATAGACAATTCCGAACGGGATAATTAGAGGGGCAATAACGGAATAGCAAAGAACAATAGTAACAATGAGCATATCACCGGGTATTCTAGTTGCATATCCAAGATCCCCCGGGGCCCACGCTTCTCTCAGCTCGTTTTCGCTCTTGCATACATACTTCTTCTGTAGGTGATATACTAGCAAAGGAATTATTCGCGATAACTCAATCCCGTATCCAACAAAGAATCTGTAAAGAAAAAAAAACGAAAAAATCAATCATCATAAAATAAAAAAAATTGAAAAATTTAAAAAACATCGTAAAAAATCTTACTTCAAGGCAACAAAAGTCAAGAAGAAGGTAGCACTTCCGGGTAGGCTCTTTGCTAGTAAAGCTACAACAGAATTCGGATCCTTTTCAATCTCCTTAAACGTACTGAAAAGGGTCGAACCAATCGTAACACCGATGAAAACATTGAGGACAGAGAAATAAAAGTACTTCCCCGAAGCAGCTCTTTGTGCGTGGCTTTCCGAAGGTATGCCCTCTTGTTTAGACAAGAAAAGCAAGAACTTAGGTAACATAGCCAAGAATACGATAAGTGCAACTTGAGGCAAGTACGCCTCGAGCACTGTCTTGATGGTCTTTTGCTCCACAATGGGTTTCAAAAACGGGAGATACTTCTCCAAGTTTGCTAGAGTGGTCAATGCAGAAACAAATCCGATCGGAATCATGTAAAAGAAAATCGTTAAAAAAACGATGAAATATATTGTGTACTGTCGGATCCTCCTTGTGTAGAATCTTTTGGGGAGATTCGACCATATTATTTGGTGGGGCTGTGGAGAATCCATTACAGTCCAAGCATCGACCGTTTTATCGTGCAGACTTTGTGCAGCAGATGCAGCGGTGACTCGATTGTTGAAAAAGATTACAGCTGCACATTGCTGTTTGTCTTTTAGTGTGGCTTTTCTCTCGGCTTCTAACTTGGGGACGAGTTCTTTTACTTTTTTGTCGTAGTATTCTAATGCGTCGACTTTTTGTCCGACGAGGCCTAGAAATCCGGTTTTGGTGGTTGGTTTTGTTCCTTCAGGTTTCGCAGTTGTCTTGGATAATGCGTATACGGCTTCTGCGTGTGCGAGTTTCTTCTTATACCCTTGTAGCTCTTCGTAAATTTCGTTGACCTGGTAAAATTGTTAATGAAGTTTATACTACAATCAAGATTGAATTTTTACGAAAGACAAAAGAAAGTGATTACCGAAATCAAGAATGTATTTCATTGACCTGGTACTAAAATGGTGAAAGTTTACACTAACTACAATCAAGATTGAATTTTTATGGGAAGACGAAAAAAGAGTTTATTGCCAAAATGAAGAATGTAATGTACCTTTGCGTTGTCTGTGACAATCATTGATCGGTAAAAGGTGTCGGGATACATTGCTCGGAAATAAGAGTCAACGTGTTCCTTTCGAGTTTGACCTTCGGGGGCAGGGGGTATGTCTCGTACAATGACAGCAAACTGCTCGTTTCTCACTTCGGGGGACATAAGGGCGGTGGCTCTGAGATTCGAGACGTGTTTGTATGCTTTCCATAAGAGGTAATACGTGACGAAGGAAACCCAATACGTGGCTATTAGATACGCCCACAGTCGAGGACTTTTTTGCTGTTGTATACAAGAAACAGATTAAATTCAGTGGTGTTTAGTTTAATTTTTTTTTTTTTTTCAAGTGTTTGATGAAATGTAAATTATTAGGAAGTACCGACTTCGATATGGCCCATTGATAGTTTATCGAGGTCATCGAAACTGCCCTGGCTGGTGGTGCTGTTGGCGGCGGCGGCGACGGCGGCCTTGATCACCGTGTGAGCTGTGGCGGAGACTGGCAGAAGTACCGGCAGAAGGACTACGCCGGAGATAACCAGTATCCCCAGAACTGTAAAATTAGGGTTTAATGGAACAACTATTAGACATGGAAATAAAAATCAAGAAACAATATATTATGCACCTTGCAATAATTTGCAGTAACCCCCACTCTGTAATTAGCTACCAAATTATGTAATTACCAAAACAAAAAGAACATATGCAAACAACAGAAAATCACAAATGAACACAAATAGAAAAGGAAAAACTTTAACAGATCTATACCTCAAAAAAAGGAAAATAAATAATGCAATTAATTAGGAAGAAGAAGAAGAAGAAGAATTACCGGTGGAGAGGAAAACGAAGTAGACGGCAGAATCAACGCCGGACATTCTGATGACATCATCTTCGGTAGAGGAGAGGGCTTCCCGGATCCAAGCGAACGGGTTACGGGGCGCCCGGAGACCCTCATACGGGTCCAAACCCTTGAGCAGGCGGTTCGGGTAGTAGACGGCGTGGTTGCCGGGTCGGCGTGATAGCCACGTGAAGAGAAACATCAGCACCAGGAATAGTATAAACGACGTCCCTAACGACGTCAAGAACGAACTGAAATCCATCGTTTCTTCTTCTCCTTCTTCTTCCCCTGCTTACTCTGTATGTATATAATATATATATGTGTGTGTATAGATATTAATTGTTGGTAGGGGGGAACATAGAACTAGTAGCCGTTAAGAAACATTAAAAAAGATGGAAAGTAACCGTTGAGAGATGGTGAAAGAAACTGTAGAGAGAGAGAATAATAATTGATTTTTATAGCAGAAGAAGAATTGAAGAAGAAGAAGAAGAAACTGTGTCTCTGGGGTTTAATTAGTAATTAACGGACAGCGAGGATAGATATTTATGGAATGTGGGGTTTAACTACAGCTAATCTTGTCTTTTTTTTTTTATTATTATTTCTTTTCTATTAATTAGAAAAAACAAAAAATAAAAAAAATTGTTTCTTGATTCATGGGATTGAATTTCAAGAAAGTGTGTGGTTGAATAAGAAGATACTTGTGTGTGATTAGTGGAAGCAAGGATGATTAATTAGGAGGAAACAAAAGCTCTTCTATTCTATTTATATACATGTATCCATTCTTATTATGTCAACTATTTAATTTTTATTTATTTATTGAAATTTAATTGAGGCTAGAGGTTTGAAAACATTAATAGAAATAAATATGAAAGAACTCACTCACATGTCGGCCATGGTTGAGATACATACATAAGATAAAGATTAGATTAGATTGTTGTTGGTTTGGTCGTGCTAATCACTATCAAATTATATCACCAAATTGTTTGGTGTGTCAATTTTATTACGGCTACTAGCAATTTTAATTATTTTATTTTTATTTTTTTAAATATTATATCTTGTTGGATATACATATATAGTACCAATTCAGCGTGTATTATCAGTGTATGGATACTAGACATCATGGCTTTTGATTATGACATAAAAAAGAAAATATCAAATCACAATATTTAAATATAAACATTTTTCACACCCATGAAAATTAATTAATTAATGTCCGGTAATGGAAATTTTGTCTTACCTATGCAGCTATGTTAAAAATAGGAAGATAAAATAAAAAAACTTATGTACATACTTACCCCGACATACCATACATACATACATACATACATACATACAGTGACAGTATAAACTATAAAGTATAAACCTTTTTGAATGGAGCTATCATTATCATCACGGAATATTAAGCAAGTAAGTAATATTTAATATACAAATCAAAACCGCTTTTAATTAATTAATTAATTAATTACCTCTGGCAAGTCAAGTTGAATCGCTTCTTTAACGCTTTTCCTTTTTCTTTTGGTAATTTATTCTCAAACTTCTTAATTTATGTCGGTAGTAATTAAATTTGTCCTTAATTTATGATTGTTTCTAACTTTTTATTGCCAGAGTTGTGTCAGTTTGAAGAAGTTATTTCTTTTCAAAAAATATATTTTCTTCAAATTAATTTGAACCCCATTAATTCTCTATAACTTTCGCTTTATACTATTTAATTATTTATTTATCGTCTTTGGTGCCTGCTTATGTTTATTCTATCCATGGCGTATCGTGGAACGTAATTGTCCACATACATGCTCAAACATTTTTAATCCAATTTAACAATATTTGAAAATAAAATTAAAAAAATAAAATAAAGTGGGACAGGTTTAACACTGTGCCGACACTGCACAAAATGATAGGTTTCAACTTCAAATTTGTAGCTTTACGCGCCGTGTCGATACACCAAAACCCACTTTAAATAATAAAATTGGGACCGTTTTTTCTGGCGTACAATTATTATTATTATATATATCTACTGCAATTCATCCCTAAGAGTAACTAAATATTCGGCAGTTATTATTTCAGATAACATTTCAATTTAAAAAAATATATATATAATGAAAAATAACAACTAATTAAATGAATAAACCAAACAAGTTGAATAAATTTTATTACTATGAATTGAATACACAAGCTTTTGTTCTCATATGAACCAAACGAGTCACGTGCGCTACGTGCCACCAATAAATTTTGGACCCATCCTTTTGATTGGATGTCGAGTGTCGACAGCAAAGACACTTGTCATGTTTTTGGCATCATGGCCAACACGGATTTTTGGTAGCTACATTTATTGCTCAAAAATACATACACCAATCCAACATAACTCTAACATTATTAAGTTACAACTTGAGATTGAAATTGAACCATTCAATAATCAAGAATGTAGATAAGTGGGAAAATGATTTCTTAAATATACATACATCATCTTGTATGCAGAACTACACCACCTAAAACCTAATAATTCCATACTGTTTCAAGACTAAGTTCCAACAAAACCTCGACAAGGGAGGAGTTCGATAATAGCTCTTCTCCGTTCCTCTATTAACCTTTAAAAAAAGACTATCTAATCCACACAGTTAAAAAAAATGTCATAAACCCGGACTATACAGCTTCTAATTCAATCATCTCATCGAAGCAAATACATATTGCCAAGCCACAAAAAGAATTTGACAATCCTACACGATTTGCAAATTTCCAGCATGAATATTCTTATAGCTTATTTCGTACCTTCAAATATTGCAGCAATGAGGGCGCCCCATCATCAAATTGTCCCATAAACAAATCATCTGTCTTGGAGATTGGTAGTGCGCTGTGTGATAGTCCTCCATGCACCCGTATTGACAGTATTTCCAATTATGAGTATACTTTACGTTGTTTCTCGTGCTGTTGAATTGCTCGACCCACATTCCCATGCTCACATCCTCCATTTTAAACAGCTGCAAGGTTTCGTAGCAAATGGTGTCTTTACAAAACAGTTGCCGAATTTCAAGAATAGTATAAAAAAATTAAGGATTTATTACAAACCCGTAAGCTATGATTCGCATGCTGAGCGACAATATGCTCGGCTATGTCACTTGATATTATATATCCGGGCCCATTAGCGTACGGGGGATAAATTTCCTCAGGCCACTCCTGCAGTTAAGATAAACATGTTCAGCATTAAACCAACTTTCTTTTATTACACGAGGGAACTTATTTTGGTGTTACCTCATAAGAGACAGCCCATTTTCCAGTCCTAAGAGGCCTGTGCAAGAGGTTTAGATTGCCCAAATACAAGGACCTTCCAGGGGACACACCTTCAATATCTTTTAAGATTGTGTCAACCCTAACAAAAGTGTCGTCATCACCTTTCATAATGTAAGAAGCTGTTGCATTTTGAACCTACAACGAAAATGCAAATACATTTAAGAGAAGGAAGAAACCATCATGCCTGCTACAATAATATATTTGATTTTTTTTAAGAACGTACCCCGAACTCACAGATGGCAACAGTTTTAAGAACTACTAGCTCATAACGATCCATAAATGGCAAAATCTCTATGTCACCAAAGTAAGCAGCTTCCTTCTTCAAAACTGCATTCACCTCACTCCTTTGATTCTACAAGTAAATCTCTTAAAATGTGTTAAACTTCAGCTACTAACTTCATAATTACTAGAAGAAATACGTTAAAGGAAAAAAAAAACATCGAGCAAGTCCGAAATCGTAAAGAAAACAGTTCAAAAAACCATTCCATTTTACCATAAAAATAGATCTACTAATTCCATTTAACGTCGTGAAACAATAAAGTTGCATGGTTACCAAAAAGACCCAGCCACTGTCAAGTTCAAAATTGAAATATGTTGTTCTTGGTACTCAACAAGTTAACTTGTTCGCCTTTGAATGGACTGATGAACTGATAAACAACTGTTCTGTATTCGGAAGGAAAAAAAAAGCTGGCTTACCAGTGCAACAAAGAAGCGAACAGCTACTATAGAGTTCTTGATGGGTAAAGATTGCATCCATGTTTTCCTTACTGCCATACGTTCCGCAAAGTGATTGGTGGCAGAAAGAACCCCAATAAAGAGTTGAACACCACCTTGGCGTATGGGATGAGATTTCCACTTCTCAGAGAAATCTAATACTCTTTGGGGTGAGAAACTGGGATGAGAAGTTGGCAGAGAGGTAGCATATACTGAATGAACATCCACATCACCTTTAATTGCTAATCCTGTTGCATCTTCCAGTGTAAAACCCTGAATAAATAGTAAAAACAAAACCAAGAATATTGTAAGAGTTTAAGTCTGACATTTATGTTGTGAAATGCAAAAGTTATCAAAAAAGGAGTTAGATAGTCTTTCGTATAGATCGTTTCTTATTTCACCAAAGCCTAAATAAAGTAGCACATCACATAATCCAATGCATACCATTCTGTATGGAAATGATGTCACATGTCGACCGCCAGCATTTATATGATATCCATCAACTCCTGCACGGATAGTCAGAACAAACATCCGTCCTTCTTTAAAGGGAAATAACCACGTTACATCTGGTTTTTGTGCACGTCCAATAAATCGATCAAACCATGAAAATATCTTGGACTCTTTTGTATCTATGATATCATTACGCATCCATTTTTCACAACGCATGAATCCATCAACTGCAATGAAAATACATCCGATTTTAATCCTTGAAATGTGTGTGTGTGTGTGTGTTTGTGTGTGAAATGTTGCAACAAGTGTAAAGTCATGTATCAAATTTCCATACTATTTTGTTCACACTGCAAGTCACCATTATGAAGCCAGGATTGTGGCATACCCGTAATACAGTGAAAATATAAATACAACATTCTAAATACATACGAAATTAAGGAAATTAAAAACATGAATAGGAACTTACCCAGCATGTCATCCTCGCCTTTGGATGGCAAACCATCACACCTCTGAGCTGTTCCCCACTGCATTCTATAACACGTATTGTGCTCAATTACTTGTTGATGGCTCCAGTCACCTCTTAATCGAGGATTCAAATGCAAAATCTTTGGTGGGTCCTCCCCATTCACAGCCTTCAAACCTTGCAGCTCAACCATAAACTGCGACACCATAACCAACGCGTCATCGGCCCTCATTTTAGAAAGCTGAGGTACATATTCCTGGTGAGCATATCGAGGAGTTCCAATCACCGTAATGGAAGAACCTGCAGCAAGACCACATGGAAGGAACATAACGAAATCTCTCTTGGCCAGTTCTTCTTTAGTCATGGAAACCCACGAAGGACATGACTCGGGCTTTCCGTCAAGTATGGTGCTCATGTCGATATCCTTTTCGTCGTGTTCATTTATTTCTTCCCACGCCTTAAACCCTAAAATCCAAGCCTCGTCTGCCATTCTTTCCAGCACAGACAAGTTAGTGGTCCTATTCATTTGCCTCATGATCTCAGCAGTTATTCGACCATACTGTGATGGCTTTATCTGTGGATCGCGACTTCCCTTCTCTTGTAAAGCTTCTTGATTTTCGTTATTTTGTAATATTCTATGGAGCCCATCAGAACCGACATTTAATTTAATTATCTCTGCTTCATTCCCTAGTGAGAATCCATGAAAATTGCCATTGCTATTACCACCACCACTTAAAACGGCTGCACTCTCCAGAAATTGAGGGGACTTGAAGAAAATAAGAATCAAATATAATGCAGCTGCACCCAACAGAAAGTACGGTAACTTGAACCTCCTTACACTTTGAGACTCCCCTTTCGACCTCTTCATCTTTAAAATCCCAATAACAAAACAGAATTCCTCATCGAACACCAAAACTTACTATAACCCATTCCCACACCAACATACCTACAAAATACGAACATGGCTTACAAATATAAGAATTAATTCACGATGAACATACTTCCAATGCGAATTCTAAAATCTACACCTTCATAAACTGGACGATATAGTAAACAAGCATTACACGAGATAAGATAGCGGAATATGATGCACAAAGTTCATTTTGATTCAGAAATGTTAACGTAAATCGCATTTTAAACAAATATATGAACCAATAATCTCCACCCAGGTTGCCGATCAAAAACATTAAATTAAAACTACCGATTATAAAATTGGTCAGAAATCGTTACGAAAAATCCAAAATGTGACAGCAGGTAGATCCAAATTTGGGTGATCGGGAGCAGCGGCGGCGGAGGTAGTGTGGTAACTTTATAATATTTATTGCTAAAAGGGGGGTCAATCTGAAATTTCAATAAAGGAAAGCAAATCCTTACCTACACAGTCTGTAATTTACAGATCCCTTTTCTTCTCTCCCAATTTTTTTTACGCGATAGAGAGACAGCACACATCACACAACTCTTCCATTATTTTCCCACAAAATCTCAATCGTGCATCGCCGTCTGCCGGCACCGACGAAAAAACACAGAATCTCCGCCATCAATCAACCCAAAATCTCAATTTCCCAACAGGTGAGCAACTTCAGCAATTTACAAATTTCTAATTGCTGGAAAAGGGAGTTTTTGGAATCGGATTAAAGAATATAACGGAACCAGACAGCCAATCAAGGCAGATGCAGAGAAGCCCCTTTAAAATGAAAAAATTTCATATTTCACCCCATTACTTTCTCGCTTTAGGAAACTTCCCCCGATATTATCCAAAATCTGCCAAAATCATCAGTTGGAATATTCGTAGTAGGTGCGTTCATTTGTGCCGACCCATCGGGCTCATGGGCTCAAGCCCACCTGCCCACCAATTTGCACGGCCCGGCCCGCCAGGCTGAACTCTACCTAAATTGGAGCCCAGTTCACCCATATACCCGATTTTATACAATTTTGATGGGCCGGAAGGGGCCCATGCAAAAATATATTAAAAAAAATTAATCGCATTTATTAAGTAATTAGAAAACTATATTTTACGCAATTTTTTTCATTAGTAGATTTTAATTTTGCATTTGATTTTTTTCGTTAATTTTCACATGGAATTGGTGCATTTGCACAAATAATTAAAAAAAATTACAAAATATAAACTATTGAGTATAACAAATAGATTTTATTTTAAAAATGTAATAAATAATTAAATATATAACAAGAGACAAATTATCAATAAATAAGCCGAAAGTTTGGTGAGCCGGCCTCGATATTGCCACGTAATCATACCAGTATATCCGTGAGCCCTGAAAATCAGGGTTTCCGCTATATCTCTGTTTTTTTCCTTTTTGGCAATTTTACTTTTTTTTTTTTTAATATATTACTACTGAATTAAATGAATCCACATTTTCTACCGGCCTGCGGCGGTTCTTCTTTCTGCAACTTCCTCTAACAGCCGGAGAAGAAGAAGAGGAGGAAAAACATAACCGATACAAACGATAAACAAATTACAGAAGAAAATAAAAATGGATCCGAATCTAGAAGGCTCCGACGAGCAGCAGCGCCGCTCCGAGATCTACACCTACGAAGCCCCATGGCACATCTACGCCATGAACTGGAGCGTGCGCAAGGACAAAAAGTACCGCCTCGCCATATCCAGCCTCCTCGAGCAGTACCCTAACCGTGTCGAAATCGTCCAGCTCGACGATTCCACCGGAGAGATCAGATCCGACCCGCCCCTCTCCTTCGACCACCCGTATCCGCCGACCAAGCTCATATTCATCCCCGATAAGGAATGCCAGCGCCCTGATTTACTCGCCTCCTCCTCCGATTTCCTCCGCCTCTGGCAAATCTCCGATTCCGACAACGGGCGGCGCGTGGAGCTCAAAAGCTTGCTGAACAACAACCGTAACAGCGAGTTCTCCGGACCGTTGACTTCCTTTGACTGGAACGAAGCCGAGCCGAGGAGGATCGGAACCTCCAGCATCGACACCACCTGCACGATTTGGGATATCGAGAAAGAGGTGGTGGACACGCAGCTGATTGCGCACGATAAGGAGGTCTACGACATAGCCTGGGGCGGCGTTGGGGTTTTCGCGTCCGTCTCCGCCGATGGTTCGGTTAGGGTTTTCGATCTACGAGATAAGGAGCATTCCACCATTATATACGAGAGCTCCGAGCCGGACACTCCGTTGGTAAGGCTCGGCTGGAACAAGCAGGACCCGAGATACATGGCCACCATCATCATGGACACCAGCAAGGTGGTGGTGCTGGACATTCGTTTCCCGACGCTGCCCGTGGTGGAGCTGCAGCGGCACCAGGCGAGCGTGAACGCGATTGCGTGGGCCCCACACAGCTCCTGCCACATTTGTACGGCTGGAGATGATTCTCAGGCTTTGATTTGGGATCTTTCGACCATGGGTCAGCCCGTGGAGGGCGGATTGGATCCGATTCTGGCGTACACAGCTGGGGCGGAGATCGAGCAGCTGCAGTGGTCTTCGTCTCAGCCTGATTGGGTTGCGATTGCTTTTTCGAACAAGCTGCAGATTCTGAGGGTATGAGATTAGACGATTCTGTTAATTTTAGTTGTAATTTTGCTGACGGATCCGTAGATTGATTGACCGTAGTTGTTGAACGAGAATTTCATTTTATACAAAAAACTCGGGGGCATTGTTCGGTTATGTTTAGTAATGTTTGAGCCAGTTTGCTGCTGTGTTAAATCTGTTGTTTCTCGTTTCCCGACAAATGATTCTAATGTTCTTGATCCTGGCTTGTTTTGCCATTGTCAAGATAAACTTGTGCTTCTAGTCTCAAATTTAAAAACATTAAACAGCTTTTGTTGATTGAATTGTTCCACTGTCGGTCGATCGATTTTCTGTGCGGTTGTTGTGCTGTTTTTTGGTTGCAAGCTTTGATTCTTTTATTTTTTCCTTATTGAAGAAATGCTTTTAGATTCATGATATGATTCTGGTTCATACTCTTGCAGCCGTTATTGTCATTAGAAAAATGTATCCCTACGATATATACTTTAACTGCGTGAGTATATGTCTACAAGTAATCTCCTTCGCGTAATGCAAGTTGTGAATCTCAAATGCGGTATGCAAATTCGTGAATTTCGGATGCGTTATATGGAAGCCGTGATCTTCATTTCAAGCAATTGAAGTTTGTAGAGGGATAGTAACAAAACAGTGTGGTGAATTTGTTGCATGTAAAGATGGTGCGAATGCCTACTTCTTTGAATACCATTCAAATCTACGGGGTGCAAGTTTGTCGAATTGTATATTTCGGCAGTAAGATACAACAAATTGACAATATCTCGAAACTTTCTAATCACTTTCTCAACTAATTTGTATCAATTCAATTCAAATTGTGTTCAACGCTTGCTGCAGCTCATAAACTCTGGATCAAGAAGTGGCGTTGACAGGATTTGCCAAAATAGAGACACTTTTTTAGTTAGGACAAGTGTTGAATTAATGACAAAAGTTAATAATTTTTAGGTAAATTGTTAACGAGGCAAAATTCTAGGGTAAAACGTTACAGCCAGTTAAAAGTTGCTAAAAGGGGTCAACACGCTTTCTATTCAACGTTATTAAAAAAAAAAAAATCTTTACAATAACTTCATTTCATTCTATCCTCTAAAATCTTTACTCCAGCAGCAGCTTAAACCCAAGCTCACTTTGCCTTGGGGAAGAAACCCCAAACAACTCTCAGCTATAATTTTGCTTCATTTGAGTCTCTGATGCAAAACTTCTCTTCTTGAATAAATTAATAAATGGCGTCTGTCTCTCCTTCTTGGTATTATCAAGGTATTTTTTGTGCGTATGTTCAGTTTTTGCTTTTCGAATTCAATAATTTGATTCTTTTTTTTTTTTGTTTCAGATGGAGGATTAAGAAGGGTGGTCTGTGCAGATGCGGTTATTACCAACAAGTTCTTCACCCGTAATTTGAAGGTTGGTTGCCCCCTTTTCTTCTCTGGATTCAAGATTCCTCTTGTCTTAATTTCTTGATTACTAATTAGATAATCATCTTATCTTATCTTTTCCTTTTCTTGTTAATTTTAGTATAAACCGTTTCTCTATTTTTAAAATTCCTGCCCTCTTTTTTCTTCTTAAAATACTGGTTATTTAATTCGTCTATGAAAATCAAGAATGACAGAGGTTGTATTTAGAACATACCTTAAACAAAAATCTCTTACAATAAGCCATATTAGATCTTTGGACAAGTGAAGTTGCAGATATGGTCCTAATTCAGTCATATTCATTTGATGTTTATTATACATCCTTGTTTCATTTTTCTCCGATCATATTATTATTTCTCGGTGAGTCCCGATTTCTTGCATCTTTTTGTCGTTGTTATGTAATTATTGTTGCTCTATATTTTATATGATTATGATCCTTTCGACATTGCCCAGATACAGTTTGGTGTTCCATTTCCTTCATCATCATCAAAGTCCAGATCCTACACCACCAGCCCACTTAAAAAGACTCATTTACCCCTCCGTATAAAGTGCGAGAAAAATGACAAGGAAGAAGAGGACGACTCTTACAAGGAGGTCACAATCGAGCGTGCTCCATATTACAGCTACATGGACTCCACATCCGGACAAATGGAACCAGCTTCCGGTGCACGTGCAAGTATTCCAAGTGAAGAGTATTGGCCGGAGGGCACTTCCAGCAGAGTTAGGGCGGCAAGGGCTCCTGAACCTAGCGGCGTCTCCACTGGAAAACCCTCTTTCGGAAAAAACCCGGGAAGTAGGAGAAAAAAGTACAAGTCTTCAGCATCTGCTTCGCAAACGAACCTAGTTGTGAATGATCAAGCGGAGTCCGAGTATTCGTTGGACGAATCCAAAAATGGCGCATCTGAGTTCGTTGTTTATCAGACGGAACCTGAGGAAGAAGAGGTAGCTGGATATGACCTGGACAAGAAAATCGGAAATCCGCATTCTTTTATTGACCCAAAAGCTAAGATACCGATGGATGAGCCGCTCACCAGTGAAGAACTGTGGTGGAACTGGAGAAAACCCGAAAAAGAACAGTGGTCTAGGTGGCAAAGGAGACGACCCGATGTTGAAACGGTATATATATATATATATATATATATATATATATATATATATATATATATATATATATATATATATATATATATATAGTTATATACACACACACATACATACACACACATATATATATATGTATATATATATAATGGTATGTTTTATTTTATTTTGTGCAGGTGTTTCTGAAAGCTATGGCGGAGACAGGGCAAGTAAAGCTTTACGGTGACCAACCAACGCTTACAGAATGTGCTCTTTTTAGAGCTAGGCGACATATTTATAAAGAAGAGAGGTGTAAATATAATAAGCGTTATTTTCGCTGTTGATGGATTTTTTATATTATATTAACTAATAATAGTTCAATTTCGAATGGGGTGTAGGCTACAGGATGAGTTCGATAAACTGGAAGAAATAGGGCCTATAGCGTATTATTCCGAATGGGTTGAAGCTTGGAAAGAAAAAGACACTTCGCGCGAAGCGGTGCAGAGGCATTTTGAAGAGACTGGTGAAGATGAGAACACGCAGCTACTTGAAATGTTCATGCTTCAAACCGATCGAGAATACCGCATTATGATGGGCACTGATAATCGTATCCGTCGGGACCCACTAGCTATGCAAATGCGCGAGGATCAAATCAAGCAAAGTATATATCAATATACTTTGCATACATAATGGCTTTTCTTGATTTTTTTTTTTTTTGATTTTTCTTGATTTTTTTTCGATTTTTCTTGATTTTTTATTTTTTTTGTGCAGTATGGGGTGGAGACCCTGTTTATCCGACGGTGAATTACATTCAGGATCCAGATGAAGTGATTGATTACAGAGGTCCTGATTTCCACGAACCGACTCCAAACATGTTGGATTATCTTAAAGAGGTTTGATTACTTTAAATTTTCTTTTACGCTACAGTTACTTCGTGGGTGATGGAAATATTCGTTTCTTGATTTTGATAATATTTGCAAATCAATAATTTTTAATCAGCACGGAAAGATAATAACGAGAGACGAGCTGGAGAAAGTCCTGTCGAAAGAGAAGACAGAAGTGCTCGAGGTAATATAATTAATGAAGAAATTCTTGATTATGCCCATTTTTAATCACCACTATTTTCTTGAATTTGTTTGTCTTTGGAGTAAACCCTCTCTTTCTCTTTGTACGACAGATGGCGGATATAGACGATGCAATGGCACGAGCTGTTGACATAGGAGAAAACGACGTGAGATTCGAACTTTTTTTTTAAAACTTATGTACTATTTTCGATTATCGGTATGTCGAGATAAAACATTTGTTGTGCGAGTCATTACAACTGCAGGATGAAGGAGAAGAGAGTGAGGCTGAAGACGATACTAACGAGAAAGCTACACGCAATTGGAGTGTTGTAAAAAACAATGCAGAACTTATCAAAACAAAGGTAATTTTTATTTTATTTTTTAAACTATCAAAATTAATTAAAAAAAATGATATTTATTGTGTTATTTATTTAATGGGGCAGGAGAAAGCTAAAAAAGATAGCATGTCTCTGGAAGAAGCTGTGGATGATTCAGAAAACTTGACAGATTTTCTCTTGGATTTTGAAGAAGATGACTGACTAGTTTCTTCTATTTATAGTAAGTTTGGAAACAATGTTTGGGCCTCAATTATTTACGGGCCGGGCTTTCTAATTTTTGGGCTTGGGTGTAAAGAGAAAACTATTTGGATGGATTTGGGAGGATGATTTTTAAATAGTTTTCAAATGGTATGTTTGTTTTTTTAATTTTACGTTAATGATTAAAAATAAGTTAATTTAAATACTTAATTAGTGCAGCACATGAGAAGGAGGAATTATAGTTAGGGTAAATTGCAATTAACCCCTGTGGTCTGAGCTTTTTGCACATGACTTCCTTGTATTTTTAATATATGCACATGACTACTCTATAGTTTGAACTTTGTACATATAACCCCCTAGTATTTTTAATATAAGCACGTAACCCCCAAGTATTTCACTAGTAAATAATCATGTTCGTTAGGAAGATGAATATTTTGAAAGTACAAGAGGAGTTATGTGCTATGTTGAAAGTACAGGGGGTCATGTGCACAAAGTTCAAACTACAGAGAGGTAAGTGCTATTTACCCTTATATTTAAGCATGCAGCCACTAATTATTGGGATTTGAAGTTTGTTTTATGGCATTCATTATTTACAAAGCATGTTTAATTACACTACTACCGTTTAATTAATGAAAACACTAATTAATCTCCTGAAAAGGTGTCTTAAGACTTCTCTCTCTCTCTCTCTCTCTCTCTCTCTCTCTCTCTCTCTCTCTCTCTCACACACACACACACAAAAGATGTGAAGCCCTACCATATGCATCAGCATCACAATATGTTATTACTTTTCAACTCAATAATTAACATGCATCATTGAATGTTATTTGAAATATATTCAACTAATACACCAATTTGTTTGGATATACATTTATGAGCTACATTATTAACTTTTTATTACATGCAACTCCATTTTTTATTTATTATTTATTTTTTGGGGGATTAGTGGACAATTAAGGACCACATTGTTTCCTTAATTCTGGGAGATACTGCATAAAAAATGATAAGTGAGGTCGGTTTTAAACAACACAATTAAAAACACTTGAGGTACATAAAAAATTAAAAATATTTTTTAATAATATATTTCTTGACATATGTTGGATCCTGTGTCGCAAGAAACATGATCAAGAAAAGCAACAATTGAATTGTTTCCTTGTTTCCCCTTCTCTTAATCATAATTAATTATGGCTGTATTAATTAATCATTAGCATAACATAAAACATAACCCCATATACATTGGGGGCGGGTCAACTGTCAAGTCAACCAATTGTAGTTAAAAAGATTAGGGAGGTGGGGGGAGCACTAATGACAATATTAAATTAATATTAATCATGATTATTCTCCTTTTTAATAGATATATTATCATTTCATTAACACCTGGGGTTCCACTAATCATGATATATAAGCTTTTCTTCCTTTTTGTCTAATCCATAATTAACTTTGTTCTTATGCTAATCCACCACAAGCACATATATGATTACAAATTAATTAGGTATTTTAATTAATTTTCCTGTCATGTTTGAAAATTCTGCTGAATTTTGCTAGAGGAATTACTGCCAAACAAGCCCATGCTATTATTCTTGGTCATTTGTCAAATCCATCTATAAATAATTAATTAATATACAAATTCATTTATGAAAAAAATGAAAAAAATAAATTATTATAGAAATTCCGTGTGGTCCCACATGCCGACAATTATGGCTGCCCATTTATTCGATATAAGTTATTGTTAAGATATTTATTATTTATCACAACTGCAGATTTATATATTGTCAAAGAATGTAGTGTCATTATCAGTTGTTAGTCAAATGTTAATTAAGGATTAATAAAAGATTAATCCCATATTTCCCCACAAATGACAAAAGGAACCAAATATTGTGGGGGAAAATCATCAATGTTTAAAATTTAACCAAATAAATATTTAGTATGTAATTAATAAATTAATTGAAGTGGCTGCCGTCCTATTTAATCAAATTAAAAAAGAAAAAGAAAAGTAGAACCCCGTGGGAGAAAAGGGTAATTTAGGAAGAAAGTGTGAAAGTTTGACGCCACCACCGGGGGAGGGGGTCATCGTCAAAAAGTGCGACTAGAGCGTGGAACCCACGTGCCAGAAATCAAGATTTAGCAGAAATCGCGTGGGTCCCATGAATCTAAGAGGTGAGCTGTCCCTTTCTTGAATGTCTCTCTCCCTTTTTTTCACCGTCCACCTCCATGCAACCACACTACTGTAAATATTTTTTATTATTATATTTTTTTACTTTATATAATTTATAAAATAATTGTTTCATGAAGTGAAATAGGAGCGGACGGTGGTGGGTATCAGTTATTCATGTGGACCAAAATTGTTTTTTTTTTTTTCTAAATTGGACAGATTAAAATTTATTTATCTCGTGAAAAAAGTGGTCAAAATTGGAGTTGAATTAATTACTAGCCTAGGTACAATCAATTTACTAGACTATAGTCCATTTGTAGAGGTGCAAAGTCATGTGATTAATTCACACATGAACTATTGAGGACAATGTCAAATATTTTGAAATCATTTTGCACACCTTAAAAATAATCAATGAAACAATTCAGGAAACATAAATTGGGCGTGCGTGTGAAAAAAAACGCTGTATTTTAGGATCACAAACTTTTCCAAAATTCTTGTCAAAAGAGTAAAACGGTAATATATATAATGAAATGCTATTTACGGTCACAAAATTGTTATTTGCGGAACAAAACCCCCCAAAAACTTTTAAAAATATCCAAAAATCCCCCAAAATTGCAAATAGCAAAAAAAAAAGAAAAAAATTCGAAAATTCGAAATCAAACATGAAGAAGGATTGGGCTTCGATTTTTTGATGTAATTTCGACTATTTTATGTGTAATATGTATTGGGTAGGTCGATTACGGAACCAATTTCATGTTAAAAAGCCCTACAAATCGATTTGTAGGGCATTTTTTTTCGCAAAAAAATGTTCGAACGGCCATCTTTGGCGTTCAATTAAAAAAAAAAAAAATTGCACTGGACGCCCAACTCGGGCGCCCAAATGCAGCTTGCACGCCCAACTTGGGCGTGCACTGCATGAATGGGTGTCCAAGTTGGACTTTTACGGGTTTTGGGGGGTTTTGAATTTTTTTATAAAATTTTAGGGTTCTAGAGAGATAAAATATTTTTTTGGGATTTTGTTATAAACCTCAAATATCAATTTTCATACTGCAAATAGCAATTCCTAATATATACTAGGCTCCATTATTTTTATAATATCTAAAGGAGGGGCGTTCTAAATTTTTTTAACGTTTAATAATTTAAATGAAATCTAAGAAAACGGCGTTACGTTGTCGCCTGCAACAGAGAAGACACAGTGGAACTGTGGACCGTAGCAAGTACGGACACCGTACAATAAAATCTGTATCCCGTTCTCTTTTTATTTTTGTTTCCGTAGCAGAAATAATAGAGAATATTTCTATCATATTTACTAAAATAGCACCACCGCTTCCACCAAAATTGCACGTGTTGCCCTTTTTCACTTATGCCCTTTTATTTAAAACACAATAATACTTTAGTTAGAATTCAATTAAATTAAAAATGAATTCCAAGGGATGTTTCTATAATATTTTTTAAAATATGAGGAGTTTATACTCCATCCATCCGTTACACAGTACTTGTCACTTTAAAAATAAATTATTTTATAATATCTGTTATTTTACAATTTCAATGTGTGTAATTACACGTAACCTCAGGAGTTGGGTGTAATTTATGCACATTTTAATAAATGAGTTTATTTAGTAATAAAATAATAATAATGGTGGAGTTGGGTACTTTAAAGTGAATTATTATTTGTATAGGTAGTTGCTGATTGTTTAGAGTGATGGACCTGTCTAGATAGGGGTACCAAATGAGTGGGTCAATGTGGAATTTATATTTCTCCAAACAGTACATGTGTTTCATTTATAGTGAGGTGACCCCTGCAAATAAAATTCCATTCCCATCATTTGCCTAATATTTATTTATTATACATCATTCACTTCAATTAATGATTTATTTCATAATTCTATATTAATGATTTTTTTTTTAATATTTTTTAGGATGGACAACTTTCCTAGTTTATTTTACGTATAAATTCAAATACAATCACATTTTATTTGAAATTTGAAATAAATATTAGTTAGTTGTTAAACCAAATAGTGCTGGCCTATGTAGCACGGACAGAGAAACTGCTATACGGCAGAGAAATGACATATGTCCAAACAATGAGGATACAAAAACTTTAGAGAAACGTGTAAATGTTAATAAAAGTACAGGGGTGTGTATATAAACATGAACATGCTATATATATATATATATATATATATATATATATATATATATATATATATATATATATATATATATATATATATTTTCGTTTATACTCAATTTCTTTTTATATATTATTTCCATACCAATATATTCAAAATAAATATTATGATCAACTATTAATTTATTATTCATCATTAAATCATGTACATAACTAGGAAAGTAACAAAAATATTTAGGAATTTATTGAAAAATGAAACATGTTTCTAACTTTTAAAAATTTGTAAAATACTCGATAAGGTGTCCAATAAGTGTTATCGAGTATCGAACACGAACGTATTTGAAATACTGATATACTCAGAAGTTGAAGTTTTCGTACTATGTAAGTATTGGCTAATGTCATTTACACTAGTGGATTTTGAAAGCAACATGGAAAATTGGATCCAAACTAGGCTTTCCCATATTGGTATAAAATAAGCCAAATAAAAAATAAAAAATAATAATGGCCTAAAATATAATATTTTTTTTTGCACATCATAAATAATAAATAGCCGAATTATTAGACAATTGGGATAAAAACCTAGTAGATAGTCATAAATTGGAGTTCCCACATTTGTGGTTGTCCCCAACTTTGTGATTAGTACTTAAGACAGAATAAAAAATATCTAGACAATAAATCTGTAAAAATATGTGAAATCTTAAATTAATCATTATTATTATTTTCAATTAAAAAAATTACATGGCGAACAATGATTTAAGAATTATCCGAAATATTAATTGCTAAAAAGTAGCAATTAAATTTTAAAAAGAAAATGAAAAAAAAAAAGAAGTCCTAGTTGGGCTGGCAAATGGCCCATCAAAACGACAGCAGATCGTTCATTCAAAGAAACCCCCAACTACTACTAGTCCTGTTATCTCAAGGCCCACTTCTCCGCATTTATTTACCAATAGCCCCACCATAAATAAAAAAATATCAATCAAGGCAGGCGAGTTTTCTGGTTAATAAATAATAATAAATTGAAAGGGTAAAATTGTAAATAAGTAATTCTAATAAAGTTTTAATTATTGCATGGTCCACTGCTCCCACCACATCATCTTTCAAGGAAAAAAAAAAAATTCTGACACACACACTACACCTACATACACACACTATATCTCTCTTTCATGGCTTAAATGAAAAAAATAAATTGACATCTGAAGAAGAGGAGAAAAGGTTGTATTGAATATTGACTGATTGGAGCAGAGGAGAGAGAAAACTGAATTCTAGAGAGAGAGAGGGTGGGGGGAACACAATGTACAGCAACTTCGTAACTCTACAATACTCGTAGTCTCTCATAGATAGTGATAGATGCATAAATTTGCAGATAGAGAGAGATTTTTAGGGCTAGTAAAAAAAAAAATTAAGTTGAAGTAAGAAGCAGAGCAAAATACTGTTGTGGTATTTCAGTTTCACCATTTGTACAACTACTATTAGTATCTGTTATTCAAAGCTTTTTGCTGTTTATATATATATACATAATTATTATAATTAATTATATACATTTATATGTACCTTTGTGGTTAGATAGAGTGATGCGCATGCATAAGTGGAGTTGATATACAGTGTGATTGCGAAATCCGTGCTTTTTAGAGGAGCAGCAGAACACTTGCTGCTGATTCTGGCCAAAAAATGTTTAATTCAGAAAATTAGTTGGGGCTTTTTTTTTTTTTTTTTTTTGTAGTGAGATCTGAAGAGAGTTTGAAATTTAGTCCATTTTGAGTTTTTTTTTTCTCTTCGCCCCTTTTCGTTTGAACTGAAATTTTGTTTTGAACACATTAATTTTTGGTGGGGGGTTTTGAGCTGAAATGTGGTGGTTATTTTAGATTTTAGGGTTAGTCTGTGTGAGAATCTGGGTTTAGTATCTGGTGACGAAGATCAAGAGCGGAGGATGCTGAATTTGTTTGTGCTCTGCTGCGAAATTGGTTTTGGGTGAACATTTATAAATATATATATTTTCTGTAAAATATCTCCAAGGTTCACATAGTGCTGGTGTTGAATTGGCGGAGGGAAGGGGATATTAATTAGCAGCTGAAATTGGTTGGTGCCATTGCATTTCAGGTCAGTTACTATGCTATTTTTTTGGGGAATTTTTAATATTCGTTTTTGGATATTTTTGAAGTTGATTGTTGTGGTGTTTGCTGCTACAGCCTTTATTTCTTGAATCTGCAATATGAAACCCTCTGCTGCCCTAAATCAGCCCTCTCCTGAAGGTAAATTTGTTTTCTTCTAGAGAGAGAGAGGAGAGAGAGAGTGTGTTAATCTGCAAAAGAAAAAAAAAACATAAATTATCTTTTTTGAGAAAATAATATTCCTCTTCTTTTGTAAAGTTTAAAGTCAATTTTGGAACAAAATCTGTTATGATTCGAAAACCGTTGTTTAAGGAAATTGTGAGTTATAAAAATTTTTTGTTGTTGAAATAAAATATGATTAGCAGGCGGCGAAAAGAACTGTCTGAATTCCGAACTATGGCATGCTTGTTCCGGTCCTCTCGTTTCTCTACCTTGTATTGGAAGTCATGTTGTCTATTTTCCTCAAGGCCACAGCGAGCAGGTTTTTTTTTTTTTTTTTTTTTTTTACATAATTAAATTCGATTTATCGTTCTTCGTAAAATTTGCTATTACGCTGTTTCATATTTCTAGAAATTTGCTTATAAACATATTTATTTATTTTACAATGTATATATACACACAGGTTGCTGTATCTACCAACCAGGAAGTTGATGCTCAGATACCGAATCATCCAACCTTGCCTCCGCAACTCATTTGTCAGCTTCATAACGTGACTATGCACGTAAGTGTGGTGTCGAATTTCTATTTTGTCCCTATTAGCTAATTAATTAATTAATTGTTATTGCAAGATTCTTCAAGAAGATTGATGGATTTTGTTTAACCAGGCTGACATTGAGACAGATGAAGTTTATGCTCAGTTGACCTTGCAACCGTTGAGCCCAGTATGTAATTCAGCCTCATTTTCTTGAATTCTGGATCAGATTTTTTTTCCGGTTACTTTGTTGTGTAAATCCATGTGGGCTGGTTCTTGTGCAGCAAGAGCAGAAGGAGGTGTCGTTTCTTCCAGCAGATTTAGGTTGTTCGAGCAGACAGCCGACGAATTACTTCTGCAAGACTTTGACAGCTAGCGACACCAGTACTCATGGTGGATTTTCAGTTCCGCGTCGTGCAGCTGAAAAAGTGTTTCCACCATTGGTAAAAAAATTTACCTTGTGACCGTAAAATATCCAGATTTTTTCGGTTTTTTTTTTGGCATGTATGGTCATTCGATATCACCCCATATATAGGACTTTTCCCTCCAACCTCCAGCTCAAGAGTTGATTGCGAGGGATCTTCATAACAACGAGTGGAAATTCAGACATATTTTCCGGGGTGAGTTCTTCATTGTAGAAAACAGAGGTTCTTGATTCTAGGTTGTCATTAAGCTTAAATCTAGTCTTCAAAAACGTGCCCCGGCAGTTATTACCATCCTACAAATAAGGGTGGTTTTCATTCTTGTGATGGAATATGCTCTTTGGAACTTGCTTTCTTAATTTATCGTTGTATCTCAGGTCAGCCAAAGAGGCATCTTCTTACTACAGGGTGGAGCGTTTTCGTGAGTGCAAAAAGACTCGTTGCTGGCGATTCAGTACTTTTCATATGGTAGCCAACTAATTTCACTATATTATGACGATATCTCTTTTTTATCGATTTACAAGACTTTTTGTCCGGTTTTTGCATTTGATCAGGAATGAAAAGAACCAACTGTTTCTTGGTATAAGACGTGCTAATCGGCCACAAACAGTCATGCCTTCTTCGGTTTTATCGAGTGATAGTATGCATTTGGGCCTGCTTGCTGCTGCCGCTCATGCAGCTTCTACAAATAGCCGTTTCACCATATTTTATAATCCCAGGTATATATAGTGCTTCATCAATTAATGGCCAAGCCATTCACAATTCCACTAACGTATATTATTTTTAATTCAGAGCTAGTCCCTCTGAATTCGTGATACCTCTTGCCAAATACGTAAAAGCAGTATATCACACTCGGGTTTCTGTCGGCATGCGCTTCCGCATGCTGTTCGAGACAGAAGAATCTAGTGTTCGTCGGTAAGTGATTTGTCTCATTTAATTTGTTATATATATGTAAGTGTATCTACTTTTGTACGGCTTTTGATAATGTGTTTTTTTTTTTTTTTTTTTTTTTTAATTGCAGCTACATGGGCACAATAACAGGCATAAGTGACATGGATTCTGTCAGGTGGCCTAATTCACACTGGCGTTCGGTTAAGGTACGCCTCGCAAACGCGAAATCAAAGGTTCCCTCTATTCAATTCTAGTTTATGTATTTGTGAAAAATCGAATTTTCCCCCACTTTTTGGTGAAAAAGGTTGGCTGGGATGAATCTACTGCTGGAGAAAAGCAGCAAAGAGTGTCACTTTGGGAAATCGAGCCGTTAACAACATTTCCGATGTACCCTTCTCCGTTTCCTCTGAGACTGAAGCGGCCATGGCCGCCACCAACTGGCTTCCCATCCTTCGCTGGAATGAAGAGTGATGACATGGCATTGAACTCTCACCTCATGTGGCTCCGTGGAGGAGATGGTTTTGGTGGTGGAGGAGGAATTCAATCTCTCGGACAAGGAATGGGGGTCCAACCAACCTGGATGCAGCAGCAGCAGCAGCCGTTTACCGCCATGCAAAACAACGATGTTTACCAAGCTATGGTGGACCCCACCAAACAGATGCTTTCATCGATTATGCAGCACCAGCATATGATGAATCAGCCTCAGTTTCTTCAAAGTCTTCCATTAAGCAGCTACCAGCCTCAGGCGGCACAACCACCACCACCGCAACAACAATCACATGCTACTAACCTTCTTCACCAACAAATGCTCCACCAAAACTCGTTTAATAATAACGTTTTACAAATCCATCAGCAAAATCAACTGTCGTCAACTCCGATTCAACTGTCTCCAAACATCAAACCTGTTGCGGGCAATATTAATTCGCCCCTGCACAGTTTATTGGGCTCAGTCAGCCAAGAAAGTGGCTGGCCCACAAAGAGGGTTGCTCTCGATCCACTCCTCTCTGGTGGAATGTCACCACAGGCTAACATAGCCCACGATTCAGTTTCTTTGCCTCCATTTCCTGGCAGAGAGTGCCTTATAGAACAAGAAACTACCGACCCTCAAAACCACTTCCTGTTCGGAGTTAATATAGACTCTTCCTCATCCCTTCTAATGCAGAACAGTAACGAAATCGATAATGCAAGCATGGGATTTGCCTCGTCTAGCTACATGCATAGCGATTACTCGATGAATCCAGCTGTCACCACTTCAAGCGGCTGCATTGACGAGTCGGGTTTTCTGCTGTCTTCGGATAGTAACGCGGGGAACGCAAATCCTCCCAATAGAACCTTCGTTAAGGTCAGTTGATGTGTTTTGACTTTTGCAAAATTAAGACTAGAAAAGGTCAAAATAACATTTGAAATTGAAACGTTAAAAATGAAACGACATTTATCATCTAATGTTAAGTCGAATATATAATATTTAAAAATGTGGATCGATTTTCTTTGTTCGTGTACAGGTTTATAAGTCGGGGTCGTTTGGAAGGTCGTTGGATATCACAAAGTTTAGCAGCTACCATGAGCTGCGGAGTGAGCTTTCGAAGATGTTCGGACTTGAAGGACAATTGGAAGGCCCGTTGAGATCAGGCTGGCAGCTTGTATTTGTTGACCGAGAAAACGATGTTCTTCTTCTCGGTGATGACCCGTGGCAGTAAGTTTCTTCTTCAGCTGAATTTCGAGATTATGTTTATACAATTACCGTTTCTGATAACGTATATATATGTTTTGATGATCAGGGAGTTTGTAAACAGTGTGTGGTGTATAAAGATTCTGTCGCCACAGGAGATTCAAGATATGGGAAAACGGGGTTTGGAACTTTTAAACTCCGTTAATAATCGACAGAGATCGAACGGGAGTTGCGATGGCTATGGAGGACAGCAGGAGTCTAGGAATATTAGTGCTGGCATACCATCTGTTGGCACTCTTCATTTCTGAACAGTTTTTCTTCTTTTTATTTATATATATAGATACATTATCTCTGCTTGCTTGTACAATATTATTACCATCATTTTCCAGCTCTGGTAAGTGTTAGGCAAGAAAATTCTGTTTCTAACCTAAAACCTTTTATATAGATAAGTATGTTCTGTAATTATGGTAATCCTCTGTTTTTATGTCTTAATTCCATAATATTGCCCACACTACGGTACTATCTTTGAAATAGATAGTTATATATTTTCATGGTTTTGTCCAAAATGAGGTCTTTATTATTCATGTTAATTAATTTATTTATAAATTAAAATGACTAAAAATAAAAAGAGAAAAAAACATTGTAGGATGAAACATTATTTAAGGTCTTTACTAATCATCTATTAATGGGGGTTGTCTGAGAATAAATTACATTAGAGCAACAAGAAAGTTTGATATAATCATTGAACACAATTTTTTAGCAGGCACAACACCTAATTTCACAAGGTGTAAATGAAGGCATGTGTATAACTTCACTAATTTTAAGCTGCAATACTCATCTTACCAAGCTGCACACCGAGTGCCACAATCTCCCTTCTTGTTTTAAGCTTCATTCTTGCTCTCACATTTATTGTAAATCTTATTAGATAAAGAAATCTTTGTATTGAACAATATTCTTCATAGGATTGTGCAATAATAGGGACTACATAGTGATGTTCGACTGGTTATCATTCATATGCTCGATTAAGTTACGAGTCTAGTTTTTAATCACGGGCATGAAATCTAAACCCTGAACATTTTATACATTTTGTACTTTTCTGTCAGTTCCCAGCATTGTCCGAGATTACGAATCAAGAATATCAGAACTGATCGTTGCTCCGATTTCTTCAGACCATTTGTCACTGCCATTTACATTGCCATTGTTACAGGGAAAAGCCTATCCAACATGGTGTACACACCCCCGCCGAGGAGGAGGGCACCGCTGTAAATAAACCAAAATTACCTTAGAACCAGAAACTTTGACATAAATATATTTCTCAAGCATTGGTAGTAAAAAGACATG
Source organism: Erythranthe guttata (assembly GCF_056151865.1). Lineage (NCBI taxonomy): Eukaryota > Viridiplantae > Streptophyta > Magnoliopsida > Lamiales > Phrymaceae > Erythranthe > Erythranthe guttata. The sequence continues at coordinate 18,885,372 of NC_142545.1, read as the reverse complement.
CAATCGAAGCTGTGTGTAATTTTACCTCATTGGATTGATCCATGCTGAAAATTTGCGGAACGAAAGAAGGCTCTGCAGATAACTCCGTAGATTAAATAATTATTAAAAACTAAAATAATTTACATATTGCAGCAGCAATTAATTATGAGGTATCGAATTACGTACCTGTAATGCTCCAGCAAAGGAAGCAGCCAGAAGAAGCGGAGCAACATAACCAGTTGTGTATGTCAACAATAGGCTGCCACCTATAACCGGATCCTGTAATACAAAATGCAATTCAATCGTATATTAGAATTCAAATTTGGGTGAAAAAAGTTAGATCGCAAAAAGGAAAATAATGTAGATATTTACTTAATTTTATCCGCGAAAAAACAATAACAAATATGCTTGAAAAGAAGTTGGAAAAAGAGACCTTGGTCGAAGCAACGTATCCGAGTAAGGTAGCAAGCACAGGCGTACTGCAAGGCGATGCAGCTAATGCAAATGTAAGTCCGGCCAGATATGCTTGGACACCTTACAGATCAAATAAAAAAAAAATTATTTAAATTATGAGCATTTATTAGTTATCAAAGTGCATTATTCGATATTGTGAATAACCGAGTGAAAGATTAAATGAATGATTATTACTCGAAGGAAAATTAGCAGCAGCTGCACGAGGATCAAAGTTGCTGAGAAATGAAGGAAGCTGTAATTCAATCACCTGAAATCATTCACCAACAGGAAAAGGTTATGATTAAGTTCGAACGCAAAAATCAAAACATAAATAAAAAAGCGCGGTAAGGATTTTTCCTAAGATATATCTCATATGCAAGGGGTGGGACTTGGAAACAAATTCCCGAATTCCGCCGATTCCGATCCGAATATTTCTGATTATGGAACAATATTTTTCATCCCTAATTCTTTATTTATTTTAACAGAAATGGAATACATATTAGATCCCGATTTCTGATCCGATTTTTTTCCGAAAATTACACTTGTAAGTTACAATATCAATATTATTATGTATTTTTTTACTATAGGTGATAAAAAAAATTGGAAAATCCGAATTCGGCATTATTCCGATCCGAAATTTTCCAATTTTGGAACAAGTTTTTTCATTCCAATTTCCAAAAATTCAATTTCTGATTTTTTCGATTTTGTGTTTTGGGAACGGAATTGGAATTAGTATTTTACTACCGAAAGGCGAAAACAAATTGGAATTTTTCTGAAAGTGCTAATTCCGACCCGATCCGTCCGATTTACACCACAATATGCAATAAACTTACATGCTACAAATATTTCTTAATTAAATGAAGTCCTAATAAAAAACCATAGAATCACAACAATATCAATTATACCTCCAAGAGATTCAATCCCATGACAGCAGCTAAAAACGAAGCAGCTATAGGCAACCCTTGACCTATCTGACCGTACGCCTTTCCAGCAAACGAGGCTCCTACACCAAGCAGTGCTAATGTAGTAGCCAATCCCATGGCAAACGAAATCGAATTGCTAATGACCTGTCCAATAAAAAAATCTCAGAAATTCCCGAAAAATAGTGTAGAAAGTACAAATAAATGTTTCAAAATTTCACCTCTGTTTTGCTTTTCCCAGATCCAAATGCCCCTAAAATATTACATACCAGAAAGAGTAAGACAATAAAGACAGACGAGAGTTTAACACGGGTTAAGAATTTCCTAACCAGAGTCCATACCTATATAACCAAGGGTTAATGGCAGAACACTCAGTGTACAAGGTGAAAGGCTGGTTACGAGACCGGCACCAAAAATGACTGCTAAACTGCACTTAGATATACGAGAACAAGTTCACAATTCTTACAAGATTTGTTAGAATCATAATCCGAAGCAGAACATATATTGAACGGACACAAAACCTAGTAAAACTGAGAGCTGACAACTGGTCCTGTACAGCCACGTTAGCATCTTGACTAGCTGAATATAATATGCCTTGAAGCCAATCTCCGGTGTTACCCTCAGCAAGTGTATACAAAGAACCCGTCGCTTCCTAAATTAAAAAAATAAATAAAAATGGATATGCAAGTGATGCTTAATAGAAGATATTATAAGCAAAGATTTAGAAATACTAAGGTGTTGCCACATAGATCAGTTGTGCGGGTTTAACAGAATTTCGTTTCATGTTTCCAGCTAAACGAGTACAATCGTATAACCAAAGATCACAAAATAAAGAAATTAAAGATGGAAAGAAAACTTTAAAATACACACTACAATTGTAAGTAGAAGGACACTCAGAAACGTAGAAGCATTAATTCCGAAATTTAAGTTCATATTTCGGTTCTAGTTCAGCGTGCAAATAGACATAGAAAACAGTTTTTTGCATGGCATCGATGTAACATAGATACAACTATGTGGGAAAAAACAACAATAGAAGATTCATGTACTTAAATATCACTATCGATTTACTTTGCTGGTAACTCTTTGCACCATATCAAAAAGACATAATCACTGAAAAAAAAAATATTGGGAGTAATAATTAACATCTTCCTCAAGGAATCAACGAGAATTGTAATAAGCAGAAGGAGGAGATAATAGTTGGATTAGTTTAGTTATCGGCGAGAACACTCTAATCGTACAATCTAATTCATTTCCAACCATCTAAGCACAAATTTTCTTACTCCAATAAACAAAGTAAAACAGAAACTAAAACTCGGAAGCCGAAAAATCATTAGTTCCTCACCGTGATTTTCTCCATGTCTAGAGCATTTGCTATCGGAGTAGCAACCAAAGTCGCAGCTGCACATTAGAGAATATGCAATAATTTATTATGGAGTTTTCGATATTGCAGCATATGCAACTCAAGTCAATTTATAAACAATTCTGAACCTTTAATCAGAAAAAAAAAAAAAAATAATCAGCAACAAACTGTAACGTAAAACCCAACAACTGAATTTCCTTAATTAATTACACAGTGCACTTTTGTCGTACAAATTGGGGAAAACACGAGCAATGATTTGAATACCTGCAACGGAACTTATGAAAGCGGTGGTGAGATCAACTCTGCTCGTACGAATGTTTTCTTCATTAACAGGTGCACGCTTAAGGAATTGCGATTCTTCCTTGTCATAATTACCTAATCAACAAAATAGAAAAATCCAAAATTAAGGATTAAGAATTCCTCAGTTGCGTAAAAAAAAAAAAAAGGAATTTCCAGTATGACTTACAACGAACAGTAGTAGTGGGTAGATGATTGAAGCTCGAAAATGGAATTGAAGGAGATATTCGAAGGTTGTTACTGAAACTGTTTAGTGAAGAAATCCTCATTTGCAATCTTCTGTTGTATCGAATTTACACGGCTAGAGAGAGAGAGAGAGAGAGAGAGAAGAAGAGGAGAGAGAAATACAGTGGCCGAGTTTCTTCGATATTTTTCCATTTTATTGTTGACTTTCTTTTTCTTTTTCTTTTTCTTTTTTCTTTTCTTTTTTTTTTTTTTCGCTTGGTTCATAATCAGGCAACACACTTCCGTTAAATTGTTTGGACACTCGCGCATAATTACGTAAAACAAATATGTTTTGCGCATCGACCCGAGGTACTATTTAGTTAATTATAGCTAATCTCTACAATCAACCAAACGAGACTTTAGTGCATTAAAATAATCGCATTTGTTGTCATGGATATATGAGTAACTTCCAAATAATATATACTCGCTCTCAGCTTAATAAGAGCAACTCCAGTGGGGAGATATCAAAATGGAGCATTAAATATTCATTTGATACTTGATATAATACTTTGATACTTCTTGAAAAAAAATTCACTCCAACCACAAGTATCAAATAGATTATCAAATTTTAAGTATATGAATAATTATATTTTTAAATGCCACGTGTCAAACAGTGATAGGTTAATTGTGTGGTTATATTTTTGATACCTCATTTTTCAGGGAGTATTTTTGCACCTCGGGATTGTTGAGTATCAAAATAGTTCTCCCTTTAATGCCTCCATTGGAGAAGGATTTTTTTAATTTTAGAACATCAAAATGGTAGTTTTTTAGTTTGATACTTCATTTAGTGCCTCCATTGGAGTTGCTCTAAGGCTCCCAATAATTATAAACTGTTTTTCTGAAGAAAAAGGATGCATAATTTTATAGTTTTATACGAACTTAAATGGGTAATATAATTAATAAAAAATAAATAGTAGCCTTTCAAAATTGACTTAGGATAATAGAAAATAAGTAATTTTAAGGAGATGTGTTAGAGAAAAATGGTTTTGAACTTACAGTGTAAAGGTGATAACTTTAGTCAGTAAACAGTGAGGTAATACAATTCAAATAAAACAGAAAAAGCCAATTCAAATGTGCATATCTATGTAGCTCAAACTTATAACACTTGGCCCCCAACTGATATATTTCATTTCTTCACTGGCAAACTTAAGAAAATCGAAACTGAATAAATTACTACCAGTAGGAAACGGAGAAAAAAAATCTATAATAAGTTGCCGGTGAACAAGAAACAAATAATATTACACGTACTAACATACTCTAAGGCCTCTAAGAGTAGGATTTATATCCGGTGAGAATTAATCGTAAAGATTTTTAGCAGATTTAGTTCTCACAGTCTTGCATTCACCTTTCGATACTTTCTCGACCGACTTTTCAGTTTGACATATAGCTTTAGCTACGGCCTTTAACTTCCGCACATTCTTTGATCTCTTCATGGGCCGCCCCTTCTTCGTTTTCCTGCATCAATAATATCTCAAATTGTAGGATATTTCAAACAAGCTAAAAAATCTTTAAGTTTTCATGTTTTTTAAGTTGACACAAGAATCTTGAAAGACTTCCTTCAGCCAAGGATTTACTAGTCGAGATGCACAATTAGGAGATATTGGACGCTTTAAACTGATGAAATATTACATGGGAAAAAGTAAGTTAAGGAAATTAACCATCTCTTTTGTCAGTAACAAACTCCAAACATGTAGCTCAATATGTAAAACAACAACAAAGACAAAACCAACAATAGAAGTAACCTTAGATCGACAAATTTATTCCAAATAAGACAAAACAGTAAATTTCTACTCCTCAAAAAAAGATTCTTTCATCACAGAACGTGTATAATTTAGTATACACGACAAATTCATACAATCTTATGAAACAAGAGTTCAATTACTTCAACAGCACATGTTATACTCAGAAATTGCAACACAAAAAATTCAAGTAGCCTTGTTTCGCACATCCAACAAATAAGCAATAAATGCGAAACAACCGGTTCTAGCCAAGTTCAGAAGGTAGAAGGTTGTCATCAACTAAAATTCTTGATTTGTAATTCACACAAGGGAATTTATTATACATGCAAGAACCAAAAATTATCTGTTCATACTTCAAAAACAAAATAATCAATTCTGCACCAAAATTTGTGATTTGAATATATAAAATAACGATATTTATACACACATGTGATATACATTGTAAACTAACCGGAGCACATACGCCTCTATTTAATCTCAGATGATAAGTGTGTGAATTTCTTTTATTACTTAGCTTCAATATATTTACACAATTAACACTGATTTCACACGAAAATAAGCTTAATCGTCACGCAGAATTACAATATAAAAAATAACAATTCAGTCCAAACAATTAATAATAAGTTAAATTAGAACTGACCTGAGTGATACACCAACAGAAACGGTGGAACCTAAATTCTCAGATGTGTCCATAGCTGGAAAATTGAAGTTTCAGTTTAGATTATTGTTTCAAGCTAAACGGAATACAGAAACATGATAAACGAACAAAAGAGAAACAAAAAAACAAGTATAACAGAGAGTTGGTACCTTGAGACTCGCCCTTGGACGAATTATCAGCTGGCGCAATATCCATAGCCGTTTCAGCCGATCCATTTTTCTTCTTCTTTTGTCTGTTCTTCGCCATTGTCGAATTTCCAGAGGTTCTACGCGGAATTAGGTGTTTCCCCTTTTCTCTTCTGATAATAATAATTAAAATTCAAAACCCTAGACGAAGAAACTGATTTGGTCGGAAAACCCCCCTTCCTTTATTTGGGCCGTCTACTAATTGGGCCAGAAATTTGCAAAATAAATAAAAACTTCAAAAAGAAAATAAAAATATAAGCTTCAATTTTTATTGAAATAAACTTTCGTTGATGTGTTTATTGGAATAAACTTTAATTTTTATTTTGGTAAAATATTTATAATGTCCGTAATTTGGGATTATATAAAAAAAATATGAAGGACTCAAATATCAAATACAGCTTTAATTTATAAAAGTTGTGGAAGAATTAAGTTAGTTAACGAGTATTTAAACGGTTTAAAATCACCCGATGTATTTCAACTATCCGATTAATGATGAGTTAGTTGTGGCATGTGCCACCTCAGCATCGATTGAAATGCCAGGCAGGAAACAAAATAATAAAACAAAACCACTTAAAAATTGTACATACTATTTTCTTGCATATGTTATGTTGGCCACTGATTTTTGCAAAAGTGTCCTCCTTTATTTCTTCTTTTAACTCAGGTTCATAAAATCCAAATTGAAGACACCACAAACTTATCTGTAACCTCTAGCTGTCAATATCATATTCTCCACTTGTTCCTATTTATTTTTCTATGTTAGCTTCTTCAATTTTAATTTCCAAATTACTCCATTTGTTCCATAATAATGTCTCATTTTAAAAATATTTTTGTTTCATATTATCTGTCACTTTAGATTTCCAATACTGCATTAAATGTATTTTTTCCTATTTTAAGTTTATTAATTCAACTATAAGCATTAACTCTCTCTTATCACATCATTAAATAATGGGTCTATTAGATATAACCCCCTTAGACATTCAAATAATAGGGATAGACCCAAACTTAAATTTGCCATTTTGATAAAAACCCAAACTTTTCTAAATTACATAAGTACCCTCAATCAAATCCCACAAATCTTACTTTACCTTTTGAAATAACATCAAACTGAATAATATGTTTGTTTGAAATACTAATCAATTAGGGTAATTTTCCTTATTATATGAAAACGATTAGGGTAAATAATAATATATATGAAAAAATAATAATATATATGGAAACTGAATAATATGTTTGTTTGAAATACTAATCAATTGGGGTAATTTTCCTTATATCATGTAATAGACTATCTTATTGATCTAATTCGACTATGGATCTCGTTAATCGACTACGGATCCCGTATTATTCAACCACATAGTATATTAATAATTTCAATATAGTACATTAATCTGCTATGATAGTATATTACGGTTATACTAGTGATATGAAATTGTGTTACAAACAATATACCACTAAAATGACAAGAACATTGAGAACAAAACCAACGTAAAGTATTCCAACATAACCAATAAAATAGTACATTAATAATCTCATAATTTCAATCTAGGGTTTTGATAAAATACATAAAACACATCATAACACAATCAAACCAATATGTCGAGTTAAAAAACTCTAGTACATTAATAATCTCATAATAGTATAATAAAATGATAATGGTAGTATCATACGGTATTCATAATAGTATACTACTGTATTACAACGGTTTATCACTTAACCGAAGTTACCGAGCCATTACATCGTAAACACATCTTTATAGCAACCAACCCACCAAACCTCAACAAAATCCGTAAGAAATTCGCCATAAAAAAACCCTAAAATCATGAATCAAAATAAAAAATGCAGAATACTTAAAAATGATTAAATAGACTGCAAATACATTTGAATGACAATACATTAATATCATCAAAAATAAACTTAAAATGAAAAATCCATACGCTAAATTAAAAAAGACTACGAAATATATTTTAATGTACTACCGAGCACACTAAAATCGACTGTTGTAAACAAATAAACCAACTATCAATATGGATCAAACTCATGAACTCGACCACAGCAGACATTTATTTCAATTATTGCATAAACCAACTACGACGCTCAAATAAAACAACTCTGGTCCGACTGCGTGAACCATCCTCTTATAACTCTGTGAATCCTCTTCCAAACAAACATCATCAGCCAAAAATAAAGATGTATATGTGACGACGTAATTTTATTAAAAAACGTTATACTTAATAGAATCAAGTATCAACACAACTCTTAAAAATGTCTAACCACCGTACACGACAACCCTGGACATACAGCGAAAATAAAAAACGAAAAAAAACGCATTCATACCCGCTTAACAACGTACAACAATGAACGCTCAAATCCGATCCTATTTTCACGCGGTGAAAAAATCTTCAAAGACGATAGAAAAACGATTAAACGCTGGAGAAAATCTTCAAAACAGATTGTACACGATTTGATAGAAACGGCCAATGAACTCACGTAAATTTATTCCGTGATTTTAGGTAACGTATCAGCAAATCTCATATCACGTAGTTAAGGAAATAAATGCCGTTCAAAAATAAAACAGGGGTATTAAAGGGAAATTATATAATATATTTTGCCAAGTTGGCAAATTTGGGTGTATCTCAAAAAGGGAAAAATTAATTGGATCTACCTCATTAAAAAAATATGAACAAGGGGGTTATCCCTAATAAACCCTTAAATAATTAAGGTTATTTTAGTCTTTCTAATATATTTTACCTAAAATCAAGATACATTTATTGAGCTTCTTAATATTTGTGCAAAACAAAAAACGACACTTAATAGGGAACGAAGGGAGTATATAATAATTTCACATCAAAATTTAATAACTGTGAAAAGAAAAAAGCGCGGGCAGAATAATAATAATGATATAAAGAAAGATTCAAAATTCAAAAATAATAAAGATTTAAAAAAGAAAACACATTGTTTTGTCACTAACTAAACAACAACAAAATGGAAAAAAAATGTGGAGCACCAAATAAATACGGACATGGATAAGGATCCAGTGGGAGTAGTAGTTGTTATTGCCGGGCCCACTTATAATAATGTTAGGCCCATTTTGGATGGCCCACTTTAATATTATCTCTAATTTATTTAATCGAATTATTTTCGGTCAAAATTACGATTCAAATTCAACGTATGATTTAGTTCATATAATTTGACACAAGTAAATTAGATTTCAGAAACTTTAGGTTATTATTATGGTCAAACTTATACCACCGAGATATATTCTTGATGTAAACATATTGAATTATTATTTCGATGGTTTAATATTTCGCTAAACTAGTACGATTCTGCTAGTCACGACTGTATTAATTTCTTTTTTATAATTACGATTGGTGTTTTTGACAAAGTAATTTCCTCATTCAATTTACAGTTTGACAATCATTAATATGATATAAAAAAAACTATAATTTCCCCATTGACTAATTTATTGGCTGAAAATAGAGTATTTAAGAGGACCACCAAAAATTGTAACTAGACTCGGGAAAAGACTAAAATTGTAAATTTACGTGATGGACCTAAATAAAAACATTCGTGTCCTTATTTTATCCACTTCAATTCGTGTCGCTTACTTAATCCCATGTCACTATATTCAACTACTCCTATTTTCTTATATTTAATTTTTAATATTATTATTTAAAAAAAAAACCCTCTCACAATTTTATATTTATTTAATTAATTATTGCCTTATCAGATCTCAACGGTTTTCATTTCCCCCAAAAATATTTCAAAAATCTGCGCATGATGTATGTACAGTTTCCATTTTCCCTTTTGTTTTTCTTCACATGCATCTCCTGTTTTTATTTATTTTTTATTTTTTCTAATAATAATAATAATAATACAATACCCCCCTAAAATCTTCTGCAAGGCTCTGCAGAAAAAAGAGAAAACCTGCCTTTTGTTCATGGAAGGTTTTTGTTGTGTTTAATTAGGATTATCTGTTTCATTAGCAAGCGTTAATTAATAATTAGCCTCGTAAATCTCATATTTAAACCACAAATCTCGAGGTTTGTTTTTTGGACTTTGTTTTTTTTTAATAAACCTTTCTCTGCAAGAAGCTCCACCGTTGCGGACGAGCTCCGAGTTTGCTTCCGCTTTCAATTTTGCTTCTGCTTTTGTTTTTTTTCCCGGGGATTTTGCTCTGGCTTCTTTTGTCATTTGCAAAGATTTGAACTTTTACATTTTCCTGCAATTTTCACCTGAGAATTGCGTTCGCCGAACGGTAATTCGGCATCTGGGGAAACCGTAGGTGGCATCGGAGCATCGGAGTTTTTTTTTTAGGAATTTGTTTTAGGTTAGGGTTTTAGCCTCAATGTTTTTGAACAATGTCGACTTAGACATTGTTCGGAATCTGAATTGCGAAGCCTCCGTTTGGGCGGTTCTGATCTAAATTGGAGGGTTTTGCGGTGGATTCCACCTCAAAGGAGAGAACAAAATGTTGTCTATATCGCCGAATTCAATGGCTCGGAGCTCATTGGAGGAAATGCTGGATTCTCTCCGGCAAAGAGACGAGAATGAGAAGCCGAAGGACATGCCTCCAGCTCTGCCAGCACGTCCCAGGTCAACCTCTCGTGCTCGCCTTCCGTCCACCAAGCGGCCGCTGCCTACGAGCTCTGGAATTGGGGAACTCGACATAGCCGAGAGCTCATCCAATTCTAATGTGGAGAAGGAAGAAAGAAAAGGATTGAGGCGGAATAGTTTTGGTTCTAAAAATGTTAGAGAAATGAAACCAGGGGAATCACCTTACCAAATGGCAGCATCAGATGAGAAAGGACATGATCTCAAAGCAGACGAAGAAACCAAGGCCAACGTTGAAAACTCCAAATCGGGGTTGCTCCAAGGGTTTAGGGAGCCCGAATTGGATGACAACTTGGGATATTTCATTAAAAAGGTAGACGATTTGGTTCGGTTTTGTTGTCTGATTGCTGGTATTGATCTTTTTTCTGCACAATTTAGATGCTTGGTCTTTATAAGATTAATCACGGGTTTTGGGGTGAACCTTAGTTTTTTTCTGTGGTTACATTTCATATACGAGTTTCTGTTTCTTATGATGCCAGATTGAGTAAATGGAAACCAATTGCGATGGAGGATCATATAATTTGTTCTGGCTTCTTCGTTTTCATGAAACTATACGCATGCTTGAAAAGCAAGCAATGAAAAGGATCCTAGCAATCATTATAATAACTACTATTTTGCTAGAATCTGAAAATAGTAGCCTTCTGTCTTAGCTCTCTTTCCTTATCTGAGATCCAACTTTTTCTGCAAGATGTCAAGTCAGGATACCTATTTTTTGATATGCAACTGGCTCATATTGTTTCCTCTCGTATCTTCATTTCTGCCATATTATATTCTGAATCTTTTATGTGCAATTTATGGTTAAGAACAAAAATAAGTTTTAGATAAGTTTAAGGATTTCAGTGGTATCAGTTTAAGATGAGTTTTATTTAGAATATTGGAGGGGTTCAAATGGTAGCTATATTGCTGTAACAATGACATGGATAGCATCTTATATTGCTAAATTATTAAGTATTTTAACATTTTGCATTCTAGATCTGATCACTGGCCAATCATTTTAAATTATGTTCAGAAACTTCGTGTTTGGTGTCGGCTACACAATGTTCCATGGCAATCGGGGCAAATACAATCAACTTCAGGGGAAAAAGCTTCTGTTCGGCTTTTGGATGAAAGTGTTAGTTCATATGTGCTCATATATAGTTAGTATTTATGATAACACTGAAGAATTGAGTGGGAAACTTTATGTACTCACTATGTTATTGGTATAGGTTGTGACAGTTCCCACACAAGACCTCTTACCTGCCAATCCGGACATCCTTGAGGGGGTGGATGATCTTATACAACTTAGTTATTTGAACGAGCCTTCAGTTCTTCACAATCTTCAGTATAGATATTCTCGTGACATAGTATATGTAAGTAGTTATCTAGCATTTTTCTTAATCTGTGCTGTAAATGCTTTCTCTTTACACTTTTATCAATTTCTTGTTGCTGTTGTACTCAGAGTAAAGCAGGCCCTGTTTTAGTAGCAGTCAATCCTTTCAAAGACGTCCAGCTATACGGGAATGACTTTGTTACAGCTTATAGACAAAACCTTCTGGACAGCCCTCATGTTTATGCTCTTGCTGACACAGCATATAATGAAATGATGACAGGTATGGTACAATACTTTATATTAAGTTGATTGATCCTTATTGTTGACATATGAACTAGGCTGAAGAGTTAAATCTCATTTGTTTTTGCTACTATGAATTTTGCAGATGGGATAAACCAGTCAATTATCATAAGGTTCGTTGAACCTCTCTGTTTCTTGTTACTTTACCCAGATGGGCCAGATCTCCTTCTGATGCTATGACGTGTTGCTTGACTTATACTACTTCATTTGGTTAAATGCTTTTCTGTCAGTACAAAATGAAATGCTTCTGTTGTGTTTTATTGTATATGTTATATTATGTTACTGGGAAAGCAATAATTCGTTGTTATGGTTTGTAGTGGGGAGAGTGGTGCCGGGAAGACTGAAACAGCCAAGATTGCCATGCAATATTTGGCTGCGCTTGGTGGGGGTAGTGGTGGAATAGAGTCTGAGGTCCTGCTAACAAGCTGCTTATTGGAGGCATTTGGTAATGCTAAAACAGCCAGGAATAACAACTCTAGTCGATTTGTGAGTTCTGTTTGTCCATTACACCCTAATTCAAGAGGCATCCTACATTAATCTTTAGCAAACCAACATATAAATATATGGCGTGATGATATTCCAAATTTGGTTCAGGGAAAGTTGATTGAGATCCACTTTACTGCTGCTGGAAAGATATGTGGCGCTAAGATACAAACTTGTAAGCATATGCTTGAACTTGCCAAGTTGAATTTTGCGAATAGTACTACTTGTTGAATCTTTTTTAAAATGACTTTTTTCTACAATGTGGTGCATATCAATCATCTGTTGCTGAATCAATTACACAGTCCTACTTGAGAAGGTCAGTTTTTCTATCTGAAACAGTGTTGACTATCTTCTCTGATCTATGTCTCCCCTGTAACTTAACATTTTGAAACAAAATATGTCATTGGATCAGTCAAGAGTTGTTCAGTTGGCTCAAGGAGAAAGGTCATATCACATTTTCTATCAGTTATGTGCTGGGGCTCCTGATGATCTCCGAGGTTTGTTTTCAGCTTTTGTCCCATTTTAGTCTTGCATTTTTTTTATCCTTTACTTCTCTTTCTTATGTTTCTTTTCTTTCCAGAGTTCATTTTACTGGGACCTTTCAAATGGTTTTTGTCTGAGTTGGTGAACCCTGATTATGTATTTTGCCTAACTATTTCATGCATTTTGAAGTGTAAAATATGTGCGGAACTTACTCAATGAACAGAGTGTTCGTGGTGTTTTAACTGATGATCTTTATATAATTACACACACTCACTAAAACAACATCAGTATTACTGGCATTTCAAACTTTTGTAAGTTGGTAGGTGCAGTCTTCAGATTATGAAATATTTTATTGTCCACAGCAGGTGGATGAAAGATTTTCATGCAGAATATATGACTTACTAAACTATGGAAAAATCGAAAAGTGAGTATCTTCTATAATTTACCTCGTGCACATGGTTTCTTTTTCAGGTAGGTTGAGGTTAAAAGGGGCTTCTGATTACAGCTATCTCAATCAGAGTGACTGCTTGACGATCCATGATGTCGATGATGCTCAGAAGTTTCATATGCTTATGGTAATGTTTCCGACCTTGCACAGTATTATGTACTGGATTTGCAACTCACTGTGGTTTAGCTAATCAATTGCAGATCATCTATTCTTTTCAGTATATTTTTTCATGTTACTGTTGATTTTCTTTCTCTAGGACGCCTTTAATACTACCAGAATTTGCAAAGATGACCAGGAGCATGCCTTTGAGATGCTTGCTGCAGTATTGTGGCTGGGAAACATATCGTTTCTTGTTATTGACAATGAAAACCACATAGAGGTTGTTGCAGATGAAGGTAGCTATATATTTTCCTGCAGTTTATGCTCTTTTTGTCTCTTCAGCTCTTTTATTTCGCTGTATATTATCCACTTTGGGATATCATTTCATAGAAGAATATTCTGCTTGCAACAAAACCATTTTGCACCAAATGAACTAATATAAGCATTAAATGACATGATTATGTTAACTTGAGTTCATTTGTATCACATTCCGAAATAACTGAGATATCTATTATCTTTACATGGAGAGCATTTCTTTTTGATTAAGAATTTTATGCCTACATTTATTATGCCCACTTTATCTGAAGGTTACGACTCCCTTGACTATTTGACACGATTTTCCTGGCTGCAGCTGTTACTAATGCCGCTGGCTTGATCGGATGTGGTATTCAGGACCTAATGTTTGCTCTGTCAACCTATAGTATACAAGCTGGAAAGGATAAGGTCGCCAAAAACCTGACGCTGCAACAGGTTAGTATGTTATCACATATTCATTTTTTTCTTGAAAAACATGTGGATAAATGAAAGTTATTTGCTACTCTGGGAGACATACTTCGATACTTGCAAAAATCTTTTATCTAGTCACTTCGTCTATGTACGTCTGTGTTGAAGGTGTTTTCTCCCTCTAATTTAGGCAATTGACACGAGAGACTCATTAGCTAAGTTCATCTACGCGAGTTTGTTTGACTGGCTGGTAGAAAAGATCAACTTATCCCTTGCAATGGGCAAACAACACACTGGGAGATCAATAAGCATTCTAGATATCTATGGGTTTGAATCATTCAAGGTAAGTTGTGTTAACCTTTTCTTGTAATTATACTACGATGCAGCTCCGTCTCATTCCTTTCCTTTTTTTATTTCTTGGCTGCAGAAAAATAGTTTTGAACAGTTTTGCATAAATTATGCTAATGAGAGACTCCAACAACATTTTAACCGACATCTCTTCAAACTTGAGCAAGAGGTAAGCATCTAATACATGTTCCAATGATTTCGAGCTCATGGGCTTTAAATATTATTATTCCTTGCTATCAGATGAAGCAATTAACTTCATGCATATCATTGGGGATTGCATTTTTTCCTGTTCGACATGTTTGCTTTCCATGAACTTTAGCTAGCGTACAGATATTCCATTTTCACATCTATTTTTTTTATTCGCCAAATCCTGAATGTTACAATAATGACAATGCAAGTTTATTTTCTTGTTTATTTAATTGTTTATTTTTTTTATTTGTTGTATATTGTTTTCTACAGGGATACGAGTTAGACGGAATTGACTGGACAAAAATAGATTTTGAAGATAACCAAGACTGTTTGGATCTCTTCGAAAAGGTAGTTCTCTTCCCATATTCAAGAATCTCGACATTGAGTAGCAAGTGTGTCATATTTTTGTGATCTTTTATTTTTGTTCTCGGGTCATTTATGGTTTAACGGCGTTAATTTTAATTCATTTTTATGTTTGAATGTGCGGGTAAGAGGTCTTACGTGCTAGGCCAAATTGTCCTATTATGATAGATTTTGGTTGAACTTTGCGTGCTGCTCACTGTTATTAGATATC
Organism: Erythranthe guttata; assembly: GCF_056151865.1. Lineage (NCBI taxonomy): Eukaryota > Viridiplantae > Streptophyta > Magnoliopsida > Lamiales > Phrymaceae > Erythranthe > Erythranthe guttata. The sequence continues at coordinate 18,869,992 of NC_142545.1, read as the reverse complement.
GTTTTTATCTATTATTTTGTAGTAGACCTATTGGAGCCTGCAAAAATTGAAATGCGGCTATGGTGACTTTTTTTCGTTTCTTTACAAATTTGTCTATTTATGTTTCACACTGGTGTGCTTTTTAACAGAGACCTCTTGGGCTAATATCTTTACTTGATGAAGAATCAAATTTCCCCAAAGCTACAAATTTAACTCTTACCACTAAGCTTAAGCAGCACTTGAAGGGTAATCATCGTTTTAAAGGAGAACGCGATGGAGCATTTACTGTCCGCCACTATGCTGGAGAGGTAAGTGTTACTTATGGTTACACCTTCATGGAATTTCTTTAAACCAATCTGAGCAATGACTATCTGCAGCATTAGAAATCTGAACAGAACTGTGGATTATTTATCTGGTATAACTCCTGTGCACAGTTGGAATAAAGTGTAACATTAAGAAGCAAGAACATATGTTATGATACGACAAATATTCTTGTTACATCTTCCCTTCAACTTTAGCCTGCCCGCCTTGTTTGTTTGGAAAAATGTTCTACTTTTGGAAGGTTTTAAACCCTCGTTTACTGTTAATCATCATCTGACTATTGGGCAAGATGCTAAAAGTAGTTCGTCCTTGAATTTTGCAAAAACATATTTAGGTATACCATGTGATTCTGTTTGCAATATACATACATTTTCCAATTTTTTGTTGGAGAAATATTTTCAACAAATCCATTATTACTGATTGTGTCCTTAGTTTTTACTAGAATTCCCTTTTATATTGTAAGCTGTTTCTCCAGTGGTCTGTAGTTATGAAATTTATTGAACCTCTTCACATTCATGGTCCACGATGTAAAAATATCAGACTGGTATAGCTTGACTGTATATTTTCTCATTTTTTAAAAACAAAAGTATGCTAGTTGAATTTTGTCTACACTTGTATGATTTGAACAGGGTAAAATAGCATCCACGTAAATACGAGATGTTAGATATGTCACTGCTGAATATTTTAAGTGCACATCTCCATGTTATCCATTAAGATATTTTTATCTTTGCATACCAAAAGAGTAGGATTCTTTTTATGTTGTGAATAAGATTGAGTCCTATTGCATTGGGAACTGGTTAGTTGCCCTGCTGTAATCAAAGCATTATGTAAATAGATATACCTCACTTGTGCTCCAAGATTCTTCTCCTGGTTGATATGCTCCTTTGCTAAATGTCGACATTGATATTTTATATGTTTCCTTACACGAGAAAACAAGAATGATAAACTAAACATTGAAGTTATAAAGTAGCAGCTATTGTCTTTGACCTATGTTATTACATTGGTCCCTCCAATATCACATTTTAAATTTTTTTACTGAGAGAGGCTTTTTCTAGGTTCTTTATGACACAGGGGAATTCTTGGAGAAAAACAGAGATCTTTTGCATTCTGAAATCATTCAATTACTCTCATCATGCACCAGCCAGCTATCGCAGTTGTTTGCCTCTATGCTCAAACAACCCCAGAAGCCTGCAAGTTCGCCCATCCAGGTGGGAATGCCTGCTTGTCAGAAGCAAAGTGTGGCCACAAAATTCAAGGTAAATAATCCTGTTCTTCCTCACCACGACCAATTGTAGAGTTTAAATTGATTCTCCTTTTGATGTGATAACTTTAATTTCAGGCATAATACAATTGTTTGCGCACTTGTTAATGTGCCAATTATATTTATCTTTGGTTTTCAGCATACATGATATGTTTCCTGAAATAACTTACATGGTTGCAGGACCAGCTTTTTAAATTAATGCAACAGCTTGAGAGCACAACACCACATTTCATTCGTTGTATAAAGCCTAATAACAAGCATATTCCTGGTATGTTCGATAAAAACCTTGTGTTAGAACAGCTTAGATGCTGTGGGGTGCTAGAAGTTGTTAGGATCGCAAGATCTGGATACCCCACCCGGATGACACATCAAGAATTCACAAGAAGGTGAACTACTACTATCTTCACGTCCATCCACTTCTTATGGGTACTTTAGATCTCTTACACTTTGTTGGCATGACTTTCAGATATGGGTTTCTACTTCCTGAAAATCATACTTGTCAAGATCCTTTGAGTACATCAGTTGCCATTCTGCAGCAGTTCGATATCCTCCCTGAGATGTACCAAGTTGGTTATACAAAATTATACTTCCGAACGGGACAGGTGAGTTTGTTTTTTGTTTAAAGGTCTATCATATTTCAATGTGTCAATTTTTGCAGTGTTGCGCTGATTGTATTCTGGATTGCTAATGGAGTATTATAAGATTTTCTGATCTTGTGTTGACTACAGATTGGTTCCTTGGAAAATGTTCGAAAACAAGTTCTGCAAGGTACTCTTGAGGTGCAGAAGTGCTTCCGTGGTCATCGTGCTCGTCGGTATTTTCACGAGCTTAAAAGAGGGGTAGTAACATTACAATCATGTAAGTCCCATTTCCTACAGCATCATTTGTAACTAGAACTATTCAGTTTGCTCTTAGAAATGGATGGGCAAGGAAAAATACGTTTGTTGTTCCGATGATTTCTTTGAATTTGTGCCACAATAAGTTTATCTCTTTTATCGGGTGGCAGATTGATTCACATGCTGCTGCTGCTTATTATCTGTATTCTTCTATAAGAATCGAACTACATGTCAATTCCCCCATATTTATTTTATTTCTGCTCCACCCTACGTACCAATTATCAAAAGGCACACTGTTTGTTCTTATATATATCTAATCATCAATGCAGACGTTCGTGGTGAAATCGCAAGAAAGGAGTACAGTATTTTACTCAGTTTGAAGAAGCAGGCTGCTTGCAAGAAGCTTGATGAGCAGCTTATGGCAGTCGTGCAAATACAATCTGGTAAAGCTTCTATATGCTTTTAACTGTAGCAGATGATTTTTGACGAACTATCCTATTTAAATATATTCCCTTGTGCAGTCATCCGTGGGTGGTTGGTACGGAGGTATTTTACTAGCCTTCAGGATTCAAAAGAGTCAAATGTTAGTAAACGGAGACCAGGCAGGAGGAGTTCTGAAATTAAGGTACTGTGTTGAAATGCTGGAAGGAGATATTTTAAGCTTCGTAACATCCTGTATCACATCTTTTGTTCTTGTGTGGCTAACTGAAAAAAGACGCTTCTAGCATGATTTGCATTTGCATTTCCATTTTGTAATTTTATAAACAAGTTTTGCTTTCATTGGTTGAGCAGGATCTGCCTCTAGAAGTATTGCCTTCAATTGTTGAAGAACTTCAAAAGCGGATTTTGATGACAGAAGCGGCCCTCGGAAGAAAGGAAAAAGAAAACGCAGCCCTGAGAGAGCAAGTGCAACAATTCGAGTCTCGCTGGTCGGAATACGAAACCAAGATGAAATCCATGGAGGAAATGTGGCAAAAGCAGATGGCATCTTTACAAGTAAGCATTTATAGTATTCCTCAGAAAATATCTGTTATGAATGCCAAGACTTTAGTATATAGAGCAACCAGCTAAAAGCTTTCGAACTTTATTTTCTGTTTGTGTGTAAAGAACTATGCTCGAGAATTTTCATAATAGGTAGTTTCCTTTTTGTTTTCGTATTTGCAGATGAGTTTAGCTGCGGCAAAAAAGAGCCTTGGTACCGATAACACAACAGGACAACCAGAAAAACATCATGGGGCCCAATCACCTTCTTTTTACGATTCCGAGGAGATGTCTTTTGGACCACACACTCCTAGCGGTAGCACCCCTACCAGAATTTTGAACAATGGCACCAACACAAACGGTGGCTTAAATTCAATCAGCACTCTTGCGAACGAGTTTGAACAGAGTAGGCGGAATTTCGACCACGAAGCCCAAGCAATTGTGGAGGTTAAGTCAGCAGATACTGTAAATTCAGTAGAGGATATACGGAGCCTGAAGTACAAATTTGAGGCATGGAAAAAGGATTTCAAAGTTCGGTTAAGAGAAGCAAAGGCGAAAGCACACAGGCTCGGATATGGTGATGCCGAGAAATATCGTCGGAAATGGTGGGGAAAGAGAACTAAAAGATTTTAATAACCATCAATAATTCGATTATTTTTATTTGCTTTGTATGTTAAAATAATTTGGTTATATAAGCAACTTTGCAATGACTGTCAGATGCTTCTTTTCAGGAAAAATCGTTTCGGTTTATGATAGTTAGGGGTGTGTGTGTGATGTTGTCATTGTGTTAATGGCTTCGCTTCGTTTCTCGTGTATAGCTTGTGTTTGTTGATGTAGTAAGGTTTAGAATGTAGTAGGATATAGGTAGTGTGGAAAAACCCCACTCGGAAGAAAAATGAAAGGAGCACAAAATCAAACACCTTGTAATTTGCTACTTCCTTTCAGTCTTCTAATTAAGAGCTGTTTAAATTAGGCATGCTAGATTTATTTCGTGCAAATATTATATGTTTATATGTTACATTCAGTTTTTCGATTTCATGGTTTTACTGAGAGAAGATTATTAATTTATTTAAAAATGGATTGGCAAATGGAATGGCAGTTAAAAAATTGTATAGTTTTGCGGTGAACGTGGATCGAACACGTGACCTTCAGATCTTCAGTCTGACGCTCTCCCAACTGAGCTATCCCCGCTTCGTATTCACAATTTTGAAATACCAATAATCAACGTTATTTCATTTCAAAACAGTGAGGGGGCAACGGTCGACTGTAGCAGTGCCAACCCCTGGTGCTCCTTTCACCATCAATTCAAAGGTTTTAGAGCAAAAAAAATAAAAATCCACAGGACTGTATTTTTCGAATCAGATAATCCAACATGCCAGATTCAACCACCCCGTTGTTAATTCTCTAGTTCTAGGGTTTTCGAATCACTAACCACCCCCAAAAGGCAGCGAAAATGGGTTTTAAAAAGACGATTCCGCAACAACTTCTCGCTGTTGCAAAGAAAAGGCCGGAAAATCACCCCAGGAAAAGCAGGGAACCCGTCGTCAACCACTGGGCAATCTTGGTAATTTTTTTCCGATTTCAATGTCATTATATAATATCTTCAACTGATTCTTCCTAATCTGTATGCTTTTGTTTTCAATTTTCGATTCGTCTGCATATAATTTTAATGCGCTACACATTTGCCCCCCTTTTTTTTTTTTTTTTTTTTTTATTTCCCGGGTCACTTCTATTGATGTTTACATGATTTGTTTAATCACGTGTTCGATTGTTGTTAAATTGATTCAACCATCTTATGTTTTGCTACATCGTTGATTCATTGTTCTAGTGGTTTCGCTTAAGTTCCATTTATCGAACTTTCGTAAGTCATCTGTTTGCATTCACCTTCGTTAGTAATCTATTATCACATCCTTCTAATTCGAGTTTATGAGTGTGTGTGTATTTCTCGCGCGTTAATCGTCTTTTACCTAAATTGTTATTAAGGTATTTTCTCTGTTTGATTGATAAATGAAGGATGAAATCGAAGCTCCCATGTGGGTGGATCTTACTCTTGAATGCAACTCCACTTACGAAGACAAGTGAGTATTATTTTTCTACTTAATCGGAAATACTGATTGGAACTTGTGTTAAAGTCTTTGTTCCTTTTGGTTGGGTGTCGTATGAATTGCCCTTACATCATGGTCATGACTTTCGTTGCATTTGTATGTTTTATTGCAGGGACGATGAGTGGTTCAACACAAGCCATCCGTAAGAGTCTTTTTCATTTCTTTTGGTTTCGTCTCGTCTATACCGAATAGAATTGGAATCTTGAATTAGAAGACTTTGTCAAATTGTTTGTTCTGATCAAATTCGATGAATTTTCAGGTTCCATCAATCCTCTGCCCGGCAGTTAATATCAGCATCTTCTATTTCTGCGGGACCAACTTCTCCAGAGCTTCCACAATCAGTATCAAAATCGAGAGGCAAAGATTACAAGAGTAAGAAGCAAGAACCTTTGGTTTGTAGATTGGCCTTAAACAAGCAGCTTCTGTTTGAGAATTCGAGCAGCAAATCTTCATCAATAAGTACAGGAAAAGTAAATGAAAACACCTTATCTCAAACTGCTGCGCTGGTTTTTTCGAAATCAGCATCTAGTTTTGGAGGCGTAGGGAGCAATTCAAATGGTTCGATTATGTCAGAAGCTACAGCTGGCAAACTCACCGAGGCATCTACTCTGGCGTTTGGCTCTACCACCGGTGGGTTATTGTACAATAAGATTAGAGATAGCCTGCGGAAAAGTTACGTTACGAGACAAGCATCCAGGATAGAAGGTCAGAAATCTTCTTCTTCAAGTAAATCGAGCGTGGGTTCCTCTTCGAATCCTGCAGGTCAAGGAAACATGGAAGAAACTCCAGATAGCATAAACATCAAGAAAATGCCTCAACTCCCAACTCAGAAAGTCGGTCGAGCAAATGCCCTCGCGGGACCTACTTCTCAAGCTCAGAAGATGAGATGCAAATCTTATCTAGGCATGAACAGAGACGCAAGTAAAACAATGGTGAGAATTTGGAGTGAGTTATGTCACATGAATTGCTCTCGATTTCGGTAGGAAATTCATTTGTTTTGATGAATATGCAGTATTTGCTTCTTGCCTTTGAAAGTTTTTGTAACTTGTGTCGTATCGTGGTTTCAGGATCATAATAAAAAGCAGAGAGAAGGTTATGCTACTCGAAAAGCTATACCTCTAGCACAAGCTAATAATTCTACAAGGGGAGTTAACCAATCCAAAACTCTTAGTGTTGGTAAAGAAAATCCGTCTGGAAAAATGTCTCTGCCTGTAAAATCAATTACGAGGATGAAAGAAGCTGAACGTCCTCTGCAAGATCCAAAAATCACGAGAAGAAAAATACGTCAGCAGACAAGTGATAAAACCAAATTGGCTGGCTCAAGGGTACATCTCTTTGCTTTTTAAGTTTATTGTGCTAGTTATGTTAATACTTGCAGTTTCATGTTTCATAATATAAACTATTTCGACCATTTTTCATGTGCATTATATTGCTACATTTCAACGGGAGATAGTTGTTATTAGCCCTTGTTCATTATATTATCTATTCCACCGATTCCACAAATCCGAGATCTGTTTTTTCTTTCTTTCTAATATTCTCATAAACAATACACTCGATTTTCCTATTTTGCAGGTCAATGGCAGTATCGAAAGTAATGTGACGAAAACGATTAGAATGGTCGAGACAGTCTACTTTCGATAGTAAATCAGCATAATATGTGTATGTAAATAGATAGCTAAATCCCTTTAGCCTTTCTCAATGGGGGTGTGGTATTAGTATATTGGATCAAGCAAAAACTCAACCTTGTAAACCTCCCTTGCTGTATGGCCCCCCCTTTGGTTGTTTTGTTCCTACAGCATGTTACATTTGACAGCTTAACTTGGAGGCATTTGTAAGAATCAGCTTTTCATTTTTTGGCAGTTTGAATTTTTGTCTTGGAAAAAAAAAACAAACAAAAGAAAAACCATAATTTATTTTTGGGTAAATTACGGCCACCCCTGGGGTAATGTTAAATTACGGCAAAACCCTTGATGTTCGGGTAATTACAACCACCCCTTTAACTATTAATCTTCTTACACGTCCATTCTCGCGGTGTTAAATTTAGTGGAATCTTCTAGATTATGTTGAATATTCTCTAGTTCGTACTCATTTTACCCCATTCGAGCTCCACATTTTGAAACAAGATGATCATAAAATATGTCTCTTAGCTTGTAAATATCAGATTGTGGTGCATCTAAAAATGCATTTTTGCACAAATGAGTACAAACTGGAGAACATTCCACGTAATCTAGAAGATTCTGTTGAATTTGAACACCTTAAGGGTGAACGCATAAGAAGATTCGTAGTTACGGGGAATGGTTGTAATTATCCAAACATTAGGGATTTTTTCGTCATTTGACAATACCATAGGGGTTGGCCATAATTTACCCTATTTTTTTTTTAGCTGCAACCAACAAGTATTGCAAAAAAAGCAATAGGGGAAACTATTTAGGGGTCTTTCCAAATGGTCCTATTTCTGCAATTTCATATTCTTGATTTTCCTGATGTGAAAGTTAGTTCAGGTATGCGTCACTCTACTCATCACAACAAAGAAAGATGTGAACTGGGATCGGAAAATATATTATTGTATTTTTACCCCTCAAAAATAATTAAATTGCCATTATTTATTTTCTTTTAATGCAACAGTTTTAAGTTATTTTTACGCAACATCATATATCTATGTTATATACTAATATATTTTCAATAAAACCTTATATTTACTGGTGAGTGGTGACGTGTCAACAAAAGCAAAGACAAAATTATGATGAATGGTTGTGAATTTTGAGGAGGTGTAATAAAGAAACAGAAACATCCAACTGACAACGTACAACAATGAAACTTGTAATAACAACGACATCTCTATATTATGTAGGTTGTGTCTTTATTCGTGTCCAAGAGCAATTTTTGCAATAATATTTCAAATTTACAAAAATCATTTTGGTGTTCCTATATAAATATATATATATCTATATATAAAATAATAAAATAATTGAACCTGAAAAGAAAAGAATTCCATTGAAAAACGGCTCTTGATGCACGGTATATATGATTTGCTGTGAGAATGTATATATATATATATATATATATATATATATATATATATATATATATATATATATATATAAATGCAGAGATATATAATTATTGATTAGGTTTTGTAAGGTAAGGAGTGAATGATAAGAAGAAATAATTGATAGGACTAAAGAACAAAAAGGAGGAAACTGCATGGAAACTGTGTTTTTCGAACTTATTTGGGAATGAATGAGAGATATATATTATGAGACCCCTTTGCCTATTCAATCTCTCTCTCTCTCTCTCTCTCTCTCTCTCTCTCTCTCTCTCTCTCTCTCTCTCTCTCTCTCTCTCTCTCTCTCTCTCTCTCTCTCCTTCTTCCTCTGTACCCTTGCCCTAAATTAACCTTACATCATAACTTTTGTTTTTCACTTTTAATAATACTCCAACAAATAAGTAAATATTGCTCCCCGGACCCTACAATCCGGATAATTTTTTATTATGATAAAGGATTGACGGATAAATACGAAGGGTTGTAAACGAGTTGAACCTCACAATTTGATGAGCTACTCGAGCTTGACAGATTAGAGTTGAGTTTGTCGAGCTCAAACTCAATTTGTCTTTTTATTGAGATTATTTATTACTATTCTTAAATTATTTATATTATAATAAGAAATGAACTGAAATTTATTTAGTTAAAAAAAAAATTATTTATTATTATTATTATTATTATTATTATTATTATTATTATTATTATTATTATTATTATTATTATTATTATTATTATTATTATTATTATTATTATTATTATTATTATTATTATTATTATTATTATTATTATTATTATTATTATTATTATTATTATTATTATTATTACTAAAAATAAAAATAAAAGTTTAGCAAGTAAAAGAAAATGAGCCGTATAAGGACTATTTATTTTCTGAAATGTGAATTAAATATACACATTCATGTTATATAAGTAATGTTTCCAATTTCTCTTACCGACAATTTTTAGATCAAGCTCGTCATACATAGTTTGTCTGATGTACAACTTACACCTCGTATGTGATTTAGGGGTTATTGCACGACAAAGTGGTTATATATACCAGTGTCCCGTGCACATCAAATTCATTTTTTCAAAATAAATATAAATAAATATAAGTACTAATCGTTCAAATCAAAATTCTTTGTTATACTTAAAAAAGTAAATTTAGCAAATTGATTAATAAGAATGTCACTAAATTCATTAATTAACTAACGAGTAGAATCCCAAAAATAAAAATAAAAATAAAAAAAAAAAGAAAAAAAGAATGCAAGGGCATTGTAGTAATTGTGCAAAGCAATCGCCATATCTGCAATAATTACATGTGTGTCTTCATCTCTACAAACCTTACCATACCCTCCAACCTTACCAACCTAGTACCCCTTCTTCTTCCTCCCTTTAACAAAAGAAACACACAGAAACAAACACATAAATCAAATATGCCAAATTATGCGCAAGAATTACGGATTCGCCACAACTACAATGACACCGATTCTTCTTCCTCGGAAGACGAAGATCTAGAAGAAGAAGATCACGAACAAGAAGAAGAAAACCCAGAAGACTCCAAAACCAAGTACGGCGGCTGCGGGCCGGGGGGACGGCGGCGCCGCCGCGTGGGGTGGTGGTTGTGGGGGAAGGTTCTGGACCCGAGGTCGACGTGGGTTCGGGAATGGAACAGAATATTCCTCCTGGTATGCGCCACCGGACTTTTCGTCGACCCGCTCTTCTTCTACGCACTCTCCATAAGCGAGAACTGTATGTGCCTCTTCGTCGACGGTTGGTTCTCCGTCACCGTCACCGTCCTCCGCTGCATGACCGACGCCCTCCACCTCTGGAACATGTGGCTCCAGTTCAAGATGAACCGCCGCCCCCACCACGGCGGCGCCGCTGCCGTCGAGAGGGACGGAAATGTTTCTGATGGGTTGATGATGCACGGCGGCGCCACCGCCGGAGAAGTCGCCTGGAAATACTTCAAGTCGAAGAAGGGTTTCTTCTTGGATCTCTTCGTCATCCTTCCGTTGCCTCAGGTGAGATTTTATATATATATATATATATATATGTTTGATTCTCTCGCTCGTGCACATATTAATTCTTTTTGAGAATTAATTAATTTAAATATGAAAAAGAAGAAGAAAAAAAAACTGTAAGTAATCATCGGAGAATTAATCATGGTCATGGAATTCTGGTAAATTACAGCGAATGGTGCCAAATTGTAAGGATTTTATTTTGGAATTATTGTGTCACATATATATATAAATATGTCATAAGAATTGTTTGTATGCATGCAGTGATGAAAGGTAGCCTTACATTACTACATATTCTTACAAGAACATGTGACCATATCCTGTGTGTATATGATATGATCTTCGTAGGATTGATTAAAACAAATTAAATTTATCAAGGAATACTAAATTTATAGAAGATTCTGGTTAGTTTGCTTAAAGCTATTAAGCTCTATTAACTACCTACTAGGGGTTAGTAAGATGTATGATTAATGAGATTCGTATGTAGTCTAACTCGCTACTACATTTGAAGCTCGCAATTAAATGTTATTATTTGGTTAAATTAGTAGCACCCTTCCACTGCGATTAATTTAAAATTTAATAGAGGGTAATTAAAAGAGTAAAATACAATTTTATCCTTAAAATAATATCTAAATTTTGTTAATTAAAATATTTTTTTTGACAATTCCCAATTAATACCATAATTTAACAAATTTAATACAAGATTTAATTAAATGAATCAAACATCTTATTGACTAAATAATCAATTAGTCAGTGGGATGTTAATCCAATCTCACCTAATCCAGTGTAATCCCATATAGATAAACAAACGAGGCCGTATACTAGCTAATTATCTAGAAAAAAACATAATTTTCAAATAATTAGTTGAGTTTATGAGAATCATGGAGACGATTTCTTTTGATTTCTTGAACGTTTCCATAAAATAATATATGATCATTAAATAATTATTATGTTTTCATATAAAACTAATTAATCATAACATCACTGTTTTTTAATTGCAACTTCATGTTTTCAAATAATTGTAGTTTTGGGTTGATGTACGCTTAATTTTCACTTAATAAAATAATAACAATATACGTGGATTTTAGAGAATTTTCTTTGCCAAAACAGCCTTCTCATTAATAATTTTAATTTTCACTAATTATTTGTCAATTAACATGACAAGGGTAAAATTGAAAAACATAATAATTAATTAAAATTTGAAATTACAAAGTCACAATTATTTTGAAACGGGAAAAAAATGGAATTTGCAAAGTTTATAGTCCAACTCAAATAATTGAAAATCTCAAAATTTGAATTGTAGCTATATATAAGTCATGTCACGGGCTAGTCTTGAAACTTGGTCTAGGCTTAAGCTAATCAGCCAAAAATTGTTGTAGTTTGTACCCAAAAAACATGATTTAAGAATAAAAGAGTGATTAATTTGCAGATAGTAATGTGGGTGGCGATCCCAAAGCTGCTGGAGAAAGGTTCGACAACGGCGGTGATGACGGTGTTGCTAGTAACATTTCTATTCCAATATTTACCCAAAATCTACCACTCCGTCGGCCTCCTCCGCCGCATGCAGAATCTCTCCGGCTATATTTTTGGTACCGTTTGGTGGGGCATTGCTCTCAACATGATCGCCTATTTCGTCGCTTCCCACGTAATCCTAATTATATTTTCGATTTAATTCCTTAATCAATATTTCCTCCATTATAATCTTAAGTAAGATAAGCCAAATATATATGATGATATTAATGTTATATATATAATTGTGTGTAATGAAATATTGTATAGGCTGTGGGAGCATGCTGGTACTTGTTAGGCATACAAAGGGCTGCAAAATGCTTGAAAAAGCAATGCATGTCGACCAAGGACTGCAACGAAAGAATGATGGCTTGCCAAGAATCGATATACTACGGCACGAAAGATATAATTTCGGACAGAACAAGATTCATGTGGGGGGACAACAAATTTGCAAGAACCACTTGCCTCGAAAACTACGACAATTTCGACTACGGAGCTTATAAATGGACCGTGCAGCTTGTCACCAACAACAATCGTCTCGAGAAAATACTGTTCCCTATTTTCTGGGGCCTCATGACTCTAAGGCAACTCAACTCAATTCACCTATGTTAATTATTATCTCTTAATTATAAATTGACCCTATTATAATCATGTTATTATTTTAACATGATCATATATACTTTGAACGAAAACAGTACTTTCGGGAACTTGGAGAGCACAACAGATTGGTTAGAAGTGGTTTTCATTATCATTGTTCTCACCACTGGACTCCTTCTTGTGACAATGTTAATTGGTAACATCAAGGTATTAATTAATTCATTCAATAGTAGCTATTTGTGAATTAATTTTATTTCGTTGTTGTAATTGAAGATATTTGTGAATAATTGATTTCGGGTATGGAAATTAAATTCCAGGTGTTCTTGCATGCGACGACATCGAAGAAACAGGCGATGCAGCTAAAGATGAGGAATGTAGAGTGGTGGATGAGGAAAAGACGACTGCCTCAAACATTCAAGCAAAGAGTAAGGAATTACGAGAGGCAACGTTGGGCGGCAATGCGTGGTGTAGACGAATGCGACATGACTAGAAATCTGCCTGAAGGACTCAGGAGGGATATTAAATATCATCTGTGTTTAGATTTGGTCAGACAGGTAAATCATCATAACTCCATTTTCTCAATACATAATTTATCTAAAGAACAGTAAGCAGTTTATTGTAAATATTCATGCTTGAACATATATCTTTTATTTATTTTCAGGTACCTCTATTCCAACACATGGATAATCTGGTCCTCGAGAATATTTGTGATCGTGTCAAGTCCCTCATATTCACTAAGGGAGAAACAGTGAGTAAAATTTACTAACTTTCTATTAATAATTCAATATACCTCTATGTTTGATTGGCCTAATAAATAGCTAGGAAAAATAATTTAAATATATACTTAGTATTAATATACCTCTATTGCCTATCTTGGAGTCATAGCGGGTCCCAAGATTTCACAGGGCCTAGGCAAAATTTAAAAATCATATAAGAATACATTGATAAATAAATAAAATGATTGGGAAGATGAATTGAATTAGTATACGAATCAAATCATGCATGTGTTCGACATTGTAAAATTTTGATAAATAAATAAAATGATTGGGAAGATGAATTGAATTAGTATACGAATCAAATCATGCATGTGTTCGACATTGTAAAATTATATAAATGATAGAAATCATGTGATGAGTTTACAATTCATACCACAAAATTCTAATTCATCTTTCATAACTTCATTATTATTAATCAGAATGATAACTTCATTATTAATGAGAATTTGGAAGGAATTAATAGTTGAATAAATTTCTCCATTTGTTCAATTTCTTTTCAAAAAATTAGTAATTTGGATCTCTCTTAGCAATCTATTCCTTCAACTCCAATGTCCGGACCGGCCAAAATTCAAGCTTCAAATATTACAATTAAGCCACACTTGTGTCCGCTCACGTTCCAAGTATAATGCTATAGAACACCAATTTGTAGCTCATAATTTCAGTTTTAACTCTGAAGTAAAAAAGAGAGAAATCATCTTATTTGAACACAATAGGATGCATGATTTGTCGATAGGATATACTAAACAACAAATCCGACCTAATACATCGAAGTAAAAGAGTCCTTAGTGTTTACAAATATTGTTTGGTTGGTTTACAAATGAAATCATACTCCTATTTATACTTTTCTAAGTGAGAATTGATTTAATCCTACGATTGAGAGTGACTATATAGAGCAATATATAAACGTTCTAAGTACTTTATAGTAACTAACTAGAATAAATATGTTTTTAGGAAGTTTGTAGAAATCTCTAGAATTTGGTGACAATTTCCCACAAAATTTCTAGAAAATTCCTATCTACAAGTTGTCTACTTTGCGATTTATCCTTTCAACTAGTTTTCTTGATCTAGTGAGAACCTCTTTCGCGCAAATATCATATCTTTTCGTTCAAAACAGACGAACCGTGACACCTCAGTCTCATACACATTCATATTATGTATTCCTTGTTGTTAAATATTCTTTTTACAAACATGTTATTCAGTAAAATAAAAATATCTTAAAATAAGTCAATACTCATGCAAATCACTTAATTTGATAGTATATAAATGATTATGTTTAGCAAAAATATTAATTCTAATTTTTTTGGGGCGAAAAAAAAAAAAAAAAAAAAAGATAACAAGAGAAGGAGATCCGGTGCAAAGAATGCTATTCATAGTAAGAGGGCATCTGCAGAGCAGCCAAGTCCTACGCGACGGAGTGAAGAGCTGCTGTATGTTGGGCCCCGGCAATTTCAGCGGCGACGAGCTTCTCTCATGGTGCCTCAGGAGGCCCTTCGTCGAGCGGCTGCCGCCGTCTTCCTCCACGCTCGTCACCCTTGAGACCACCGAGGCATTCGGCCTCGAGGCGGAGGATGTCAAGTACGTGACACAGCACTTCCGGTACACGTTCGTGAACGAGAAGGTGAAGAGGAGCGCTCGGTACTACTCGCCGGGGTGGCGGACCTGGGCGGCGGTGGCTATACAGCTGGCGTGGAGGAGGTACCGCCACCGCCTGACGCTGACGTCACTGTCTTTTATCCGGCCGAGGAGGCCGCTGTCGAGGTGCTCCTCGCTTGGGGAAGATAGGCTCAGGCTTTATACTGCGCTGTTGACTTCCCCCAAGCCCAATCAGGATGATTTTGACTTTTAATATTATATTAATTACTATTATTAATGTTTTTTGTGTCACCTTTTTTCGAGTATATAATACAAGTATATGGTACTACGGCCTACTATTTATGTTTGATGTTTGAGATGTTGAATAATTGTGTTGTGAGCAATTTATTTACTTCTTTTCATTTCATTTTGGATTTTTTTTTTTCTTTTGAGAAAAATAAAGTTGAAAAGAAAAGTAATATTGTTTGTAAGCAAGAATAATGTAGCGGTCAAATTCATGTTACATTTTGTTATATTTTAATGTGTAAAGATATTATCAGAAAAATCGTAATTGATTTTTAAATATTTTTAATAGTGTGGAAAGCAATTTTTAGTGGGTCAAGTGCAACAATTATATAGTTTATGGGTACTCATTTTAAATATATATATATGTATATATTTAATGACGTACACTATTATCCTTAAATTAAATTATTTAGAGTTTGACATGATTAGAATGATAATAACAACAATCTTTCACAAGTAATTGACTTAAAATTAAATACATTAAATTGGTATCATGGACGAACATTAGATGATACACCTGGTTATTTACACTGAGTGTATTTGAACCGTAAATTTGATTAAATAATTACACACTAAGAATAATAATTAGATGTAGAATGTAACTTCCCGTATCGTGAGTGTGAATATAATATAGACCATATGGTGAAAAAAGAAACTTAGTTTATAAAATGCAAATTAATTACGTAATTTGTGAAGGACCACAATATGATTACATGGGGCGTCGACAAAAAAACGGAATAAGGACAAAAGGGGAAAAAAGAGATGTTGATTAAGCGGCGGTGATCTTCAAAGGCGGAAATTGATCGTCGGCTTCGGTTTCTTGGCCGGTAGAGCCTCGGAAGAGCAAAATAGCAAGGCTGCCAATGCAGAAATGGATAAAACATCCACACCAATGTGTCACAAACGAACCAAAATCCGTTCCCACGATACACTGCCATCCCGCTCCGTAACTCCTATCAAATTCCTGCAATTATACATATCGAACCACTCGTAAATAGTTATGTTTTAACTAATTATTTTCTTAAGTAAATACAAAAAACATTTTTTTTTTCCAAAAATCAAACACCCACAAAAAAATAATTCAAAGAGTGTAAATAAATTAATATTAATAATATACCTTCTTAATGAAACGAGCAATTTGAGTGGAATCAGTGACATCAAAGAAATCAAGAGCCTTGGCTGCCAAATCAAGTGCATCTTGCTGCATAGCTTCCAGCATGTCTGTCTCACCCACAACTGCCTTCCCTTCTAACATTATTCTGATGTATATATATATATTAATGAATATTTCAATAACGAACTACTCTCTCTCTCTCTCTCTAGATCTCTCTCTCTCTAAATATATGATTGCAAGTTCTTGTTCTACAATTCTTTAATCTTCTTACTTCTTCTTATATATAGTACTTGTAGGGGTGGGGTGGGGGTGGGGGTGGGGGTGGGTTTAAAGGGTGAGGTGGACCAAAGGGAATTTAGGCACAAAAAGATGGGGATTCCATTTATGTGGTTGCCCAAAATTTATGCATGTGATCCTTTGGTATCATTCGAAATAATAATAATGGCTATTTTATTTTAGACCAATACACCAATTAAGTGGACAATGGTTTACTTTGGTTGATGTGTCCATAAGGAAAACATCAACTTGGCTACTACACTTAATTATTTCCATTCTCGGTTGCCGACTCGTGAATTTTATTTCGGAGATATTACCTTCTGATATCTCCAGCCTGTCAACTGCAGGCGAATTGCATTTGAAACTTTGCACTTGAAAGATTTAAATTGGCTGGCGGTGGGATTCGAACTCAGCACCCTGCATTTGGTTTGCCTCTGATATATACAATGTTGAATGATCACATCAACCGAAAGTTGAAGCTATTAATGCAGTGTATCATTGAATATTAGTATCTCAAACATTAATTGCTATTTTTCCACTTGTGTGAACGAGTAATATTTAAGATAATTATAGAAAAAAAAAAAAGAAATTAATGATACTGGTATCCCAAAGTGACAATAATTTATGTTTCTCAATTTCATTATTTGTTGCGTATATATATATGTTTCTCTCACACAAGAAATATATTTATGTAGGAGAGAAAATTCATTGTATATGGAGGAAATGAGGAAGAAAGACAATTATGTAGAGAAATTTGGCTGGAATGTAGAATTTAAAAGAGAATTCATGATCCTTCTTCATCCACGACACTTGTCTAGTTTGTTGTGGGTATGCAATTGGGCAAATGCATCGTGCTGGATGCTTCAAATTTCGTTTTCGCCAAATGTCACAATTATCAATTATGCAAATGCAACCAAAACACCCCCACTTCATTTCCTTATCCCCTAGAAAAAGTGCACAAAAGTTAGGGAAGAAAAGAGAAAAAAGAGAATGTGAACAATATAACAAATTAGTGAATTACACCCTTTCAAAAAAAAAAAAAAAAAAAAAAAAAAAAAAAAAAAAAAAAGTAAATTTGGGATAGTTCTTGATACTTATACAAGAAGATTTAATAAGTTTGATTGATGTATATATAAATATCACTCGTTAAGATATTTTTTGCTTGATAGTTTTGATGTAAAATGTTAAATGTCATTTTAATTTTAAAAATATCGTTGACTTCGAATGTGATTTTAGCTATTTTTATTATGATTTTGATAGAATTATAGTGAAAAACGCAAAAATTATAGTCCGTCCTTTAAGATAAGTTTATAATCCAACTTGAATCAAGTAAATTGGATGTCGGGTGATAAAGTTATGCATTGATGAGTTATATTTTGAATTTTAAACAACTCAAAACATTAAATTATGGGCAGTGTACATTGAATCAGGCATATATTTCTCTCTCGACATCCAATCTTGGTGATTCAAGTTGGATAAGAAAGCTATCTCAAAGAACAACAAATCCCGAGTTTTGAGTGTTGTCGAATTCACACTCAAAATTATATAAATCACATTTGAAGTCGAAATGATATACTTAAAACTGAAATGACATTTATCATATCACTAATTAATTATTTGGAATGTGTGGTCTCACCCAGACATTTTGTGATATACTATTCGTTATGCTATTCGTCATTCAGAATAGTATCTCCAAGACTCAATGACATAGGAATATAGGATGATTCTTTAATTATTATGAATCATGATTATATATATATATATATATATATATATATATATATATATATATATATATATATATATATATATATATATATATATATATATATATATATTATGGTATATGTCCTCCCATAGGTTGAGGTATTATGCACAGAAAGCAGTAATTTGTTGCAATTTGCAAATGAATCAAAGTATCAAATAATTGGGAAATAATTAACCTCCAAAAAAGGAATAATTAAATAATATAGAAATAAAATAAAAATAATTGCAACATCATAAAAATATTTACAGGAAAGGTAAGTTGACCGACCTCACAAACAAGTAAACTCCACTCACATTATTCATTTCTACATATTGGTTTGAAACTTTCCTTTGGAGGCAAAAAAAATAATAATCAAACCCTCAGCAAATATCAAAAGGGCAAAAAAGACCTACAATTTCACACAGAATCTACTGCCTCAACCTGTTGCCGAGCAAGATATTTCTCCCTTCTTTCTTTCTGAAAAAGAAACAGGTTGAAAAAAGGCCACAATTAGAAACAATCAAATAAAAGTTACCAGTATTATAATTTAAAAATAATTATATACGTACCCATTCGTCTATAACAAGACCTTCCCCAACGACAGGAGGGCCTGTGTCTGCTGGTGGCTTCTTGCGGGTTTCTATTGCAGCATCGGCTTCAGCCAATTGACGCTTCAGTTTTTCGAGTGCCTTAATATTGATTAATGTCATCAGAATACAGAAGTGGTAGCGAGCAAAAGAATCGTCATGGAAAAAAAAAAAGAAGAAAAAAAAAAAGAGGTCTTACGGGAGTAGAACGCTCGGGATCCAAGAAAACAACCCGCAATATACGTTCAACAACTACTTGATCCCTTTGCTCGTCAAACTGCAGAAGTGAATTCAGATTATACACGTTTATTGAAGAGGATGTCGCGATAAATAGGAAGCAAATTGCAAGTTAATATGAGAATAAGGGCCATGATGCAAAATGATAATAAATTATCAATTTTCCAGCTAAGGTTACAAAACACCCTGTATTTGGCTCCAATGTGCATCTTAGTCTAGTCAAACTGTGAAAGGTTGCTGTTATAAGAACAAGCGCAAGATTTCATGGATCGAATGTAAAGAACTTGAACATTCTTGTACAAACAGAACACCGTTAACTATGTTATTAAAGTCTCACAAATCTTACATCACCTTGAACATGAGAGTTTATCAACTTAATCAAACCTTCACGTTTCTCTTTTAGGTTAAATTTGACAGAAAAAACATTGACAAATCATTTACAAGGAGAAAGCGGTTCTGTTTCATAGATCTCCATAACCCCATTAACAAAAAATCGGGAAGGGAAAAATACCACAAGATGTGTGTCACTTTACTGTGAAAATTTTCTTGCAGCATAAATCAGCTATATTATCAGGTTTAGTGACAATCAAGTAGCATAATTCCAAGAAAGCCATCATGCATATTCAGTACTAAGTAAGATTCAAGAATCATTGGTGAAGATGAAGGATCCACTCATTTCTTTTTCTTTTTCCTTTATAGTTATTCTACAGGGTAAGAGAAGTACTGAAGTAATGATGCTTTGTTAGCTGAATGCCTATATCAAGATCAAATACTTAGGAACTAGTTCATTAGAAAAATAAATAAAGTGGTTGTACTCTCATTTAAAATATGCTGACATCAAGCCCATAACAAAGCTCAATCTCTTCAAAATCCCTGGTCAAACAGGATTCACTAAGGTGGGAAGAAAAAAAGTTAATTCAATTAAAAAATTCCTACTGAAAGCTATGTTGGTAGTTGATATACAATCATAGCGGCCGTTAAGTATAATAACAACTTCAATTCCCATCAATCAAAGCCTTATAAGTTGGGTGGGAACTGCATTCTGCATTTATAAACTTCCTACTGAAGATACAGAAGCAATTGCTAACATTAAACACAAACGCAGTGCATGTTAAGTAAATATTACAAATGATTGCAGTGGTAACTTGAGATCATAATTGATGTTGACGTAAATAATGAACTTGTTGAAAAGTAATGACAATCGTTAATACTTTTATCCATATTTTTCTACCTGTAATGCCTCTATATGAGGCCCCAACTATAGGCTCTTAAAATGAACTTAGTGCATCACAGCTTTCTATCGTATTACTTTAGAATTGTAAAACACCAAATAGTACATGAGCAATGCTTTTGGTGTGGAAAAATCACTTACCAATTCAGGCACATAATCGGTTCCCTCCTTCACCTTAAGACTCACAATTTTGAACTTAACCTTGCTCTTTTGATTTATATGTTTTTCGTTGTTCTCTGGTTGCTCCATGAACTTGAATACTGTCAACCATAAAATATAATTAGATTTACTGGAGACGAAAACAGCTCTCGATATAAACATGTAAGAGATCCAATAATTAATCACAACCACACGAAACTTAAAGGTGACAAAAAAATATTTACCAGTTGCTACGAGGCCTTCTCCAGGAGCAAGGATACCTCCAGGGGGTCGCATATAACAACTCTTCGGTGCAGTTGTTTGAAACTACAGAAAGCAGAATAAAACCATCAAGCCACTTTCCCAAGCACAAGTGCACAACTTATTTAGGTCACATGTAACATATTTTCGTCTCTGGACTTGTTTTTCGATATTAAATAATTAACAATTTGGAGTCTCGAGAGATATCAAACAAAAAATTATTGAGCAATTAAATCAACATGTTTTACATATAAAATGATTTAAAAAGCTACTTCTCCAATCAACAAATGAAACAAGTACCTTGAATGCAACATGAGACTTGCTGGAATTCCTAATCCTAACAGCACTCCTCCCCTGCTTTCCTGGTTCATCTTCGAAATCATAAACACGAAACAGAATATCAAACAGTTTGTCAGCATTCATCACGCAATAATTCCATATTCATTTCACTTAAAATTCCAATTCCGTACTCAATTTATCCAATTCTGAACAATACGAACCGCACTCACACATCTTAATAACGATACCACAATTGTAAAGGAAGAGAATAAAGAAGGAATACAGGATAATGTAGAAATGAAGAGAGTCGACAATTACGCACAGGGGAAGTAGAGGTTGTTGGAAGGATCGAGGCGGAGCCTCCGCCGCGCGGGGAGAAGCGATCTGGCCACGGAGGAGACGGTGGAGGAGCGCGTGCCTGAAGCAGCGACGCCGTTTTGCTGGCTGTGGTTCTGCGGCTGATTGTTGAGATTTTGAGTGGAAGAAGCAGAGGAAGACGGCGTTGCAGACTGCCACAACGGACAGAGGCGCCACTTGTGGTGGTTGCGGTGGTGGTTATCGGCGATAGCCATGGTCGCCGGAATCTGGAGATGGGATTTTTTGTTCTCTTTATCTTTTATTTATGTTTATCAGTGATTCGATTTCTGAGTCATGAAAATTGCGTTGACTTAACACGTAAATTGAGTTGTAAAAAGTCAGAACATACCTGTTTATATATAGCGTGTGAATGTGAGTTGTACTCTTATAATTATTTTTTCATTTAAGATGTGACAAGAATAATTTGCTTAACTTTTACCCGGGAGAGGGTTTGAAAATAAATTACTCATATTTTAAGGGTGTAGTGTAAATTAATTGATCCAACTTTTATTTGAATTTTTATCTAGTTTTCAAATTTGAGTACAAGTTTATAATTGATAAGCAATTGAATAGGATTCAAACGAGTTGTTAATCTAGTAGCTTTATTATTTAAATATATTTTATTATTTTTTTTTTAATCAAATTTGAGCTCGAGCTGAACTTCATAGCTTATCGTACAAAAGTATGTATTCAAATTTGATTCATTTGTTAACAAAATCAATCCAAACGATCATTTGATGCACGATCTCGAATAGTTTTGTTTGATTTTCCATACGAGCTTATTACTTTCTTGTTCCTACAACTAAAAATCGAAAGTAGTCCCATTTGATAGGCTTAAGTAATTTTAGTATATTGGTAAACATGCATTGTTACTATATTTTCTATATATTTAGTTTGAAACACGATATTGTCTAAATATGCAATTACAGTAGAACTTCGATAAATTAATAATTTTGCTTAAATAATAGTATATTTTGGTCCTGGTCCTGTAACAATCAATTAAATTATTAGTTTGATAATTTAATATTTCGCTAAATTAATAGAATTTTGTTAGTCTCGACTGTCTTAATTTATAAATATGTAACTATACTCATCTATTAAAATTTAAATATGGTCTTGAAAATGGTACCGAAAATCTAGTTAATATTGCATATTCTAAACACAATACACATTTTCCTTGAAAATAAAATGATATTTGTTTGTACTTTGATATCTGTTTAATGTACTTTTCAGTAGGTATCAATTATATTAAGTAGTAATTGCATGATTAAGTAGTATGAGTTGGAAAAGGGTGAAAATTGTAAATAATTGTGTTGTACGGGTCCCTATTTGATATATGTCGGCTAGGTTTGTTGGTATAGGGTTAGTTGGAAGGTGGGAATTAATTAGGTAATTAAATGATATACACTCAGGTTGAAAAATTAAATTCTTTAGTACATTGGGCTAGTCAAAAGATAATTATTCAATAAATGCGTTTCTATCTATATTTGCATGTATTTAATTTCAATGCCTTAGGGATTTGATGAGCTTTAATTGGTAAAGTTGGAATTTTTTTTTTTTAATATTTTGTATATTGGGAAGGTGGAGCTTTTACTAGCAGTGAAGAAAATGGGAATAATTAATTAATTGTGTATCCTCTTTATAAAATTTTGTTGGGGGCTTACCTACTTTCTCTTAAGAATTTGGTTTGTTTTTGTCTTTACACACCATGAAGGCATGAACTTCATCATAGAAGCTAAGTTATAATAATAAAAATTAAATAAAATTAGAAAATATGAATTAACTGAAATTTTTAATTTATATTTTTAAGGATTGTGTTGGTTGTAAAAGATGTAGTATGCATCTGCCCAACGAATTTTTAAGTGTTCGAGTGCATTGTTATGTTTTATCATATATAATTTATATTAGACTAAAAATAAAAAAAATAATTAAAAAGTCCGCAAGTCACTTCGCGAGCTTATGAACGATTAAAGATGACCTCAAACTCGAATTTTTTTAATACACAAAGAAAGCCAACTTGAAGTCTTGAAGCACTACAAATTTGGTGTTCTGAATTTTGTTAAATTCGCAGTGAAAAATGGCCAAATAGCACCATTTTTCTATAGGTATAATATAATATAACATTTTATCGAAAAAGTAATATAGTAACAAATATTGAGCTATTCACACAAATACGCTGTGTAATTTTTAATTGCCAACAAAATCCTATGTTAAAAATATTAGCAATATCCTATTTTGTTGCATTTGATTGGCTTGAAATAACGAAACTACCCTACTATGTTTTCAATGATATCACAATTTAAAAGAAAAAAAAAGGGGGTTACCAATCCAAACCCATTCATCCTTCCCATCCAAATTATTGAACATGGTTTTGCAAGGTTTTGCCGAAAATGGTCGAACCCTTTTGAGGCCGTGGTTGGAAAGGCTAACGGGAAGGACAACATATATCAAGGTTGAAGAAGACTTTTCAAAAATTAATAGGGACTGAATTGAAAATTTTAAAAATATCCTTTCGGGCATATGACACTACGAAAATTTTTATAGTGCTATGATATGAAAATGGGGAGACTTCTATAAGTCCAAGTCTTCTCTTTGAAAATTAATAAAATAAGGGTGCTACACTGCTACTATTTTCACAATTTTAACTATTGTATTCTTCATTTAACCATGAGGTAAATTATGTCCAACTTTGAAGTAAAGTTAAATTACGAAAACACCTCTCATGTTTGGGTAGTTACACGTCCACTTTCATGGTGTTAAATTTAGTGATATTTTCGAGATTATGTGGAATATTTATCAGTTTGTATTCGATTTACCTCACTCGAACACCACATTCGGATTAGATTGTGTGCATCTGAAACTGTATTTTTGCACAAAATCAGTACAAGTTAAAGAACATTCCACAAAATCCAGAAAACTGTGTTGAATTTGACGACGCAAAAGTGAATGGGGAAGAAGATTTCGAGTTGAGGGGATAATTGTAATTATCCAAACATGAGGGGGGTTATCGTAATTTGGCCTTTAATCATATAATTAACAAAAAATGGCAACTATAAATTGCAAGATTACTCGTTCCACGACCAATATATGAAAAAAAAAAAAAAAAAAAGAAAGAAGTAATAATAGACTAACAAATTAAATATCGAAAGATCAGATGCAAAATCCAATCCAGTTATGGGCTGGGCCCACTTCTATTTTGGGCCTGGTGAATTTTTGAAATTCCCAATTGGGCCCATCAACTATTCAAATACGCAAATTGCAAAGAACTGATTTTGATTTTCTTTTTTCGCTACCTGAAGTACATACGGGCAAATTAAACCAGGCTGCCAATTCTGATTCAATTAGGAAAATCTGAAAACAGCGTAACAACGATTGAGTTATAGTAGGAAAGATTCAGTAAGGGCAAATCGGAAAATAACAAATTAAGATTCCTTATTTGCATGAATTATATATAAGGAAAATCCTAGTTCTATACCATCTTGGAAGCCACTTAAACCCCCCCTCTCTCTCTATATATATATGCATATACATCGGTCTTCACTTTATCAAACGCATATCCAACTTTCACGAAATATTTTCTTTTTCTGTTCAATTGGAAGTATATTGACATCAGCCGATAGAATTACGAAGAAGATCGATTGATGGCGCGCGATACCGCAAGATTCGACGCTTTGGTTAAAGTGGCCCGCCAAAGATTACAAGAACTCATTGAAGCAAAGAAGCACGCCCGATCAAAATCCAGCACGTCGACGTGGTCCCCTCCCCGACGGCCAAGAACCAAAAGAATAATTATCGAAGACAAGCCTGCAGTACTAATCGAAACCGCCGATGATGATTGGAAAGTAGATCAAGATGAAGAAGAACAAGAAGACGACGAGGAATATTCCAACAACAAGGCCAAGAGAAGGAAGTTGTCCAATAATAATCCGAAGAAGAAAAAAGAACCGATCGGGAACGGGCCCCACACACCGCCGCCTCTGCCAGAAGAATACAAGATGGTGATCCAAGAAATCGGGAGAGGGAGAAATATATCGGAGGAGATGAAGCTGGTTATCCAAAAGGGATTGTTCGAGACAGATTTGGCTAGGGCGAACAACAGGCTATCGATCCCTTTCACGCAGGTTCTTGATCATAGTTTCTTGACGGACGAGGAGACTCACTTTCTTACGACTCGCGACGGAAACAACAAGATGAAGTTCAAAGAAGTCACGATCATCGAGCCCTCGTTGGAACGTGATAAAGTGAAGTTGAGCAGATGGGATATGAACAAGGCTAACGGCAAAAATACGTCTTCGAATTACGTAATAAACGGAGCATGGAGACACGTTGCGGAGAGGAATAAGCTTAAACCTGGGAATGTGGTCCAGTTGTGGTCTTTCAGGATCGATCACGAGTTGCATCTTGCTCTTGTCAAGATCCCAAATAATAGTAATAATTAGGGTTTTTTTTTTAAATTAATTTTGTGATTTTGGAGTTTGAATATGGTTCGATTATTATTGGATCATAAGTTTGGGGTATTAGGGGTAAATAACAATAAATATCCTGGTTAAGTCTGGTCTATATTACGATGAAAACGGCAACGTATCGTAGCCTTTGTCATTTATCGATCGAGTTTTCCTAATTAGTTAGGTTGATGTTGTTATAATTTTAATTTCTTCTTGCTCCTACATAAATTTTCCACTTTCTTGTTTTTTTTCTATCGTTTATTTGACAGGTAATTAAATTATGGTAGATATTAATTAATCTTCGATCGATCTTCTTTCACGTGTAATCCGCACGTTTACACCCGTTAAATAAAACATATAAGTAATATTTTGCATTCATGCATGTTTATACATAAATCAATAGCTAGTCAAATTAAAACTTTTAGTTGATATATATGTTGATTGTTCTAAGGATGTCCAGTGGCACTGTGGCAGTACACAATTTCTCAAAAAACTAATTCAATATTAAATAAACTACAATTATACAATTAAGGGTAAATTACAACCACCCCTGGGGTATATTAAACTAACAAAAAACCTCTCATGTTTGGATAATTAAATTTATCCCTCAACTATGAATCTTCTTACGTTTTCACCCTTATGGTGTCAAATTGAACATAATCATCTAGAATTCCGTCGAATGTTTTCTAGTTTGTACTCATTTTGTGCAAAAATACAGTTTCGGATGCACCACAATCTGATATATACAAGTCAAAAAACGCATCTTATGATCATCTTGCTTCAAAATGTGGAGCTCGAATGGAATAAAACGGGTCCAAATTTGAGTGTATTCCATATAATCTTGAAGATTCCACTAAATTTGGAACCGTAATGATGGACGTGTAAGAAGATTTATTGTTAAGGGGTGGTTGTAATTACCCAAACATGAGGGGGTTTATCGTAATTTGATCATACCTCTGAAGTGTGGTTGTAATTTACCATTTAATTAATTAATTGTATCTAAAAAATATCCAAAGAGATACAAAATCCAATCCAGTTATTGGCTGGGCTCACTTTTATTTTGGGCCTGGTGAATTTTTGCACTTCCCAATTAGGCCCATCAACTATTCCCAGTAAGATTTTGATTTTTTTTTATTTTTTTTATTGGCTTTGGGTACCTGAGGTACAGGTAACGGGCAAATTAATCAAACTAGGCTGCCAATTCTAATTCAATTAGGAAAAAATCTGAAAACAACTAAACAAAGATTGAGTAAGGGCAAATCCGAAAATAAAAAAAGATTCCTTAATTAATTGCATGAATTATATACAAGGAAAATCCTAGTTCTATACCATCTTGGAAACCACTTAATCTCTCTATAGATGCATTCATCATCCCATTAATTACTATCAAACGTATATTCAATTATTAACAAGCTAAGGCGATCGAGATAATTATTATTAAGAAGATCAATGGCGTGTAGAAAATTCAGACGCGATGAAAACAACAGATTCAAGACTTTGGCTAGATTGGCCAATCAAAGATTACAGGAATTAATGGAAGCAGATGAGCTGAAGAAGAAGAACAGAAACAAAAGAAAATTCAGGAGCAAGCCTGTATTTGAAATCCCCGACGACTTCCTCGTCGATTGGGAAGTAGAATACGAAGAAGAAGAAGAAGAAGAAGAAGAAGAAGAATATTCCGATCGCAAGGCATCGGCGGCCAAGAGAAGGAAGTCGCCGTCCAATAATAATAGTCCGAAGAAGAAAAAAGAATCCAGCGGAGAAGGGTCGTCGTCGTCACAGCCACCGCCGCGTCCTCTGCCGGAAGAATTCAAGGAGGTGATAAGAAGATTAGCGCAAGGAGGAAAGCGTGTATCGGAGGAGAAGCTTGTTATCGAAAAGGGATTGTTCAAGACAGATTTGGCTAAGGGAAACAACAGGCTGTCCATCCCTTTCACGCAGGTTCTTGATCATACTTTCTTGACCGACGAGGAGACTCATTTTCTTACGACACGCGACGGCAACAACAAGATGAATTTCAAAGAGGTCACGATTATCGAGCCCTCGTTGGAACTGGAGAAAGTGAAGCTGTGCAGATGGGATATGAACAAGGCTAACGGCAAGAATACGTCTTCAAATTACGTATTGAACGGAGCATGGAGTAACGTTGCGCAGAGGAATAATCTCGAACCTGATGATGTGGTCCAGCTTTGGTCTTTTAGGATCGATCAACAGTTGCATCTTGCTCTTGTCAAGATCCCACATAATAATAATAATTAGGTTTTTTTTTTTTTTTTTTGATTTTGGAGTTTGACTATATATGGTTCGATTATTGGATCATAAGTTTGGGGTATTAGGGTTTTCATTATTTGTTTATTTTATAGGTGAAGGATAAATCCCGGTTAAGTCTGGTCTATATTATGATGAAAACGGCAACGTTTCGTAGTTTTATCTGATTTAAGTTTATCGATCAAGTTTTCCTTAGTTATGTTCAGTTGGTATAAAATCTTAATTTCTTCTTGCTCCTTAGTTAATTTTCCGATTTCTTGTTTTATTTTATCGTCTATTAGACAGGTAACTAAATTATGGTAGATATTAATTAATGGAGATGTATATTAATTAATCTTCGATCGATTTTCTTTCACGTGTAATCGGTACGTTTACACCCGTTAAATAAAACGAATAGGTCTAATAATATTTGCATACATGTTTATAATAATATACATCAAGGCATAGATCAGTAGCTACTCATATTAAAACTTTTAGTTGATATATATGTTGATTGTTCTAAGGATGTCCAGTGGCAGTACACAATTTCTCAAAAAACTTATTAAATATTAAATAAATTACAATTATTTAATTAATTATATCTAATTTTACCAACCAAATTAAATTAATGAGGCCTTGTTTTGCACTTTAACCAGCACTGCTATATTCGTAAAGGACCTGGACCTATTGTTAGAAGGCCCAATCTAAGGGAGTCATGTCCCCTAGTGATTGTTACAAATTTCACTATTGTTATATCTTATATGTATATATATATTTTTTTAATAATGTACTATTGTAATCTCTCCTAAATATATTTTTCAGCTATTTAATTATGAATAAAAATTGAATTAATTTAGTATAATAGTGTTTTTTTAGCAATTGAAACATAATTAACTTTGTTCTAATTTCATACATGCCTATCTGAAGCGCGATGAATACAATTGGAAAGAACTCGTCATCGAACTTAATGATGACCGGAAATTGACAGCGAACTTTTGAAATGGACACTCACAATTTGACAGAAACTTTTGAAAATAGGTTCTGAAACTTTAAAATTATATTGACAATATATTTTGAAAATATGAGGTGAAATTCAATATGCCTAGCTAGGGCACATCCCTCAGTCATCACAGATCGCGGCCACAATGTTACGAAGACTTTTAACTAATAAAAATCCGGGGTTGATTATATTTAAGCAATGGTGAACTTTTACCGGAAAAAAGAAAAACGTATTCTTATTGCTAATAAAATTACATCTAAGAGACTTTCATCATATTCTTCCCTTAAAGTGTTTGAATAATAAACTTATAAGCTATTTATACTCATTAGGAGATCTTAAGTAAAAATGTGGGATTATAAATACTTTTTTTTAAAGGATGTTAAAACTTAAAAGCTCTCCGACAGCTTAAGTGTTACGTAAGTATCAAATTTCGATAAATGTATGTGTACTTTTTCAAATTGAAGGGGTGTAACTGTAATTATACATAACCTTAGGGGTAATGAATATAAATTACCGAAATATTGATTTGGACACAATTTGATCCGGATAACAAAATATTCACATCCGTCTATATAATATATCTATGGTTTTTGCATTCAAAAGTTACCAAAAGATTTTATTGGTAATAAAAATTTAAAGTAGAATTTGCAGC
The DNA here is from genome assembly GCF_056151865.1 of Erythranthe guttata. Lineage (NCBI taxonomy): Eukaryota > Viridiplantae > Streptophyta > Magnoliopsida > Lamiales > Phrymaceae > Erythranthe > Erythranthe guttata. The sequence continues at coordinate 18,840,120 of NC_142545.1, read as the reverse complement.
CACACAGTAGTAGACAAGAAAGATGCCATTTTCTTATCGTCCACAAGCTGCTACTTTAATAAAATAATAATATATATTCTTGAATACACGTCCAGTGCTTTTAATTTGTTCTTCTCAATTATAATCCTCTGTGTGGAGGTCCACGGCCCATTATGATGGACGTCATCGCCATTGCATTTAAAAAATTTCTTCATACAGAGAACCTTCTTTCTTATATATATATATGTATTCTAATAACTCTCTCTCAGTCCTATCTTCTCTCTCATTCCTATCCACATACATACATATTTCTCTCTCTCTCTCTCTCACACACACAAGACACATAAACACACACATAAAAATCTAATTATTGGCTGGAGTGTCGCCATGTCATCATTTTAGATTCTGAACCAATGGACCAAAATAGCTTGCAATTTATTTCTTCAAGATTTTTATTGTGATTCAACCTGTCGGATGGTGATTCTTTATTTTATTGTTATATATATACATAATACATTAATTACAAAGTTTCCAACTAGCTGAATTTCTTTAGAATTGCATTTGAATTTGAATGGTATCTTAATCTTATCTTGTTTTTCAAAAAGTGTATATATATACGTACTTAGTTTGTAATAAGGGGTAATGGCAAATAGGTCCATGACAAGGGCACTTAATTAAAATAGGGACATCCAATTTTTTTGTCTTTCAAATAAATCCACCCCATTCAAACTTATTTGCAAATAAGGAAAATCTCTTTATATATACCAAAATTACCCCCAATTCATTGAATACCAATTCAACTCCAATTTCATGATTTACACCCCAATTTAGCCAAATTTCATCAATTAACCAATTTTAACCCAAATTTCAATTTTGACCCCAATTTTAACCCTAATTCGTATCAATTTCACCCATTATGCTCTAACTTCTTTAATATTACACATTGACCCCGGATTTTAACAAATATATCACATTAACCCCCAAAACTTTTTTTTTTCAGAAAATAATTTTTTTTCTGAAATATTTTTTTTCTGGCCAGATTCCGGCGTTGACCGCCGGAGACCGCCGGTCTGCGGCGTTGACTTTTTTTTTTTTTTTTTTGAATTTTGTTTTCCTGAAAAAAAATTTCCGGCCGGTCAACGGCCGTTGACCGCCGGATCTCCGGCGTTGACTTTTTTTTTTTTTTTTTTCTTAAAAAAATATTTTAATTAATTTTACTGTCTTGGCTGCTAAATTACTGTCTCCGGCAGCTATTTAACTGTCGGAGACAGTAATTTAACTGTTAATTGACTGTTTTTTTTTTTCTTCAAAAATATTTTAATTAATATTATTGTATTCGTTGCTAAATTACTGTCTTCAGCAGTTTTTTAACTGTTAATTGACTTTTTTATTCTTAAAAAAAGTATTTTTAATTAATATTACTGTATTCGTTGCTAAATTACTGTCTCCAGCAGTTATTTAACTGTCGGAGACAGTAACTTAACTGTTAATTGACTTTTTTTTTTTTTTTTAATTTTTTTCCTTAAAAAAAATTTATCTTAATTAATATTACTGTCTTGGATGTTAAATTACTGTCTCCAACAGTAATTTAACTGTCTTAGACAATAATATTAATAATATTACTGTTCGGAAAAATAATATTCATAATATTACTGTCCCAAACAGTAATATTACTGTCTGAGACAGTAATTTAGTAATCAAGACAGTAATATTAATTAAAATATTTTTTTTCTAAGAAAAAACAATTCAAAAAAAAAAAAAAAGTCAACGCCGGAGACCGGCGGTCAACGGTGGTTGACTGGCCGGAAAAAAAAATCAGGAAAAAAAATTTCAAAAAAAAAAACAAAAAAAAAGTCAACGCCGGAGACCATCTGGCCAGAAAAAAAACAGTTCAGAAAAAAAATTATTTTCTGAAAAAAAAAGTTTTGGGAGTTAATGTGATATATTTGTTTAAATCCGGGGTCAATGTGTAATATTAAGGAAGTTAGAGCATAATGGGTGGAATTGTTAAGAATTATATTATTGAGGGTATTTTAGACTAAAGACATGGGGATGGGCTTAATTGAGAGACCGTTTTTTTTGTGAACTAAAATACATTTAAGTCTCATGTGATGGGTCTTTTTGCCATTTGCCCTTGTAATAATGTGAAATTATCTGAAATTATTAATTGATGTATTAATGGAAATGCAAATATAATGTTCAATATTTATTCTCGTGGGGAATATACTTTTAAAGTCCCTTGTAAAAAAATATTCGTTCACACCCTTTTTTCCTATAAAAATTCAATCGTTTTTTCGTTTTCTCTTCCTATCGAAGCTTACAACTAATTTTCACACGTTCTCGGCCGATTTTCAGTTAATTTTTAGAGTATAACATACTACAAATATTCATAATTTTGTTGACATATTTTATTTGAATACTCAAATTTCGTTGTTAGTTTTAATAAATTACTCATGTTTTATTACAACATTTATATCGCGTTTTATGCAGGTTAATGTCAACTTGTATGTTAAAAAATATTTACTCGTATTAAAATTGAAAATCTTTACTATTAAACCGCCAAACTACGAAAATTTATCGTAAGGACAAAAAATAATTAAGACCTAATTCTACTACAAATAAAAATAATAATTATTCTAATTGTAAGATAAATGCGAAAACAAAATTGCTCTAATACGGCTATTCATTTATAATGAAAATAAATAACAATGGCTCTTTTAAAAATAAATAAAATAATAATAAGGGCAAATTACGGCGGACTCCCTAAGGTATGACCAAATTACGAAAAAACTGCTATTGTTTAAGTAATTACAATCACACCCCTTTTAGATCTTTTTACATAAAATTTATGTAATTCAGTTATTTACCGAATCAAATCGTATATTCAGTTTGGTAAACGGTAAGAATTATTGGCGTACCGAAATTTCGGTTTCGTTTTACCGATTTAACATCCCTAAATTTACCTCTGGAGGTGTTTTTTTCGTAAGATAACACATAATTGAAGGGTGGCTGTAATTATCCAAACATAAGATAGTTTTCGTAATTTGACTATAACTCAGTGGATTGACCATAATTTGCCCTAATAATAATTAATTCTAATTTCAACAGTCATGAATGCTTAGAATTGCCAAATCAGCTGCCACGTAGGAATGTTCACATGCCATCGCCACGTCACGAATAAAATAAAAAAAGGGAAAATCCTCGCCCATTCCTTTGGTTTCGTGCTTCCGTGATCATTTTTTGGGCTTTGATAATATAAAATGTATTATTTTAATAAGAAAAGATTAAAAGAATAAACAAATGGTAAAGAGATTGGGCTGAATTATTCGTGTATCGATATCCACGACACACCGTAAATAAAGGAAGATGGGCCAATTTTTTTTATTTTTTATTTTTTTCTTTTAAAAAGTCAAGAATAATAAATCGTGGACCAGGTGAAATTCACATGCCTCAATCCCTCTCGTGGACCAGAACTTGCCATGTAGGCAATACGGGTTTGTGAGAATCTAATATGGCTCTTGCAACGTGACACGTAATCAACACCTTTGATTAATCACTATTTATTCTTTAATCCCCTTCTCATGGACCACACAAATATCCTTTGGAGTCCCCTACGCCTAAATGCATGTTTATCACTTTCATAATTTTGAATTCACTATAGTAACTTATTTACAATATTTTAATTTTATTATATTATTATTAATCGATCCATTTATATTCATATCCACTATTGTATAATAATAGCTTGAATTACACTGAACAAATTAAACGTGACAAACTCGGTTAAAATCATGAGTTGAAAATGACTTTTTAGAGTTTTTTTTCCCCTAAATTAACTCTATAAGTAATCATATACTAAATAAAACTCAAAATAACACGATCAATGGTCATGTGATGTATTGAAAGTACAAGGGACTATGTGCACAAGATTCAAACTATATGGGGTTAAATGATATTTATCCTAAACCAAAACATAATTAAAAAAATAAAAAAAAAATGTTTGAATGAGAGAATATAAGCCCTAATGTGCAAAGAAAAACATTACCGGGGGCGGTTTAAAACTTTATAGTATTGTTGTTTTGGGAAAAAAAGAAAAGAAAAGATAAGTAAGGTGGTTTGATGCAAGTTGCAGTTTCCGTGTGGGCAGGCATCATAATTACCATTTTAGCCTCCACATTGTTTTTTTCCCTTTATAAAAGATCCCCACACCCATACAAGATAGCCCTCTCTCTCTCTCTCTCTCTGAAAAATAAAAATAAATCTTACAGGACAAGAAAAACAAGTAAAGGAAGGAGGAAGAATTACTTACACAGATCGAAGAAGAAGAAAATTACAGATCGAAGAATCGAGGAATTAAATGTCTGCGAAGGGATGTGAGCTGTGCGGTAATCCAGCGAGAATGTTCTGCGAGTCCGATCAAGCCAGCCTCTGCTGGGATTGCGATGAGAAGGTTCACGCCGCTAATTTTCTGGTGGCCAAACACAGCCGTACCCTCCTCTGCCACGTCTGCCACCGCCTCACGCCTTGGAAGGCCGCCGGACTTAAGATCGGCCACACCGTCTCCGTCTGCCACTCCTGCGCCCACGACGCGGAGAATCGCGGCGGCGGTGGTGATTCTCAGGAGAGCGAAAGCGACGGCGGAGAGTACTACAGCGACACAGAGGATGATTTTAGTGAGGCGGAGGAGGAGGATGGAGAGAATCAAGTAGTGCCGATGTCGGCCTCCCGCTGCGATTCGCCGCCGCCCGCCGCCGCCGCCGCGGCGAGCTCTTCCACCAGTGAAGAAAATGTCTCTTATTCCTCTTCAAAGAGGACCCGCGACGAAACCCACGACTCCGAGGTAATTTCTTCCGACGTCTTTGTTTCTCATTTGATTTTTTTTTTCTCAAATAAATAAATAAACAATTGAAAAAAATAAATTACTTTATTATTCTGAAACAATTTGGAACTGATTTGCAAACCACACAACGTTTAATTACAAACAGGATGAGGATGGTTGCTGTTCGTCGGGCTCGAAATTATTAAACGCATCGGGATCAAGTTTACAAGAATCCGACGAGAATTACACCTCTTCCTCACTCAGACCACTGAAAATGCGGCGGAGGAACGACGGCAGTGCAATGAATCCGGCGGCGGCGGCTGATACGGCAGGGTCGTTAGGGACAGGCGCCATTGTAGAGAAACTGAAAAGATTCCAGCAACAAATTGCAACTGGAGAGGGAAACACATCTGCAACGATATTAGGTCTTTGCAAATTAGCAAGAGATTAATTCCTTTGATTCTTGCAACATTTCTGTTTAAATCCCTCCATTACTAATATTCCCCACCCAGATTTCACTATACTGTTAGGTTTTTTTTTTTTTTTTTCAATTAATTAACCGAGATACAATTTTTTTTTTATTTAAATTTTAATTTTTCAATATTATATTTTGGTATGCTCATGTGGCTGGATTTGGATTCTTAACTATATTTATTTTTTTATTGGTTCCAATTTCATATGATCACATCAATCCAGTGAATTATCAAAAAAATTAAATTAACTTGTAGCGTTTTGGTTGAGCTTCAAATTTGGCCCCAAAAATGTGTTCATCTATTCAATTTGAATCGTATATTTGATTAAGTAACAACCTGCTAAGCACACACATACACACACATGTATGTGTGTGGCATTTGCTTATTAAACATATGTTTCCATGTGCTTGATTCAATATGAAATGTGACAAAACATGTTTAATTTTTGAAATTGCACTAATTATGCTAACTGATGAGAGATGAAAGAGAAGGGAAAAAAACCCTACCCCACCCCATCACCAGAGGCCTAATTCCTTCCTCCACTAACTAGGAATATCTTTATTATTATTATTATTTATTTAATAAAATGTAGTTAGCACATTTACGATATTTATGCCACTTGCTGCTCAATTCCAGCACTGTGTGAGCTTTTCTTTTTTGTGTGGCTTAAAATGGATCTGACTTTTGAGTGTTGAATGAACTTCAAACCAATGCAAATGTTAGAAGACCGAGTGTTGTGGCTATGATCAAATCAAATGGCGATCATTACATAAACTGTTGCGATAAATTTAATACAATTAAAAAAAAAATAAAAAGAAAAAGAAATTGTCATGTAAGATAGCTACGAGACATATTTGCATGGCGGTACAAGGTAATGCGTCTTTTGTGGTGATGCCAAAGATGAGGAGTGGATTGGGAATTGGACCATTCAATTCCAAAAGCCTATGCCGTTTTGCAGTTCACATTTCTATTTACAAACAATTATATATATATATATATATATATATATATATATATATATATATATATATATATATAAACTTGTGGCCCTTATCATCACCAGTGTTCATGCATTTGAAATCCGGACCAAGTACCTCGAACCCTTTTAAAAGATAAACGAATACCGGGTTTTGCTGATGCTACACCTGATGAAATACATCGGTTGATCCTACACCATTGATCTACACATAATAACATCCACCTACATGTATGTGTGCTTAGTGGGTGATTATTTGCATAGATCTATAGTGCAAAACCACTCGGTATTTTTCATCAGATGTAACATCTCATAGACTGGACCTACCTGAGTACCGAATACTGCCTCGTTCGATTCATAAATGTCAGCAAAATAGTCCAACCAGGTCTTAATTTGTTTTCAACCACCTATCAAATATATCTCTATAGGCCTTCTTTTTTTCTTTCTAAATAATTGAATTTCGCAATGACAATTGCATGCTTAATTCAACTAGACTCGTAATTAAACATGATGCAACTATACCTAACAAAACAGTCACATTCTCCCATCCGATATATAAACCTTAGAATAGGCTAAGTTAACTGTCACCGTCCCACTAATTCTGGTATAACCACCCATTTAGGAGAAATAAATTAAAACCCACTATTTTCACGTGCGAACCAAACAAACTTATTAGAACATACTCTGTACTACCAGCCTAACTAGAGAGTGAAGACAAGGGAAAAGAAACTCAAAAACTTTAAAATAATGTCACATGTTAAGAAGTTGCAGCGGTTTTACATGTTGCCGAGGGCATATAAGTCATTACGCGGACTCGGATATTGAAAAACCCGTTTAAGTTACAACAATGTTACACACGAACAAAAAAAGAAGCAAATAAAATATGGAATAAAAGTAACAAATGACCAATATACATTACTCCACATATTAAGTAAATAGATCTGATTTAGTTTCTCATAAATGAACTACTGCTTGTAGACAATGTCCTCAACACGCTGCAAAAAATCCGACCATAACGAACTGTTTGAGCTGTATATGTAAGAAGGAAAGGTAAACGGATAAAGGCAGGGAAAATTCGAACAAAACGAGATAACATACCTGCAGTGCAAAATGGGAGTCATCACGCCGGGTATTGGCTAGGAATCTGTTTGAACATGAAATATTTCAGTGACAGCAAAACAACACGTGTTTACTTTGACCAAACTCATAAATGCATCAAAAATGTAGTAGCGTATAGAAAAATCTAGTTATTCAAACAGCCACGTGCATATTTCTCATTTAGAATTATTCAGCATCGTAGTGTAGCCAACCCATGTGAAAAAAATTGTGGTTCATAATGGTAGCCTGGTAGGCAAACATGTGAAAGAAAACATAAATAAAAAAACGAACCTAATATGAATTAAAAGAAATAGCAATAGAAGAGATCCATAAGTCTAACGCAACCAACTTAAAGAAACCTAAAGGAATAGCAAAGTCATTTATTTGTCACTTCAGTTCAAAGGTTCTATTTATGTCATCGAAACAACTCTAACAAAAACTTCACTCCTGTATAATGAAAAATTGAATATGTAGTTATGTCATCACGGAAACGCACGACGCCAGCCTAAAGAAAGATACAGAACCATTTATTGAAAAGGATATACAGCATCCCTTAATGCAACTGAACCAGTAAAAGAACATAATGCATTTTTCTGTGCTCATCAGATCTTTCATCAACAAACATATCTGATAGATGTAAGCAGTACACATACACATGCAGATAAATGTATGCAATAGAGCTTGGAAATTTTGAGAAAATTTAGGTTATGATGTTAGAATTTGTGTATCAAGAAGACCCGTTTGTGGCTGCTTACTAGAGCATTAAGGGAAGGAAACTACTTTTTACTTTTCTCAGCAAGTCTATTGACTAGTACGAAAACACATAGCACATGCCACTGTGGCCAGAGCTTGATGCAACTTTGAAGAATAACCCAACTCTAAGCAAGTAAAACACTACTAAAATACATCTATTGTGGTCTTCTATAACAATTATCATGGTATATTTCAGCATGACCACTTATCGGAACTTTAATGATTTATCTTTCCTTTATAATCGAATCATTTACCATATCTTCATGGTTTTCCATAACAGTTCCGATACTGTACTTCCGCATGTTCACTTATGGTTACGGAATATTTTTATGCATAAACCTTCATATTATCATATACAATCAAATGATCCAACAAACGTAATAATTGATGATAACATTTTCTACAATACGGCATTAGAACAAAAGTAAAATTGACATACATAAGCTCTTGTTGGGAGCTTCCCCCACAAGTTCGTGGAAGGATCTTAAGATTATGTTTCTTCAAAGCATTAGTTAAAAGCATGAGTAATTTTATCAACATTTTTATTTGCACACAATGATGAAGTGGATGAGCAAGTCAAATTTGATCTTGAGGGCTTACTAAGTTTCAAAACATGTTTGTTAGAAAAATCAGGGTGCATTAGATGGAAATGTGTCACTCACAAAGCGATGAGGTCACTAATTAAAAGTAACGAATTTCAAAATGAAGTAATTAGCGAAAAGAGAATAATATTAACACTAATATAACAAGTAGAAACAACATTAGGTACATGTTAGATGTGGAATTACAACATTCTAGGAAACTGATAGATACGCAAAATCTTAGCGGGCAGTATGTTGAGAAACCGGAATTAGATCCATTTTTTTGGGCATATGATCTTATAAAATTTGGAAAAAAAAAACTATAATCTGCGCTTTTAATGAAGTGTAATCATTCGCAATACGAGTCCGTTAGCGAGAAAATCTTAACAATTATTACCAAACATTAAAATATCTAAACATGAAATGGACACGTTTTTTTACTTCCAATCACGTCACATCCACGTGGAACAACAAGAACTAGACCAAAAGACGTATATCAGGTGCAATAAATGTAAGATTCAGGTTACTAATTCAAGCAAGCAAACCTAACAAACAAATAAAGACGGATGGCTGGCAATTTTAGATTTTTGGACTAGGTGTTAATACTAGCAGGACAAAGTGCAATAAAGCACATAAATCTTCCGCAGTACATGTCGCAACAAAGTCAACTCCCCTAAAGACCTTCCCCCAACCCTCCGTTTCATTCAACACGTACAAATTCGGCATAAAGAATGCTAATTACTAAGTGATCCCTCACAGATCACACAGTTCTGAAAAATCGCAAGTATTGGTAAGTCATCAGATACATAGTTCATCAATGCGTTAACATTTTAGATTTAGATACCACTTACGCAACCGTTTTACATACACAGAGACAAAATCTGATCAGAAAAAAAAAAAATAGAAATGCAATCAAAACAGTTACCAATCAAAATCGAGAATAAGAAAAGTCACAAACCTTTACGATCATCGGACGCATCGTGAAACTCAGGCTCGTCGTCCTCCTCAGCGGCGGAAGCTACCGACACGATTGGCTGGACAGCGGCTCCGGCAGTATCCTTCTCATCAGGGTATCTAACCACAACGACGGGACAGACACAATGCCTGACACAGTAATCGCTAACACTGCCAAGCCTACCATCGCTGCCTCTCTTAGTGGCGCCGAATCCGCGGCTACCCATGATCAGAGCACTCAGTCCGAGCCTCTCAACCTCCAGGCAGAGACGCTCCCTCATGTCGTGATCCTTCACGATGTGGATTTTGAACGGGATTTGGGCGTCCACGAGCGGCTGCGCCAGATCGGCCGACTTGGCGGTGGTGAAGGCGTCGAAATCGTCTTCGAGCTTGCGCTGGGACTCCTCGTTGTCGGTGTCGACGATGGAGAGGTCGACCGATCCCCAGTCAGCGCCGTAGAGGACGGACGTCGGGCGTACGTGGACCAGAATGACTGCGTCCCCTGGACGGAGGTAGTGGTGGACGGACCACTTGACGGCGACGGCGGATTCGTCGCTGAGATCGACGGCGATGCCGATCTTGCGCTGGGCGCCAGCAGTGGGGGTTTCGGTGGAGAGAGGGGTGGTTGGGGGAGGAAAGCGAGGGGAGGAGGAGCGGACCTTGATGGCGGCGAGTGGTGGCAGGTCGGTGTCCGGCGACGGGTGATGCATCTTCGGCGGTAGGGTTTTGATTGGGTTTGACTTTTTCTCGGGAAGGTTGACTAGTGCAGTGTAGTGTGGGGGTGGTGGGGAGGTAAATGTTTGGGGAGGGTTTTTAATTAGTAATAAAATGTGGGTGGGGGGAAATGCAATTACTCTAAAGTATTGGAATTTTGGAATATTCCAATGGTTCTTTCTACTTGTCAACTACGTGTGGAATACTTCATCGTTGGGCTTTTACTTTTATGTATAATGGCCCAAATACGTTGCCCATTAAGAAAGCCCGAAATCATGTGGGCGTTATATATATACATAAATCTTGACATTTCCATCACTGATGTGGACGTGCCGGAGTGGTTATCGGGCATGACTAGAAATCATGTGGGCTTTGCCCGCGCAGGTTCGAATCCTGCCGTCCACGGTTTTATTATATATTTAATTATTTTTCTTTTTGTTAAATTATGTTGGTTAAATTTTTAATTATTTTAAAATTAGAAACAAGTCATATTGTATTCATTTGTGCACGTAGTAAATTATTTCTTACACAAGTACTATTTTATTCCATTTCACTGTTGCTGATAAATTTATTTATTTTCTTTCATAATTATTGACAAAAAAAATGAAGTTAATAAAAAAGAAAATGAAGGGCCAATGTTGAAAAAAGCTAGTTCATTCTTACAGCTTTACTGCTAATTTTTACTGAGAGTCTTCTGCACAAATTTATAGTCATTACAGGAGTTGTACTTAGCCTGCCCTCACCCTCTACTCACACTAACTACTTACTACTTTTTTTTATTTTTTTTTATTTAAATATATTAGGCTTCCATTTTTACTATATATTTTAACCCTACTTTTGAAAAAGAAAAAAAGAAAAGGTACCCTTTTGAAATGGTTTGTTACTACCAGTTACAGAAAGTTCTGAGATATGAAACCTTGTGTTTCAGTTCTTACATGGCAGATTAAACTGGGGTGTGGCAATTCCTCTCTTAAATTGGTGCAGACAATACATTTCTAGGGTTTTCTAGATTTTGCAGTACCACCACTTATTCATATTTTTTCATATTATTATTTCTAGATCTAATTAATTAATTAATCAATTCTCTATTAGTTTCAAGATTAGTGCTAATTAATATTTAACTAGTTAATAAATTCTTCCCAAGGCTATTAATTACAATAGAATTATGAGAATTAATTAAATAGTTATTGTACATATCATATGTATGTAGCTAATTAACTACGTACTCTCTTTAATTTTAAATTCAAGATTAGTGGCTAATGATGATAATAAAGCTTAATTAATTAAGAGATCTACCTACAGTAATACAGTCACTGCATGCATGATGTAAGAGAGAGAGAGAGAAGAGAGAGAAAGTAAGAACTCAGAAAAATGTAATATTGCCCTATTCTGCAGATCGATCATGAAAAAGGGTAAACAAAACGCTGTGTTTCAGTGTTCTTCACAACACGAATTTCTCCAAAAGAAAAAATAAAAACGAGAACTAATTAATTAATTAACGTACGATATATGTTGTTCTAATTAATTAATAAGAGAGCTTGAGAGAAAGATCAATAAAATCGGAGGTTTGAAATCCAGTGGCCGCCATTGTTGAAGAAGAAGAGGTCGTTGTTGTTTCTGAACCTCCTCCGGCGGCGGCCATCTTCATCACCGCCGTCAACTCATCGTCGTCATTGTTGGAGGAATCGCTTCCGCCGCCGTCGTCGGCGCCGTAACCTTTGCCCGCCGGAAAGAATTCGTACTCCATCAACACAGTACTCCGCCCACCCTCCGATCTTGTTGATGGCCCTCGTCTGTGAACTGCCACCACCTCTACACCCTGTATACAAAAATTCCGAACCCGGCCCCATTAAAATGAAATAAATTATATATATCCGCACATTTTATATATTTATGTAATAAAAAAAAATATTATTATATACCTGGGTTTCGTGGCCGGTGGAATTTGGATTGTTGTCTCCGATGCTTAAGCCCAAGAACCCGTAGTCGCCGGAGTTAGTGTAAATGTCCGATCTCGTGACTCTGCCTGAATTTTCACTGTTAATCACCTTCTTTTTCTGCAAGGTGGTAAAAAATAAAATTCATTAAATAAAACAGAAAAAAATGTTTTATTATTACAAAAAACTGAGATGGGTTATACATATATATATATATACCTTGTGGCAAGAATTACAGTGTTCGGAATAGCAGTTGAGGAAAACGTTTGGGGAAGAAGAAGAAGAAGAAGAGAGCTGCTCTTTATTATGGATCATGAGATTCACGTTCTTAGTGAAGGAATCCGGAGCCAGTCCGATAACTCCGGCGGTTTGCCCGTGAAAGCCCAGATGATAACTCTGCTGGGTCGGGTTCGGGTTCGGGTTCGGGTTCAAGCCCATATGTCCGACGATCGGAGCACCGTACCCGCCGAACCTCAGGGGAAGAAGAGAATTAGCAGAGCCGAACAAATTAACAGGATCGGAAAATGGGGTGGCGGCGGCGGCGGTGTTGATGATGTTGAAATTAGCGTGGTGGTGGTGGTGATTCGCCGTGGGGGGTTGGGTCATTTTCTCCCAGCGCTTCTGGAGGCGGAGGCGCTCGAGCTTTTCGACGCCCATGCCTCTCTGGGGTTGCTTCTTGATCTTCTCGGAGCCCTTGTTGGGCTGCTTTTTCCGACCGGAAGTACGTCGTACTGTGTGGTGGTCGTGGGGCGGAGACGAGGGGCTGCTACTTGGAGTTGTGGTTTGGTGGGGGTGGTGGTGGTGATCGGAGGCCGCCGTGAGAACGGAAGTAGCCATGGTTGTTGGGTAGAGTGTGCGTAATTTTAATGGAACAGTGGCACTGTATTATATATGCCAAACTTATACAGAAAGAGATAGATATAGAGAGAGAGAGAGAGAGAGAGAGAGGAGAAATGTAGAGAGAGAAAAAGGTAAAAGCTAGGTCTAGAGAGAGAGAGAGAGAGAAGTGGCAGTACAGCTGAGAAATGCAAAATGTGGGGGGTTTTTTCTTCATGCAGGTTTTTCAATGTGTCCTATATATCCCATACAGAATGCTTGATGTGATCCCCCTCCTCTTTTTTTTTTTTTTATTACTCCTGCCAGAGTTATTGGGATTTGTCTTTAGTTAAAATGATTTTTTCTTTTCTTTTTTTCCATTGACTGATTTTCCATTTCAGAAAACAAATTCATATATATACATACATATATATATTTTTATTTTTTTTAGTTATTATGAATTGGATGATAAAGTATGGAATAAGAAAAGGGTAAAAAGGTAAGAGGGTGTTATAGAGAATAGGGTGGGGCTATAGGCTATAGAGCACATGAAAACATGTCCCACATGCTTACTAATTTTGGTGCTCAAATATTCACGTTTTTGGGTGTTACAAGTTGTAGGATGTGTTCTCTTTTTTAGCACCTAATCAAAATCAATCATACAAACTCAGATTTTCTTACTTTTCTGTCTACATCTCTTCTTATACATACATAACATACATACATATATACACACATTTATGTATGCGATATCAATTGATTACCCTATATATACTATAGTTTATTATTGGTAATTCACCAAGTTCTGAACTGATCTTTTAATTTTATTTTTCTATGGTCTAACATAGCATTTCTTGGCCGGAAGGGAAGTACTTTTAATCCCTACACGAGTAGCTATTACTAGGGGGGCATTCACTCGACTAGTAAACCAATCGAAAATTTGGTACGTGCCAAATACCGAACCGAATATTTGGTTCCATATTTGGTAACTATTTTTTTGGAATTCCAATCGGTACAGTATATACGATTTGATGTCTGGTATACCGTATCGTACCGAATACGAAATATTTAACATATTATTCTTTTATTTTAAATTTTGTAAGGTTATAACGAATTATAGAATACTTTTAGATACCATAAATTTTTTTCCATTGTTTATAAATTAACCTCTATTGATAATAATCATTTTTTGTTTTTTTTGTTTTTAGGGCCTATTATTGAAATTTATCAAATTCAAGAATTAATTTGTTTAAATATATTTTATTTTACATTTTCAAAAATATTAATATATATTTTCGATTTTACCGGTAGTAAACGAAAAACCGAATTAATTCGGTAGAAAACCGTACCAAACCGAATAGTTTGATATGGTAGACGGTACAAAAAACTTCAAACTACTAAAATCTCGATTTACCGAAATTCTGATACGATTTGGTATTTATTTAATCAATAGAAAAATTGAAAAAAAAAATCCCTAGAAGAAAAAACCATGAGCAGGGCAGATCCAGCTAAGGCAGCATTTGGTGTTAGCGCAGATCCCAATAATCCTATGCAGAGGTCTCTTATTTCTCCAGGAGCCCTAAAATCCTTCGTGTCTGTCCATAATCAGCACAAAATCGAACATCCAAACACACCCCTTAACACGTGTCGCCCACCTTCTTCCCAATACGTGCCACCTCACCCATTCAATGCCCTCCACGTAGCTTTTCCTCAGCCGCCTCTAATTATTAAAAAAAATAAAAACGGATTCTCTACAGCGCCACCCCACACTACGGTTTAGCTAGTGGGGACCACCGATCCGATCGGATCTGGGGGCCCCACAAAGGAAAGCAGACACCAAAGATTCGCATCGTTTGTTGTTAACAAAGCTCTCTCTCTCTCATTCATCATCAATCAGAACTGTATTTTACTATTTACTACAACATGTTTCCTTATTTTCTTCGTTACCTTGAATCTTTCTTCAAAGGCGTGGAGCCCACAGTTTGGGAAAGTGGGGTCCGCATTGATGACGTGGCGGCACGCTAATTGTCTGTTCTCCCGATTATTAGAGATTATTAGTTCTGGTTAGTCACGCGGCTTCGATTTTTACTTTTGATGGTTACGTTACTGGGGAGATAGACACAGAGTACATAAGTAGTTATATATATATATATATATATATATATATATATATATATATATATATATATATATCATAATTTCACATGCTATAAGAAAAATTAAATAAATCTAGAATGAAAGTGACAAACATATTTTTACATGCTAAGAACGCTGTATTCAATTTAAATTGTAATGATAATTTGCACTTGTTTTACTACAATTCTTGTTATAACAATAATTTTTTTCAAGAATCCTAACTTATGTACATATTTTTTCCAAAATTGTTCGTTTCGGAGCAAAACTCCCGCAACATTGCGTTTGGGGGGGAATATAACTATTAATCTTACGAAATGTAAAGCTGCTGATGATGATTTCTTCGTGCAAAAGATTTGGTTGTTTAAGAGAGTCATTACGACCCGTTTTTGCACATTGCCCGGTTGTTCATACATAAAATTAACCGACGGCAAATAAAAAACAACAGTATAATAGCAAAAATAAAAGTGAAAACATTCAAGTACTTTCGTATAAGCAAATTCATATATATAGGGTTTTAATTTTTTTTTAATCTAGTTAAAACTTAAAAAGACTTGTTTATTATTTTATTTTATTTCTTGAAAATATTTTATTAAAAGTCTTTTTGTTATGGTATTTAAATGTGTGTTTGGAATAATAATATAGTTATATTTTTCCCTAGGGTTTTGGCACAAGGATTGTGGGATTTAGAGTAACTGTAAGTTGTGGCTTTATGCAACTTCTGTGAAAGCCTAACTACTCCTGGCAAACTAGCCAAATGTCAGTTCTTCTCTCATCACTTCTTTTGTTTTTATACTACATACATACTTTTATATATATATATATATATATATATATATATATATATATATATATATATATATATATATATATATATATATATATATATATATATATATATATATATATATATATATATATATAGATATATATATATATATATATATATAGAGAGAGAGAGAGAGAGAGAGAGAGAGATAGCAAATCTCAGTTCAGATTCATATCTGCATTAATACTCTCTCTCTCTCTCTCCTCCTATACATACACGATAGATATGTGTGTCTATCTTCTTTCTCTCTCACACACACACACACAGTCATTACGGTTTTAGGGCATAGTGATTGTACATAACTGGAAAAGGGCATCTGAAATATAGACAGGGTGAAGTGTGAGCCCCAGATCTGGTACTATGGTTGGCCTTCATTGAAAGATTTTTAATTTTAAGATGTAAGGAAGGATGGGATGCAAACAAAACATCGAACATTAAATCTGGACCGTTCGATGTATGTAATAAACAAAAGAATATCAAATGTGTGGCTAATACAGGGAACTTAATAAAATAAAAAGGGGTACAGCCTATTCCCATGCAAAAAGAAACAAAAGTTTCTGTCGCCTGTTCGTTGTGTTGGTACGTACGTACCTTTGAGACACTAAAATCACATACACCAACACCCTAAATATATATATATTTTTAATATTAATATTATATATTATTATACATGTATGTGGTCCTCAATGTGTTTAATTGATTTTTTTTCTGCGGCAAATTGTACTTTGGAAATCTTCTAGGATTTTTAAGAATTTAATCTTAGCTTTTAGTATAATATTATATAGTTGTAATGTTGAGAAAATTAGATTTTTAAAAAATTCGGAAATTTGAACAAAAATGTACATTTCAGAGTCAACTGTTTTCGGGTCAAAATTGGTGGAACTCCAAAAATTCCATTTCAATTACCACCGCAAATATAAAATAAGATAAATTACAACCACCCCAGAGGTAAGGTCAATTTACGGAGAAAAAAAATCCCCTCATGTTTCCATAATTACATCCACCCCGATTTCTTACATAGACACCCTTTTGTAGGGGAGGATGTAAGATATTTACATACTGCATGGGGTTAGATGTATTTTTTCAAAAAATAAGGGGCTTTTTGTAATTACACTTTACCTCAAGGAGTTGGTTGTAATTTACCCTACAAATTAAATATCAATACTGTAATTTAAAGAAAAAAACATTATTGAAATATTAAAAAAAAAAAAAAATCAGAATGTAATTGGCATCCATATATATGGATGCCAATTAATAACTATTGAAAAAAGGAGAGCATTAATAATATTTAAGGGCTAGTACTTGTTATTGTAGTCAGCAACTACAATAAATGGTATTAAATATTATTATGAAAGGCATCTATATCTAGCTTTTCTGGTAGTAGATCATAAGATTACTAAGAACAATAGGAACAAATAGACTTGTACGCTGTTTGATGTGATGATTGTCTTAGGACAGATCTACAGACTAGAATGCAAAGAATTGATCGTAATCCTTAAATCGAAGATATGGGAAGATATTATCCAAATTAGACGACATGCTCTCTAAGTTTATAATATATATGGTCTCTAATATAGTATGTATTTCACAACAAGCTAAAGACCAGCATTACCCTTTCGATGGATCCCTCTCGTTAGTTGTTCGTTGTTAGGTTAGACATACATTGGGCATGTTCCATGAGCATTTTCAAGGTAACTATTGCATGATAACATTCTCTTTAATCTAAACTGCAGAATCTCCTACAAATTCACTACTAGGTTTTAAGATCGAGTTTTTTGGTTCTTTCTACCACATACTTCAAAATTCCAAGACCGTTTGTATTCTTAAGACACTTTCAAGAAACTTCAGCAGATGTGGTAATGAATCCGTAACTAGGACAAAATAATAATAACAATAATAATAATTATAATACATTACATGTATACACACACACACACACACACACACACACACACAGGCATGGTTCTTAGTTACAAGCGCTGACCTGTTCTTGAGTACGCCACTCTCTCGGGCAACAAGAATGACGCGCACAACATCCATTTTCCAGGGGCGACGAGGCGGACTCTGTGCATCTCTACATCGAAATCCACCTCCGAAAGTGCAATTCTAATTCGCTGGTTTTTTCATAATAGATAAAAGCAGAGACAATGTGATCAACTGATGAGTCTAATTCCGTCTGCTAAATTAAATTTTACCTAGTGTGGCGGCCACACAAAACGCAGTACCTGATGAAATTCGAATTCGGGATCTTCAGCTTTCGAGAACCCATAGACATGAATTTTTGGTAATATACGTTGTTCGCCCCGACCATGTCCTTGAAAAACTCCTCTAAAAGCATCTGCATTTAAATGCAATCCTTTAGTGCAGAGATATACAGATCCTACATGTATAGTATCAGGCTCGTCATGGAAAAAACAATTTCACAATAACGAAAAATTGTCATAAAAACTGTTTACCAAGAAACTCAGCTGCATCCTTCGGCAAATTCATAACTACTTGAGTAATGGGCGGAGCTCCCTGCCTAGCAAAAACTGTTTCGACAAATCTCCTTCCATCCATGTTAAATACCTACAAGTTTGACACAATGTCAACACGATAAGCTACTATTTTGACAACTTAAGCTAGATTATGTTGAGCCATGAGTTCCTAACACACTCTCGTTTGCAGTGCCAAGAATTAAACATACAGCATGACGTACAATGTAGAAGAACAATTTATGGATTTCACAACTAATGCAGCTAATAAGTCAAGCACAGCGATTTTGCACAGCTAATCTTACTATCAAAACGCAAGATTTTTCAGTTTCGTGTGAATATGAAGTCTATTGTCCCAAGAGTGATGTGTTGGTGTCGTTTATCTAGAATGTTCAAGAATAAGAACAATACGGAACAACGGTAGTCACTCGTACCTCAATTTTCCTGTCTAATTTATTAAGGACAGAGTTTCTTTCAAGATATTCAACAGCACAAGGGTTCAAATCATTAGCGTACACGTGCTTGACTTTCTTTGCTGCATAGATCGCAAGGGGACCAACTCCAGCAAAAACATCACCTGTACAGATGAAAACAAAACAATACATTCATAACGGGGAGGGCTATAAAATTGGATAAGGTAGCAGAGATTTCCATCTTCTCTTTACAAGAAACGGGTTTCAATTATTTAACATCAGGTTGACTAGTCACAGGCCAATTTCAATCAACATTTAGTCATGCATTCTAATTTTGGATAAGCGTATAATTACTGAAGAAGTAAGAATTCAGTATTATCTACTAACATACAGACAACATCGCTGTACGTGAAGCAACTGAGGAGCCTCTGCCTTTCAGTTGCAAGCCTTGAGTTCCAATATCTACACAAAAAGTATATAAACATTAGATTTAAATTAAAACTTTGCATTTCAAGCGCACATATATTTTGTCCTCTCTAGACTTACACTGAGGCTAAATCAACCTGGAAACGCAATCCATTTTCCACAAGTGTTGTCACAAGGGAATTATTGCCGGCCAAAACCTCGAGCTGCATTGTTCTATAGTCGTTGTGAATAGCATCAACTTTGTTTACAACTGTTTTTATCTTGGGTTTGTTCTTATCCAAAACTACCTGAGGTGGACATCATTAATAGAAAAGGGGGGTCCACAAAAGGTGTCAGAGAAACCTTACAAGACGAAACTGAACTCCATATAATACCAAAGTTGCACTACGAGTGGAGAGTACCTTTGCGATAAGATGTTTATATTGAAGATGCTCATCTCTCAAGTTCAGGTGAGCAATATGGCCAACCGTTTCAAAAGCTGAAGGAATAGTCGTGCCTTTCGGGAGCAAAGCCTCCAAAACCTGCAAAGAATGCAATACATACTACGTATTATGTCTACATAGACTATATTGGATACACGCAACACCAACTGGCCACTTATTAATCGGCATATTACTACCCTATTGACCCAACTTATGCCAGCAAACAGTATCTTTTACTTTGCAGTTCATGTTCATCTATAGATAGCAGTAGGAGATACGGTTTTAGGAAGGAAAAAAGAACATTCACCAAAGACAAGAAGAAAAATATATATATAGAGAGAGAGAGAGAGTTTCCAGCAAAATTAATTATCTTATTTCCGCTAGCATGAAAAATAAAGTAAATGAACAACTACTGAAAAAAAAGTAAGACAATTTTCAAATTTGAAGCCAAAAAGCACTATTAAGCTAAAAACAAAAGGAGATCAAGTGAAATACCTCGTTGAGTTGCCAATAATCATAAAGCAGAGTCAATTTGCATTTCACAAGTTCAAAAGCGGACCTAGTACACTGTCCATCATGTTCTTGAAAAGCTACCTGAAAAACAAAATCAAAATACAAGATATGATACCTCATTGCAGCATATATTAACTGAAAGAAGATACCAGATCTATATCAATGAAGTGCAATTTTCCCAAAACAAAACTAGACATACTAACGCGGTACTAATGATATATAACAAGAGTAAAGACTCCGTAAGATGAATGTACAACAAAAAATCTATTATCCGGTAATACATAAGTACAACTTTAGTGTTTTTTTCCTTTTGAACATATTGAATTTCCTTCTTTGAGCATATGAAGTTAGAACTCCAATTCCTACATCCCTGTGAGTTATCTCAATCAAACGGCAGCTTTTGATTCATAATACGACTACCACAATCTGTTTATATCGGCAGCATTCATTAGCTAATAGCAAAACATATGGATTGGGCATTGCCTTAAACGCAAGAACAAGTCACAACCAAACAAGATAAAATTGTCTGCATCATATGTCACGTACAGTAATTCAAAATGATTTTAACTAGTCAGTGCTATAGTATATCTAAATACCATAACACACAATCTACAATATGAATTAATTAATCAAAATTCGAGCAAGATATCCACATATCGAGATAAGTACCGAGCAAACAGGACACACTATACATCCACTGAACTTCCAACAAACTGGCCACTCAATAACAAATACGAAATGATTGAGTAGCAAAATTCTATAGAACATAAACCTTGATTGTCTCAGGCAATTCCTCGAGCAGTTTGTTTGCATATTGCTCATCCAACAGCAGCAGCCTTGTCGAGCCTCTCCACTTCGGCCGCTTCCCAAAATCCTCACCCAATAACCCGCTAAAATCATCAACATCGCTCTCCTCGCACTCAACCACCTCAACGAACGCCATGTCGTTTCTCCCAACCCCTTTCATCCCTCTTTTCTCCCCACCATCCATCATTTTCTTTTTCTTCTTAGGTCTAGAAATTTTCGCTAAATTCCTGAAATTAATGTACCCTTGCGAATTGAAAGTTCTAGCGAGCTTATCTCGATACAATACCGAATTCAACTCCTCCCCATCCCCCTCCGCTTTCCCGTAAATCCTCCGATTCAATGCAACCAGTTCTTCAGCTTCAGCTTCAGCTTCGGATTCCGCTGTGTTATCCGAGTTAGGCAAGATGTTTTTGGTTTCGTCGTCGATTTCGTCGCCGGAGACTCTGGCGATGTTCTTAATGCGAGGCCAGTTGAGGAGGTGGCCGCGGAAGCGGTGTTCGAGCGTGGAGCATATCTCGGAGGGGACTCTGAGGGCGGAAATGTCAAAAACTCGGGTGAAGGCGGCTTCGTCGAGGGATGTGACATTCTCACCGGAGGTGTGGTATTTTGGTAATTCGAGGGGGAAAGGGGAGTGGCCTTTATGGAGTGAGGGACCGTACGAGAGATTTGAGAAGGCAGTAGCGGCGGCGGCGGCGGTGGTGCTGGTTGCGTAGGAGTGGAGGGGAATGAATAGGGGTTTGGCGATGGGCCGCGCCGGCGAGTTGAATGTGAAGAATGGGAGACGGTGAGGACGGAGGAAGGCTATTTTTGCAGCCATTTTTTTTTTTTTTTTGGAGGGTTTATCTCTGATGAATTCAACCAACAAAATACTACCCTCCACTACCAGTTCGAATACTATACTATAAAATTTATATTTTATTTAATTATTTTATTAATGCGGTTGAATCAATGTAATCTTTTCTATGGAATAACTGAGCTATTTTCGTACACGTTTTTTTCTTCTTCTTAAATCAGTAAACACGTTTAGATGTTACAATTAAATGCACTTAATAGGCAAATACTATCTTTGCAAATACTATGAAAGTGGTCAAAAAGTGATGTAAATGAGGACGAATATATAGTAGTACCATGCATTGAAATTGAATAAATAATTTATGTTCTTACACTATTTTTGCATTAGACATTAATTTCTACCGAGTCATATAGTTCTCTTGTATGATAATGTAAGAGAGAGCAATTTTTAATTTCTAATCAATTATAGTACTCATGTAGGAGATCAATTGGTGAAAATTCACATGTATATCAAATAAAACTCTCTTGAATCTATATCATGCAGTAAAACATAATTAAACTGTAAAGTACAATAAATTCAAGAGATTTTATTGGACAATAAATATTATTATTATTATTATTATTATTATTATTATTATTATTTTCTACAAAGGAAGGCAAAATTATAAGGAGAAAGCAAAAAAAAAAAACGAAAAAAAAAACTCTTGATACATAAATAACATAGCATGCAAGCTTTTTTCAAGAATCTTGGTAAAAGCCGATTACACAACAATTAATCTAACCCAATGCTGCAAAAACTTCACTCCTCCACTAGTGGAAGAAGTTGAAAGGAAAGGCCAAGACAAGATCAACCATCCCTCAAACAATCTCTACATACAATCCTTACAACTAAATAATTAATGATTTTATATATATATATATACACATATGTTCTTCAAAAATATCATCCTCCCTAAAGGCTAAGAACTAAATCAACCTAGTACGGTTCCTCCACAGCAACCCTTCCATGATGACTCTCTTCTTGTACTCTTCTGTCGACTCCACAACATTGCCGCCGCTGTTTACAGAACGGCCTCCGTCGTCACCGCCACAGGGGGCGAAGAAAAGCCACATGGAAGTGCACGTGACTATGGCGAAAGCCTTCCCCCCCAAAACCAGAGCTACTAAACAAACCAGAAGAACGTACATCCCAGTAGCGAAACTGTAGCTGCATTTGCTGCTGCACGCTATTTTTAGGTTTTCGCTCGTCTGATTCAAATCGAGGGAAGCTGATTCGTTGATTCTTCTGGATCCTGACCTGGAATTGGACGAAATCGAAGATGCGCAGGAAACGGAGGAGGACGAAAATAAAGACGAACGGTCGGAATTGTCCTGGAAAATTTCTTCGGGTGCGGATAATTGATCGTTGTATGGATGCTTGGATAATTGATCTTTGTATGGATGCTTGGATTTTCTTGTCCGGAATTTCTTCACCTGTTGATTTGATTTCGATTTCGCAGAGATTAATATATATCACAAAAATTGGGGGAAGATTAACCAAGTTATTCACATACAATTGAACCTCTATAAATTAAAATTAATTCAGTCGGGACTTGACTAGCAAAATTCTATTAATTTAGCGAAATATTAAATTATCCAACTAAATATTTAGTACGTTTTTACGTCAGAATCTGAAGAAGAAATTATAATTCAAATAAAGTATTAATTTATCGAGTTTTTACTGCAATTTATTAGAAGGAAGATAAAAAAATAAAAAATAAATAAATGTGAAAATTAAAGGCAAATAGACGACAAAATAGGAACATGATGAAGTTGACGGGAAAGGCGGAGTTTCTTACAAGAGGTGATTTGCAGAAAGCGGCCTTGAGCGAACCGGAAAAGATTTGGCGGGAAGTCTTCCTTCTTCGGCCGCACTCGTCGTCGGAAGACGGAGGCGGAGACGCCGGCGGTGCATCCTCGTCTGCGGGGGAGGTGAAACACGCGAAGACCTTCCTCCTCCACCGGTTATTCAAGGATTCCATCGATGGCGCCATCTTTTTTACTTTGAAAAAATAATATCTGATCAGGAAAACTTTATTTTACCGGTTTATAAATAACATGAGAGAGAGAGAGAGAGAAGAGAGAGAAGAGAGAGAGAGAGATCTGGAATGCTAAGAATAGTGGCGTAGATTTAGGGGTGGGTGGGTGAAGTGGTGTTTGAGAGAAAGAAGGAACGTGTGTGTTTTGAATGGTATATGATGCGGCGTGAGGGAAATAAGGCAGTTATTGTAATTTATTACTGACTCGATAATATTCCTTATATCTCGTGCGAATAAGTGTAGTAAAACTAGGAACAATGGATTTTCTTTTGGGGTGAATTACGTTTTGCACCACATAATTAGCCCTAATTAGCGCTTTGCCCCCTCACATTTCAAAACTGGTAATGCCCACCCTTAATTTTTAATTTTCATGGCACAATGCACCCTACATCAGTTTCTTATGATATTTTAAGCCCAAAAATTAATATATTAGTATTACGATATTTTAACTTCTGGAATAATTTAAAGCCTTATTCTAAATAATACATTTAATTTCTATTAACTAGACATTAAAAATAATAATACTAGTGTCCTACAATTCTTATTCCATTTTTAATATTTTAGCAGATATTAATTTTATGGAAATTAGAAATTTTGAATTATTTTGAAAATTAAAACTGACTCAATATTAGAAATTACAGTTAAACCTCTATAAATTAATACATTTGGGACAAAAATTGATACATATCCTTAAATTAAATTGAAATGTTAAATGTCGTTTCAAATTTACAAATGTTGTTTTGATTTTGAACTTGATTTTGACATATTTTTTATTTTGATTTTGACAATTTCGAAACACGAAAACGGTAGTCCTTTGGGTTAGCTTTCTAATCCAACTTAAATCTGCTATTTGGATGTCGTGTGACAAAGTTATGCATGAATGAGTTACATTTTGAATTTTAGATACCTCAATTCATCAAAGTTGTGGGCAATATCCATTGATTCATGTATATCTTTCTCGTCCGACATCCAATTTTGGTGATTCAAGTTGGATTATAGAACTAACTCAGAATACTACAAGTTCTATTTTTTCGAGTTTTGCAAAATTTGGAATTAAAAATGATCAAAATCACGTTTGAAATCGTAACGCTATTATTAAAGCTTGAACGACATTTATTACATCCCTTGAAAAAATCACCTAATTTATTTATTTATCAAATGTAGCATTTATAAAAGGGTAAATTCCACTTTATCCCCTTGTACTTTGGTTGGATATCACTTTACCCTCTTATACTCTCAATTGCATCGATTTGCCCCCTTGTACTTTGGTTCGATATCACTTTACCCCCTTCTACTCTAAATTCATCGATTTGCCCCCTGTACTTTGGCTCGATATCACTTTACCCCCTTCTACTATCAATTGCATCTATTTGCCCTCTTGTACTTGAAAAATTATCTCATTGTGGTCCTCGCCGTTAGTTTTCAGACCTTTGACCTTAACACCGTTTGATCTAAGTTTGAAAATTACAAAAAAACCACCCTCCCAGTTTAATAATTATTAATAAAATAAAAAAAAAAGAAAAAGAAAATTGTGGCTGGCGTCGTGGACTATGTTTTCTCGCTGTCTTGAATTTTTTATTTTATTTTTTGTTGTTTTCTATTTTTTTATTTTTTTTATAATTACTTAAACTGGACATTTTAGTAATTTTCATACTTAAATCAAACGGTCTTAATGTCAAAGATCTGAAAATTAACGGCGAGGGCCACATTGAGACAAATTTTCAAGTAAGGGGGCAAATCGATGTAATTGAGAGTAGCTAGAAGGCGGTAAAGTGATATCGAGCCAAAATATAAGGGGGCAAATCGATGAATTGAGAGTAGAAGGAGGTAAAGTGATATCGAACCAAAGTACAAGGGCAAATCGATGCAATTGAGAGTATAAGGGGTAAAGTGATATCAAACCAAAGTACAAGGGGTTAAAATGGAATTTACCCTTTATAAAATTATTTAATATATACAAATTGTTTCCATGTCCAAATTCAACGGCACAAAAACAATTTTTTAATACCACCACCACTCCCACAAAACTGGTAGCTTTCCTCCTTATCTGTTGGCAAAAACTAAAACCATGTTCTCTCTCTCTCTCTAACTTCTCTCTCTAAAACATACCCATCCAATCCAGCTCTATATATATCACAGCTGATTCCCACTCAATCTTCAACACAAACACACACAAATTAAAAAAAAACACAAATAACATATAAATCTGAAGCAGTGAAATTGAAGAATGAGTAGTTCGAGGAGAGCGTGGTTAGTTGCAGCAAGCATCGGAGTAGTTGAAGCGCTGAAGGATCAAGGATTCTGCAGATGGAACTATGCGGCGAGGGTTATTCAACAACGTACGAAGAACAACCTCAAATCTTACACAAATCAGGTTCAGAAAATATCTTCTGCTTCTTCTTCTTCAATGGTTTCGATGAAGATGAAGGAGCACAGATTGAAGGAATCTGAGGAGTCGCTTAGAAAAGTTATGTATTTGAGCTGTTGGGGTCCCAATTGAAATTCAGTTTTAATTTAATTTCCCCCAAACTTTTACGGGTTTATTGCAATTAGTACCCCTGTGTAATATCCAATTGCTAAAAAACTACATAATGTTGTTTGAGTAAAAAGCAGTTTGCCCCCTAAACTAATGGTCATTTTGCACTTTACCCCCAAACAAAAAAGACTTACACGGGTTTACCTAAACTCATTAGTCCGTTACACGGTGCCCCTTAAACTCAATTTTCCGACAATTTTGGACGGAATGTTATATCATGTGCGATGCACGTGTGATTTGCGGGGGTAAATTTGTCTATTCACTAAAATTCTATATATTAAATATAAATTAATCATTAAAAAAAAAAAAAAAAAAAAAAAAATTGTGATCTTCTTCCCCAACAACCTCCCAGACCCATTTCCATGCCAAAAGAACAGAGAGCAACGAAAGTAGCAATTAAACCTCATCTCCATCCATAAAAATATTTTCAATCAATTCTACATAGAATAAAAATTTTTACAGAAATTGATTCTCATTCCTAATTTACTCATTCCTTCTTCGATTCCGCCGAGGGTGTCTTCAAACATCTCGTCAATCAAAATAATCTAGACTCCAAATTTTGCTCATTCCTTCTTCGATTCCGCCGCCGCCGTTTTGACGGGCTCCTTCCCCGGCTTCACATCCCCATTAGCCTCGTCTGCCGGCGCCGAAATGGAGTCGTTTCGCAACGGGATGGTGGGAGGTTGTGGGCTGGGGTTTGGGCGATAGGTCTCGTTGTCGGAGTTGGGTCCTGGGTTGCTTTGGTAGACTTGATTAGGGGAATTCCAACGGCGGAAGGAGTGGGAATTGGAGGCGGCGCAGAGGAGGAATTTGGGCTAAGCAAGATGGGAACAAGAATAATTTTTTTTACAGAAGTTGAGAATTAGAGAGAGAGAGAAAGAGATTTGGCAGATTAAAAAAATGAAAAATGAAAAGGAGAGATAAAAAAGAAAAAGGAAAATTTAAACTTTTAGTCAAGATGCGAGTGAATAGACAAATTTAACCCTATCAATTTCACATGTGTCGCGCGTGCACAGATTTCCGGTGAATTTTGCCGGAATATACCACTTTTTGGGCACCATGCAAAAAAAATTCGAGTTTAGGTAAAAATGTGCAAAAAAAAATTGTTTGGGGGGCAAAACGCAAAATGGGTCATAGTTTAGGGGGCAAACTGTTTTTTAATCATGTTATTTTATTGGCAAAATCCCCATATGATTCAAATTTTTATAGCAGACAAACTCAAAGTTAAGGCCTATTTACCAAAAAAAATCTCATTTTTTATAGGGCCAACCTCCTGAGGTGTGGTTAAATTACAAAAAAAAAAACCTATTGTTTAAGTAATTACAGTCACTTCTCTTCTTAAACATATTTACATCAAATTTATGTCATTCGGTTATTTACCGAACCAAATTGTATATTCAGTTTGGTAAATGATATGAAATGTTGGTTTACCGAAAATTTGGTTCAATTTTACCGATTTAACATCCCTAAATTGAGGGGTATTTTTGTAAGATAATACATAGTTTAGGAATGACTGTAATAACCTTAACATGGGGTTTTTGGTAATTTGACCATAACTCATGGGTGGTCCTAATTTGCCTTTTTTTTTATAATTACATCACTTCCCTGCAATTTGTGGATTTCTTACATTAACACCCTTTTATAGGGGGTTAGATGTAAGAAATGTACAATCTTATAGGTGTGGATGTAATTTCTCAAAAAGAGGATTTTTTTTTTTTTTTTTGATAAATAGAATTTAACTCAGGGAAGTTGTTGTAATTTACCAACATATATAATCAGACATTAACTCTAATAACTCCATCTTTTACACTTTTTTCTGTTTCCTTTGAGAGATCGATCTTTTACACTTAGAATCTATAAATCTGTTGGATTATGTTGAAAGAATCATCTTTGTTAGATATGTTACAAAAGGGTACAAAATTTATGTTCCAACGGTTCTATTATGTGATTTATTTTAAAAACAAATAATACATATATTAATGTGCGTGGAAATCACCGGATGTGTAAATTGGTGATATCGTAACTTGTTTCAATATATACACACTCGACATTCGAACCACTCATTTTTTTTAACAAAGCTAAGAGTTTGGTGAAGAGAAAGACCACGCCCATTATTCAAGGGGTAAATTGATAAATTGCCACGCTTGAACTGTACATAGAATCTCTCGAAGTGAGAATTCTAAGTTTTAGTCATAATTAATTAATCAATTAAATACTTCGATAATATTATTTGATATTTGGTTTCTTCACTAACTTTTGAATAATATTTACAAACAATTAATGATAATGCAAGACTGGAAATTATTTAAGGATCAAGAAAACAAATTATATATATATATAAGAACATGAACATATATAGGCTAAGAAGAACACACACAAAAAAAAAAAATTAACAAAGGCTGATACATATATTATAGCTTTTTTCATCCATGATAGACCAGACCAAATTAAATCAGGATTTATATATAATTATCCAAAACAAACAATGAACCCTAATTAATCTTATATATAAAAGAAAGAAACACTGGACAATCCTAAGAAAACCCTAATGGTATTTTTGTAAATATTTATTTTTAATTATTTTTTCTCTACTAATTTCTAACTATAACTTTTAACAATATAATTATCAAAACTGAAACTAAACCGTGAAAAATCCTACCTCAATGGTTAAATCTTAATCTATATATTTGGATTATAAATCTCAATATGTAAAATTTAAAAAAACTAATGTTATATAAAATATGAATAATACTACATTATTAAATTTTACAATGTTAGTGTACTATATTTTCTTATTTTGTATTAAATCGATTTTTTTTTTCACTTTTGAAATAATATTCCGTGCATCGCACGGGGAAAATATGCTAGTAATATCCAAAACAAACAAACAATGAACCCTATATACTAATATCCAAAAAAAAAAAACAATGAACGTAACCCTAATAATATCGAAAACTTATAATCTGATGATCAAACTCCAAAATCACAAAATTAATATTAAAATAAAAAACCCTAATTATTTTCATTATGTGGGATCTTGACAAGAGCAAGATGCAACTCTTGATCGATCCTAAAAGACCAAAGCTGGACCACATCATCAGGTTCGAGATGATTCCTCTGCGCAACGTTACTCCATGCTCCGTTCAATACGTAATTTGAAGACGTATTCTTGCCGTTAGCCTTGTTCATATCCCATCTGCACAGCTTCACTTTCTCCAGTTCCAACGAGGGCTCGATAATCGTGACCTCTTTGAAATTCATCTTGTTGTTGCCGTCGCGTGTCGTAAGAAAATGAGTCTCCTCGTCGGTCAAGAAAGTATGATCAAGAACCTGCGTGAAAGGGATGGACAGCCTGTTGTTTCCCTTAGCCAAATCTGTCTTGAACAATCCCTTTTCGATAACCAGCTTCTCCTCCGATACACGTTTTCCTCCTTGCGCTAATCTTCTTATCACCTCCTTGAATTCTTCCGGCAGAGGACGCGGCGGTGGCTGTGACGACGACAACCCTTCTCCGCTGGATTCTTTTTTCTTCTTCGGACTATTATTATTGGACGACGACTTCCTTCTCTTGGCCGCCGATCCCTTGCGATCGGAATATTCTTCTTCTTCTTCTTCTTGTTCTTGTTGTTCTTCGTATTCTACTTCCCAATCGACGAAGTCGTCGGGGATTTCAAATACAGGCTTGCTCCTGAATTTTCTTTTGTTTCTGTTCTTCTTCTTCTTCATCTCATCTGCTTCCATTAATTCATGTAATCTTTGATTGGCCAATCTAGCCAAAGTCTTGAATCTGTTGTTTTCATCGCGTCTGAATTTTCTACACGCCATCGATCTTCTTACTAATAATTCTCTCGATAGCCTTAGCTTGTTAATAATTGAATATACGTTTTGATAGTAATGGGATGATGAATGCATCTATAGAGAGAGATTAAGTGGTTTCCAAGATGGTATAGAACTAGGATTTTCCTTATATATAATTCATGCAATTAAGGAATCTTTTTTATTTTCGGATTTGCCCTTACTCAATCTTTGTTTAGTTGTTTTCAGATTTTTTCCTAATTGAATTAGAATTGGCAGCCTAGTTTGATTAATTTGCCCGTTACCTGTACCCAAAGCCAAAAAAATATAAAAAAAATCAAAATCTTAATTGGGAAGTGCAAAAATTCACTAGGCCCAAAATAAAAGTGAGCCCAACCTATAACTGGATTGGATTTTGTATCTCTTTGGATATTTTTTAGATACAATTAATTAATTAAATGGTATATTACACCACACTTGAGAGGTATGATCAAATTACGAAAAAACTCCTCATGTTTGGGTAATTACAACCACCCATCAACTATAAATCTTCTTACACGTCCACCATTACGGTTCCAAATTTAGTGGAATCTTCAAGATTATATGGAATACTCTCAAATTTGGACCCGTCTTATTCCATTCGAGTTCCACATTTTGAAGCAAGATGATCATAAGATGTGGTTTTTGACTTGTATATATCAGATTGTGGTGCATCCGAAACTGTATTTTTGCACAAAATGAGTACAAACTAGAAAACATTCGACGAAATCTAGATGATTATGTCGTTCACTTGGAGACGTAAGAAGATTCATAGTTGCGGGGTAAATGTAATTATCCAAACATGAGATTTTTTTATTAAGTTAATATACCTCGTGGGTAGTTGTAATTTATCCTTAATTAAATAATTGTAGTTTATTTAATATTTAATTAGTTTTTTGAGAAATTGTGTTCTGCCACAGTGCCACTGGACATCCTTATAACAATAATCAACATATCAACTATAAGTTTTAATATGACTAGCTACTGATCTATGCCTTGATGTATAATATAAACATGCATGAATGCAAAATATTACTTATAAGTTTTATTTAACGGGTGTAAACGTGCCGATTACACGTGAAAGAAGATCGATCGAAGATTAATTAATATCTACCATAATTTAATTACCTGTCAAATAAACGATTGAAAAAAAACAAGAAAGTGAAAAATTTATATAGGAGCAAGAAGAAATTAAAATTATAACAACATCAACATAACTAATTAGGCAAACTCGATCGATACGTTGCCGTTTTCATCGTAATATAGACCAGACTTAACCAGGATTTATTGTTCTTTACCTATTCAATAAACAAATAATGAAAACCCTAATACCCCAAACTTATGATCCAATAATAATCGAACCATATTCAAACTCCAAAATCACAAAATTAATTATATAAAAAAAACCCTAATTATTACTATTATTTGGGATCTTGACAAGAGCAAGATACAACTCGTGATCGATCCTGAAAGACCACAACTGGACCACATTCCCAGGTTTAAGATTATTCCTCTCCGCAACGTGTCTCCATGCTCCGTTTATTACGTAATTCGAAGACGTATTTTTGCCGTTGGCCTTGTTCATATCCCATCTGCTCAACTTCACTTTATCCCGTTCCAACGAGGGCTCAATAATCGTGACTTCTTTGAACTTCATCTTGTTGTTACCGTCGCGAGTCGTAAGAAAGTGAGTCTCCTCGTCCGTCAAGAAACTATGATCAAGAACCTGCGTGAAAGGGATCGATAGCCTGTTGTTCGCCTTAGCCAAATCTGTCTCGAACAATCCCTTTTGGATAACCAGCTTCATCTCCTCCGTTATATTTCTCCCTCTGCCAATTTCTTGGATCACCATCTTGTATTCTTCTGGCAGAGGCGGCGGTGTGTGGGGCCCGTTCCCGATTGGTTCTTTTTTCTTCTTTGGAATATTATCGGACAACTTCCTTCTCTTCGACTTGTTGTCGGAATATTCCTCGTCTTCTTCTTGTTCTTCTTCATCTTGATCTACTTTCCAATCATCATCGGCGGTTTCAATTAGTACTGCAGGCTTGTCTTCGATAATTATTCTTTTGGTTCTTGGCCGCTGGGGAGGGGACCACGTCGACGTGCTGGATTTCGATCGGGCGTGCTTCTTTGCTTCGATGAGTTCTTGTAATCTTTGGCGGGCCACTTTAACCAAAGCGTCGAATCTTGCAGTATCGCGCGCCATCGATCGATCTTCTTCGTAATTCTCTCGCCTTAAGTCAATATACTTCCAATTGAACAGAAAAAGAAAATATTTCGTGAAAGTTGGAATATGCGTTTGATAAAGTGAAGACCGATGTATATACATATATATATAGAGAGAGAGAGGGGGTTTAAGTGGCTTCCAAGATGGTATAGAACTAGGATTTTCCTTATATATAATTCATGCAATTAAAGAATCTTTGTTATTTTCCGATTTGCCCTTACTCAATCTTTCCTACTATAACTCAATCGTTGTTACGCTGTTTCAGATTTTCCTAATTGAGTCAGAATTGGCAGCCTGGTTTAATTTGCCCGTATGTAGTTCAGGTAGCGAAAAAAGAAAGGGGAAATATGCAATACCCCCCTCAAATGGAAAATATTATGAGTAAAACCCATTTGACTTTTAAGACTTTTGCACAAATCCAAAATTCAATCTTAATTAGTGAAACCCCCTCAATAAATGTGATAAGCCAAAACTACCCTTATAGGTAGGTTTTTTAAAATAATTGCAATATTTATTTTTCATAACCTCTCACGTGATTGTAGGATTACATTAATTCTCTCTTTAAATCTCCAGATTTCTCTCTTTCGTTATCTCTCTCTCCTCTCGTTCTCTCACATAATTTTCGTTACCTCTCATTTCGATTTTTTTCTTTTTTTCTCTCCAGATCTGAAGCAGCAACATCAACGTGACTACAATCTGGTTCGAATGTGACTATTCGATTTTTTTTTTTGCCACAGTCTGGTTCGAATGCCGTCAAGACTTGCTACGGTGTCAAACCTCCCAAAAAACTCATGCTGTCGCCTCCTACACATCACACCACCTTCCTTACGTTATTTTCGATTTTTTTCCTTTTTTTTTTCTCTCCAGATCTGAAGCAGCAACATCAACGTGACTACAGTCTGGTTCGAATGTGACTATTCAATTTTTTTTTGGCTACAGTCTGGTTCGAATGCCGTCAAGACTTGCTACGGTATCAAACCTCCCAAAAAACTCATGTTGTCGCCTCATACATATCACACCACCTTCCTTTCGTTATTTTTAATTTTTTTCTTTTTTTTTTCTCTCCAGATCTGAAGCAGCAACATCAACGTGACTACAGTCTGGTTCGAATGTGACTATTCAATTTTTTTTTGGCTACAGTCTGGTTCGAATGCCGTCAAGACTTGCTACGGTATCAAACCTCCCAAAAAACTCATGTTGTCGCCTCATACATATCACACCACCTTCCTTTCGCTATTTTTAATTTTTTTCTTTTTTTTTTTCTCTCCAGATCTGAAGCAGCAACATCAACGTGACTACAGTCTGGTTCGAATGTGACTATTCGATTTTTTTTGCTACTTTCTGTTTTCGTGTTCTTGGAAGTTTCTCAGCAACTCATGATTACTTTTGGCATTTAAGGTTTTTTCATTGTGACTGTGTGTGTTTAAATATTAGAGAGAGAGAGGGAGCCTATAATCATACTTGAGTTAGTGGAGTCGATATATATGTATATAATGATTTTTTATCAATTTTTTTATTTATGTATTTTTCAATTTCTCCTTCTTTTTTCTTTTTTTCCAAATCTGAAAATACAGTTCAAATATGTACAGTAGCAACAACATGACTATAGTCATATTTATGTATTTTTCGAATATGACTACTGTTGAATATCATTGTAGTCATATTCGAATATGTTCTATATTCTCGTTTCAAGTTGACTTGTAATAACAAGATTCAAATTGTGATTTTTTGTGATCTTTTTGTGTGGATGTTGATTGCATTGTTTCCCTAAACAATAGGGAATTTTAGTTGTTTTATATAATTTGATAAACATCACTTTACCTCACTATATAATTGGAATTTTGAAGTTAAAAATTTTAAAAAATGCAATATAAAGAAAGAATATGACTACAGTTGATATAGTCACATATAGTCATATTAGACTATAGTCTTATTCAACTATAGTCATATTCGGCGTAGTACACTTGTCGGGGAAAAAAAATCAATTTTTCGTTAAAAAAAATTAAGAAAATATGCCTATAATCTTATTCAACTATAGTCATATTCGGCGTAGTAAACTTGTCGGGAAAAAAAATCAGTTTTTCGTTTAAAAGAATTTAAGAAAATATTAAAAAAATATGAAAAAAAATAATTAAAAAAAAAAACTTCATCTTGCACGTGGGTTTTGATTTTGTATGTGAAGAAGCAATTTTTTTTTTTTTTTTAATTTGTTGGCTGATTTTATGGAGTATATTAAGGTGGTTTTTTATTTTTTTAATTATTTGGCTAATTTCAAGGGATTTGAATATTGAGTTGGAAAAAAATTACTATTATTTTGGCATTATTTAAGGAAAGGGACGTGTATTAATGGGATGGATTATTTTTGAGTAGGAGATTTTCTAATTTCAGAAGGGTAGTATTGGAATTAATATTTATAGGGGTTTATCACAAAGAAAGATTTAAGGGTTGGACATATCACCATTTATTACTCATCCAAGGGGTTTATTGCTAAAGACCCCAAAAAGAAAATCAAAATCAGTTCTTTGCAATTTGCGTATTTGAATACTTGATGGGCCCAATTGGGAATTTCAATAATTCACCAGGCCCAAAATAGAAGTGGGCCCAGCCCATAACTGGATTGGATTTTGCATCTCTTTCGATATTTAATTTGTTAGTCTATTATTACTTTTTTTTTTTTTTTTTTTTCATATATTGGTCGTGGAACGAGAAATCTTGCAATTTATAGTTGCCAATTTTTGTTAATTATATGATTAAAGGCCAAATTACGATAAACCCCCTCATGTTTGGATAATTACAATTATCCCCTCAACTCGAAATCTTCTTACCCATTCACTTTTGCGTCGTCAAATTCAACATAATTTTCTAGATTTTGTGGAATGTTCTTTAACTTGTACTGATTTTGTGCAAAAATACAGTTTCTGATGCACACAATCTAATCCGAATGTGGAGTTCGAGTGAGGTAAATCGAATACAAACTGATAAATATTCCACATAATCTCGAAGATATCACTAAATTTAACACCAGTAAAGTGAACGTGTAACTACCCAAACATAAGGGGTGTTTTCGTAATTGAACTTTACTTCAAAGTTGGACATAATTTACCTCATGGTTAAATGAAGAATACAATAGTTAAAATTGTGAAAATAGTAGCACCCTTATTTTATTAATTTTCAAAGAGAAGACTTGGACTTATAGAAGTCTCCCCATTTTCATAATTAATAAAATCAAAATTCAGCACTTAAAAAAAAGATTGGAAATTTAGTAGCCGCAAAGGAATTTTTTAATGTATGATACTATTCTTTTATTCATACAGTTGATCATCATATATCACTCATCTATTTCAAGCCCATCAAAAATTCAAAGTCAACAAAAAATATAATGTTTTCAGACAGAGTTAACTACTTCAAACTGAGATCTGTACTCTCTCTGTTTTATACCCCGGGTAAGAATTCCCAAAAAGACATGTTAATGTAACTTGCAAGAAAAGAAAAGAAAAAGATGAACAACATATGCATCATACTTCTCATTTCAACCTTACTGCCAAATCACACACTTTGCAAAGCAAATCACACCATACATATGACTAATAGCATCACATATGCAGACACTTTGGTTTCACCCGGCGGGATTTTCGAGCTCGGCTTTTTCAGTCCAGAAAGCTCGAGAAATTGGTACGTCGGAATATGGTTCAAGAACATCGCGTTGAAGACCCCGATTTGGGTAGCCAACAGACAAACCCCACTGAGGAACGCCACCTCAGCTGTCTTGAAGGTGATCCGACCGGGAATCTTGGTTCTTGTCGTCGACGAAGAAACCGTATGGTCTTCCGGCACGTCCAGGCTGGCGAACAATCCGATCGCGCAGTTATTGGACTCCGGAAACCTCGTTCTACGCGAGGAAAACGATGCTCGGCCGGAGAATTACCTTTGGCAGAGTTTCGATTACCTCTCGAACACGTTCTTAGTAGGTATGAATTTCGGGTGGAACTATATCACCGGTGTGGAGAGCTATCTATCGTCGTGGAAATCCGAAAAGGATCCGGCTTCCGGAGAGTTCACGTTGCATCTAGAACCTTCCGGATATCCGCAGCTGATCACGAAAAAGGGGGCGGTCATTCAGTACAGAATAGGACCGTGGAACGGTATTGCGTTTAGCGGGTCCCCCGACGTGAGCAGCGACCCCGCGTTCACGTTCACGCTGTACATGGACGAGGACGGTGTCTACTACAGGGGTGACGCTATCGACAGGTCAGCTATTACAATGTTTAGTCTGAATCCGAATGGCGTGGGCCAGCGCTCGATATGGGTTGACCAAACTCAGGAGTGGGTCCGTTACTTGAGCCTTCCGGCGGATAACTGTGATTCTTACAGTTTTTGCGGAGCGTACGGGAGTTGTAATATCGGCGAATTTCCCGTGTGCGGTTGCTTGGATAAGTTTGTGCCGAAAGATCCGAGTGGTTGGGCTAAGGCGGATTGGACGAACGGGTGCGTTAGGAGGACGGGCTTGAATTGCACAGCTGGCGAAGGGTTCTTGAAGTATTCGAGTATTAAGTTGCCGGATGCACGAGATTCGTGGTATAACGTTACTATGAGTCTCGACGAATGCAAAGTTGAGTGCTTAAAGAATTGCTCTTGCATGGCGTATACGAGTTTGGATATTCGCGGAAGAGGAAGTGGATGCCTGCTTTGGTTCGGGGAGTTGGTCGACATTCGAGTTTTGTCTGGAGGGGGACAGGATCTTTTCATCCGAATGGCTTCGTCTGAATTAGGTATGCGTAAGATTCTTTGTTAAAACATAAAAAAAAAAGAAAATTGTTTGCTAGTTTTATTAGATTGTGTATTATTGTTTGCATTGCAGGGACTAATGGCAAGAGAAAAGAAGTGCTAATCGGGAGTTTGACAGCAGTCGGAATTGCTCTACTCGGTTTGAGTGTGTTTGTGTACATTTGGAAGAGGAAGAAGAACGACAAAACGGGGGAAAGAGTTGGTAAGAATATACGATGTTTTGTGTGTTTTGTATTAATAATAGACGAAGATTAAATCAGCATCTCGATTGTATCTCCGTGTACTTTGTTTTGCAGGAATCCATACGGAAACCGAAAATAAAGACTTTCAACTGCCGTTGTTCGACTTGTCTACAATCTCGAAAGCTACTAATAACTTCTCGATCGAAAACAAGATTGGAGAGGGTGGATATGGACCTGTTTATAAGGTAACATTTTACGCATGAATGAATATAATTTCGGCAAATAGGACCTCTTGTTAATCACGACAATGATTATTTGTCTCGATTTCAGGGCACCTTAGAAGATGGACAAGTTATAGCGGTCAAACGACTATCGAAAACTTCCGACCAAGGAGTTGACGAATTCAAGAACGAAGTTATCTGTATTGCCAAACTTCAACACAGAAACCTCGTGAAACTTCCAGGGTGCTGCATACAAGGAGACGAGAAGATGCTTCTGTACGAATACATGCCTAACAAAAGCCTCGACTTGATTCTGTTTGGTGAGAAATTAAATTCCTTTAATCCATTGCTAGTGAATAAATTCCATTATAAATTCAAGAAACGTGCGAGACGGATACTAAATAAGGATATAAGTTTTTTTCGGCAGATGAAGAAAACAGAACGTCGCTCGATTGGTCTAAGCGATTCAATATAGTGAACGGAATCGCGAGAGGGCTTATGTATCTTCACCAAGATTCGCGTTTGCGAATAATCCATAGGGACCTTAAAGCAAGCAACATATTGCTGGATAGTGAAATGAACCCCAAAATATCGGACTTTGGTATTGCTAAGAGATTCAAAGGAAACGAGACGGAAGATAGGACCGGTCGAGTTGTAGGAACATAGTAAGTGTGAATTTATACATCATTAATTAATTCCGGTTTAATTAACATTTTTATTTTTTTGCCATGCAGTGGGTATATGTCGCCAGAATACGCGATGCATGGCAGGTACTCGGTAAAATCGGATGTGTTCAGCTTCGGTGTAATTGTGCTAGAAATTGTTAGTGGAAAGAGAAACAGTGGATCTTTTCGTGGGGATTATCGCGGCCTCAACCTTCTCGGACATGTAAATTTTTTTTTTTATCGTACGTTTTTGGTAATAATAAGGTCGATAAGTTGATATGATTAAGTTGATTAAAAAAACAGGCGTGGACGCTGCACAAAGAAGGAAGGTCACTCGAATTAGTTGACACGAGTTGTGCGAACAAGTTGGATAATTTAGGACAAGTTTTACGATTGATTCATGTAGGGCTATTATGCGTGCAACATCGCCCGGAAGATAGACCTTGCATGACTTCAGCGGTCGGAATGTTGACCGGTGACGTGGCGCTGACTCACCCAAACCACCCTGGATTTTTTACAGAAATCGATACGGCTTTGACGGAAAGTAACCGGAGCTCCAATACAGCAAGCTCCTACAATGAAATCACTATCACGATGCCACACGGGCGTTAACTAGGATGAATATATGAAGCTTTCGGTTGAGAGGATCGCTGCATTATTGTTTTTATTTTATTTTTTTGTTTCAGAGGATCGACACATTTATTGTATGCAGATTGCAGACTATAAAAATATTGAATAGAACTTACAGCACCGGCCATGAAACTTCTCTCAGGTGTGAACACAAATCAATAAAAAAAAGAAAAAAAGTATAGATAGAGAAAATAAATCAGCACACATAATCATGAGTCACAAGTCATGAATTTCTAAATTATTTCTCTAAATAAAATTTGTAGAAAAGTTGAAATCCATGTAACACTGAAACTTCAATTTTTTACTAAATAAAATTTGTAGAAAAGTTGAAATCCATGTAACAATGAAACTTCAATTTCTTAATATTTTTGTGTTTCGGACATGTTTTGTGTCGGAAACTTGTATGGACTATTTTGCAATTTCTAAAAAAATAGAAATATGTTTGAATATCAAATTTTTAAATATTTTTGTTAACTCCCTATCTATTTACATGTTTATCGCCATTTTTTGTGTCTGTTTTACGGTTCCTTCGACCCTATACCCGGTGATAAATACTGGGTGGGTCTTCTCCTGGCACGTGTTCTGTTTTTTTTTATTTTTCTAAAACAAAGGTAAACCCTAGCGGAAAATATATTATAAAAATACAAAAAGGAGACACGTGGCAGCAGAAGACCCACCAAATGTTTATCACTAGGTGTAGGTCGAACAAATCATGATTGACATAATCGTATAGAAATGAACAACCTCAATATTTGCCAGTTTTTCAAACATACGGCCGACTTTGAACGACATTGCCACTCAAGTCAGACACGTTGGTTTTACCAATAAAACCTCCACATTTCTCTAATCAAGAAAATTCCAGGACCAAATTTAAATCAAATCAGAAGAATTTTCACAATATTCTGCAGACAATGAAACAATATTTGCAGCATTTTCTCCTTCAATTATTCACTACACTTTTGGCGCCTGAATCCCTAAAGCAGAACCATGAAAAGATCGATTGTAATTTCATCTTTTTTAATTCACTTATCATGCTTCCTTTCCATCCATGGAATATCCAGCGCAAATGACACCATAAACACAACTCAGATCATTAGAGACGGCGATACAATCATTTCGCCGGCGGAGAGTTTCGAACTGGGATTTTTCCGACCAGGGAACTCGACAAATTATTACCTTGGAATATGGTACAAGAATGTCACAGTCAGAACTCCGATTTGGGTCGCCAACAGAGAAAACCCTGTACTAAATATCGCGTCAGCCGCCTTAGAACTCATTTCCGGCGGCCGATTACTTCTCCGGGACGAAAGCACCAACGCAACGATATGGTCTTCCAACACTTCGAGAACCGCACACCACCCGTTCGCTCAATTGCTCGACTCAGGAAACCTCGTCATCCGCGAAGCGGACGACGATCGGCCGGAGAATTACCTCTGGCAGAGCTTCGACTATCCGACGAACACCTTCTTACAGGCCATGGACATGGGCTGGAACTTAATCACGGGCAGAGAACGCTACATTTCGTCGTGGAAAACCGAAGAAAATCCATCTCCGGGAGATTTCTCGTTTCGTCTCGATATTACAGGTTACCCTCAAGTGGTCATCAACAGAGGGAGCACCGTGCTGCATAGGCTTGGACCGTGGAACGGCATGCGGTTCAGCGGGACTCCCAGCGTGAGACGGAACCCCACTTTCACGGCTGGACTGTTCATGAATAGTACAGTGGTGTACTATAGAGAGGATTCGCTGGACAGGTCGGTTGTTTCGAGGTTCACGTTGAGCCAGAGTGGGGTGGGTCAACGGTTGACTTGGGTTGACCGGAGCCAAGAATGGGTCGTCTATTACAACTTGCCCGCAGACATATGCGATACTTACAGATTGTGCGGCGCGCATGGGAGTTGCAACATCGGAAATTCTCCTGCTTGTGGGTGTTTGGACAGATTTGTGCCGAGAGACGAAGAGGGTTGGGTTCGATCTGATTGGTCGGGAGGGTGCGTAAGAAGGACTCCGTTGGACTGTCCGAACGATGTCTTTTTGGGTTACTCTGGGATTAAAATGCCCGATTCTCGATTCACTTGGTTTAACGAAAGCTTGAATCTTGAAGAGTGTAGGAGTGCGTGCTTGAGGAATTGCACTTGTACGGCTTACTCGAATTTGGATATAAGGGGAGAGGGAAGCGGTTGCTTGCATTGGTTTGGCGACTTGATTGATATTCGACTGTTGTCGGGGGAAGAACAGGTGATTTATATTCGAATGGCTGCTTCTGAATTAGGTGAATTTTTGATTTTTTTAAAATACCCCATTAAAGATTTTTCTTGTTTTGTTTGAATGTACATAACACACATAATGATTCTTGAAAATGTTACAGATTCCAACGGAAAGAAAGGAAAAACGGTTGTAATAATTGCGGTTTTGACATCGTTGGGGGTTGTTGTTCTGCTAGTTCTGTGCCTGGTGCTGTTTATTTGGAGAAGGAAGAAGATCGGTCAGAAGCTGACAGAAGAAGGTTTGTATATAACATTCTATAGGCGTTTTTGCCTACTTTTGAACGACTCGGTTTTATTACATTGTCCATGATTCTCGTACTGCAGGAGGGCGTAAAGAGAGTCCCGAGGAAGACCTAGAGCTGCCTATATATGACTTATCGACTGTTACTAAAGCTACAAATAACTTCTCGACTAGCAACAAGCTTGGGGAAGGTGGATTTGGACCCGTTTACAAGGTTAAAATATGCGTACACATCTTTCTTGATTTTTTTTTAGGACATATATGACAAAGTAATAAGGAGAATTAAAACATCATAAGCATAATACAGATTTTTTTATTACATTTAGGGGATACTGGATGACGGAAAGGAAATCGCAGTTAAACGGCTATCTCAAACTTCAATGCAAGGAATTGACCAGTTCAAGAATGAAGTCATCTGCATAGCCAAGCTTCAACATCGGAATCTTGTGAAGCTATTAGGATGCTGCATCGAAGGAGTCGAAAAGATGCTGATTTACGAGTACATGCCTAATAAAAGCCTCGACTTGTTCCTATTTGGTGAGCCCATTTCCTTATAAGCACAAATATAGTTAAAAAAGTTATAAAGAACCAATCCCAGCAGAAAATATTTATTAACCATGCAATTAAAAATAAAATTAATTAACAGATGAAGCAAAGAGTAAAGAGCTCGACTGGCCAAAACGGTTCCACATTATAAACGGTATTGCTAGGGGGCTAATGTATCTTCATCAAGATTCTCGGCTAAGAATTATCCATCGGGATCTCAAAGTTAGTAACATATTATTAGATAGTGAAATGAATCCCAAGATATCGGATTTTGGCATGGCCAGAAGTTTTGGAGGGAACGAGACCGAAGCCAACACAAATCGAGTCGTCGGAACATAGTGAGAAGAATCTCAATTTTTTTGCAATTTTAATTGCTCTTTTTTTTTTGGAAGTTTTTATTTAATTAACGAATAATCATGTGCAGCGGCTATATGTCGCCGGAATATGCTGTGGATGGGCTTTTCTCGTTGAAATCGGATGTATACAGCTTCGGTGTTTTAGTGCTCGAAATCGTGAGTGGGCGGAGAAACAGAGGGTTTCATCACAGAGATCACCACCATAACCTTCTTGGACATGTAAGTATCTTGCTGTAATAACTAATATTACTATTTACAGATAAACCTCTATAAATTAATACAGTCGGGACTAGCAAAATTCTATTAATTGCGAAATATTAAATTATCGAACTAATAGTTTAGAAGGTTTTTTTACTGAGGCGGGACCCAAAAAAGAAATATTATTTAAACGAGGTTATTAATTTATCGATGTTATGATGTACTACTAATGTAATAAAATTGAAATCTCTTTTAAATATGTTTTAAGGCATGGATACTGTACAAAGAAGGGAGGTCGTTGGAATTGGTGGACAATAATATTATAGTCGACTCGATTTACGTGTCTGAATTACTACGGCTAATACACGTGGCGCTATTATGCGTGCAACAAAGTCCGGAAGATAGGCCAAGCATGTCGTCGGTCGTTTTGATGTTGGGAAGTGACGGTGTTCTGCCTAAAGCAAAACAGCCTGGCTTTTTCGCCGAAAGAAATGTTTTCGGTACCGAAAATACGACGAGCACGGTTGTTACGAGCTCTTCGAATGAATTCACTATTACACTATTGGAAGCTAGATAGTTGCCACTTGTCATAACATACATACTATACTATGATTGTAATGAGATTGTAATTTTGTTTGCTCCTTTAATTAATAATAAATTAGAAATAGGTAAAATGTTAAATATCTATTTTTTGTAATTAAAAGATTAAATATCTTATTTATACTTAAATAGATATAGTTGAGCTTTCAAAGTATAGAGAATACATATTATATAGGGTATATAATACAACTAAACAAGGGCAAAATATATTTTAAAATGACCAATGTCTATATCATTTGGGAAAATTACAGTTTTCATCCCTCAAGTTTGTGCTGATTTCACATTTGGTCATTCATGTTAAAAAAAACACACATTTGGTCCTTCATATTTCAATAATTTAACAATTTGGTCATTTCTATTAATTTACCGTTACTTCGTCAGTTAAGGCAGTCATGGACACACGCTTGATCCCGTTAGTTCTAACAAAAAAAATGATGGAAATTTGATTTTTTTTTTAACATAATAAGGACCAAATGTGAAATTTGTGCAAATTGAGGGGTAAAAAATATATGTCTCCCAATAATAAATCATGGGGAATTTGAGCACCTAACTAAAAAGAAAAAAATATTGTTAATTTTTAGCACCGGCCTCTGTATAGTTTATTATGGCTTTATCACACGTTCCATTTCTTAGGTGATAAAATGACACATATACCCCTGAAATATAATAATATGACCGTCCCATACGGCATACTGCCTTCCTCCACAGACCAGACCATAGGATACAAGATTTAGAAGAAGGTGAAAGGCAATTTCGTGCATTAAAAACCAATCCAACCACCAAAGCAAACACGTCATTTCTGCGTTGATGATAGCCAACTATATCTTAGTTGTCCTAACCTACGCTTCTTCCAATAATGCC
Organism: Erythranthe guttata; assembly: GCF_056151865.1. Classification (NCBI taxonomy): domain Eukaryota; kingdom Viridiplantae; phylum Streptophyta; class Magnoliopsida; order Lamiales; family Phrymaceae; genus Erythranthe; species Erythranthe guttata. The sequence goes on along the minus strand of NC_142545.1, from coordinate 18,795,984 downwards.
CCTGTCTCCTTCTCCGAAACCCCCTCTTTCCCTTCTCCCTCTATATATCATTCAATCCAATCCCCATTCTTGAAAACGCAATCATCCCTCGTAATAATCCCAGTAATAATCAATCCCTCGAAAGAATAATCCCACTTTTTTTTGTTTACAAATAAATGGCTGCAAAATTAGAGCAATCCGGGTTCGAAGATTTCCTGCCCCTAATGGCGGACAAGCTCGGCGGGGACGGATTGATTGGGGAGCTATGCAATGGGTTTCAGCTGCTGATGGATTCCGACAAGGGTGTGATAACGTTCGACAGCCTGAAAAAGAACTCAGCTTTATTAGGGCTGCAGGAGTTGTCCGATGAAGATCTGTGCAGTATGATGAAAGAAGGAGATTTCGATGGAGATGGGGCGCTCAATCAGATGGAGTTTTGTGTGCTCATGTTCAGATTAAGCCCTGATTTGATGGGCCACTCTCAGTTTCTGTTGGAGGAGGCTCTTCTTCAAGATCATGGCTTTCAAGACTCGTTTTTTTAATTTTTCTCTGTAATCATCTTTTTTTCTTTCTTCTAATTAATTATAAATCCAATCCTCTGACAGAATGTAATTCAATTATTGATGAGCTGATTTTTTCTTTCGAATTTGTTTGAATTGTCTCAAATTAGTATCTTTTTTATGCAGTTACCATGTGATATTCTTTATATTTGATTATTTTACTCTATATCATCAATATCAAAAACCATGATCTAGATGCCCATATAATTACACTTGTCTATAATGCATTGGTGTTATCATAGATGTTACTATGATTCTTGTTTCATTTCCTATCCTTCTTGTTGAATTTAACTCTGGTAATATTAGGACGATGTCTGTTTGATTCTTCTTGCGTGAGTTTCCAACATCACCAGAATCTCGATCGGCTGTCGTTTCTGCAATACCGAGAGGGTTTTTCCAGTGTAGAAGTTCAGAAGAGGGATTTTATGTATATTATGTATTTTAGCAAAAGAACATTAAAGAGTAAGAGTTTGAGTGAACCTCCTATTCATAGATATTTCGTTCCTTGAGAAGCAAACTTCATTACAATTTTTAAGTTAAATAAGTTTCAGCTCGCTTAAAATGCCGACCCGAGATCTCACCATAACACCTTGTGGCTCTACCTCGTGTTGCCGTACGATGAAATGTGTGAACGACATTTTCTCCTTTCTAGGGTTTTATATACCCTTTTAGCAGGACTGAGTTTCTATCTTTGGGCTGCCCTTCTTGACCCTTATGTGTAGTTGATCTTATTCACTTAAACAAGACCTATATGGGCGAGATAACCCATATCATCTACACAACAAGGGTTTTATCGTAATTTAATTAGACTAGTTAAGGCCTTGTCCACCGAGAACTATTCGTAAAATGATAATAAAGTTGTGGGGATCGAACAATCTTTCTTAACAAGGGGTCTCTCTATTTTGGTGCAAATTGTACTAAATTGGTATTGTTTGAATGGCAAGGAAAGCAGGGGAAACATGATCATATCAATGTAACTTTAGAGTAATATAATATATTGAGATTTGTTTGGCTACGTGGGAATGCAATGACAAATATTTCTTGCAAGGTAAAAATAAACAGTGCGTGGAAAAGTGTGTAAGAAAAGTTTGTTGTTATGGTACAGACAGCCATGTGAGAACACAATGATTCATAGGCAGAATGAGAATGGAAGAAAGAATAAGCAGAGGGGAAAATTAAATAAGTTTTACTTTGTCAAATAATATTTATTTGGCTTTGGCAGCAAGCCAAACAAGGCCTGAAATCATTGTGGAAAAAGGGTGCAACGCTTCTTGATGCAAAAGCCGTTTCTTTGTTCTTTCTTTGTTTTGTGGGCCCTTTGTTAGAATGAGAATCATGATCTACGTATCACGGTCACGGAAACGATGATACGGGAAAATTGGTATTACAATAATTCTAAACGAAAAAGGGATAAAAATCAAAATATTTATACGCGGATTTATTTTTCCTTAAAATTGTTATAGTAGTGCAAGATTTGCACCCTCAACACCTTTTTCTTCTCAATCGTACTCATTCAAACGTCAGAAAAGCCCACCTATCGTCGGATTTATGATCGGTGGGATGAACAAAACGACAAGAGAATAATTAAAGAAAGAGATAATTGGAGAGAAAGTGTGAAGTATGTTATCGATTGTGTCAAAACGGAACCCTAATAGGAGTTGATACATTTGTTTATATAGGGTACTATCTAGCTATGGTTATTTCATAATTTAAAGTCTCTTTAGTCGTTCGAGATTTACATTGATTGTTCAATCATTCATCCTAATTTACACGTTTTTCTTATCTATTTGTGGAGGATATATCTGAATCGCACCCTCCAATGGTCGTAGGACCAGATCGCCACATACTGCTCCTTCCCTTAACATCTTCAGATGCATTGGGAGCATAGGGCGAGCTCTCAGCCCACCTGATCTATAACGGCCCATATGGCGAATGTTTGGCTCATTTCGACTTTCATGCTTCACTGGGCGAGTTATGTTCGAGACTGACGCTCACTCTTGGCCCATTTTACTTGTTGCGATCCACTGAACTCTCTGTTTGACAGACTAAAAAGATGGGGGTGCGATCAAACATCTAACTGGCCACCATAAATTGCATATATAAAATCATAATGTCTGAAATGAAAAATAAATAAATAAATATTGTTTGTACATTAAATTTAAATTTTTCGAAGATGGAGGCAATTGAAGTTTTAATTTGTGGAAAGGAGTAAAAGGGAAACATGAAGTTTAACCTTAAATAATTAACTTCATAGAACAAAATTTTGTTTGCACAGACAAAATTAGATAAATAATATTTTTCTTAGGAGCTCAAATGTTACTAATAGAGTTATTCATTTGGTAAAATCGTATTAAATTGTAAAAAAAATGTTTATTTATTTAAAAATAGCATTTGGTCAACATGCAACCTGTGATGCACTAAACAATTTCTTGTCCATACCTAAACCCAACCCAAAAAGTCAATTAACATCATCCAACCACAAAAAGGGTCCATGCTCAAATAATTGAAAACCCAACCAACCCCATCAAAAAGATTAACAAATTAAATAAATAATATAAAATAAAATAAATAAATTGATAAATAAAATGATTATGGGCGTGACAGCAACCAGTCATCATTAGAGTCACAAAGCTTCAGCTTCAAATGAGTCCAACGACGTCGTGTCACTCTTTTATTTGTGCAATTACTTTTAATTGATCAATTTTAATTAAAGTTAATTATAACTAAACGCTGTTTTATAGAACTAATCCAGTGGGTTTAGTTCTCTACCACTGTATAAATAAGGAGGGTTCCTTCTCTGTTTTGTAAACAGCTGAAAAAGATTAAAAAAACGAAAAACCTTTGAAGCAGAAAGCGATTGAGTCGACAATGGCGACCAAAGTTTACATTGTGTAAGTATATAATTTGGAATATAATTATGTTATATTTATTCCTTTTATTCATGATCCACTGTCTTTTTTTTCCTCCAGAACTTAATCGTGAATTCCTGATGCTTTAATTGCGTTTCTCTTTGTTGATTAGCCTTTTCATTTGTCGAATTGCGATCGGATGAATTTTGGAAATGTTTTACGTTGTTGATTTCGCGGTTATGTGTTTCCGTTGTTTGAATTCTTCTGGGTTGATTATCTGAAAGAATTAATGAATTGAAGTCTAGAAGACCGAATAATCGAAATGAATCTGGCAAAATTAGTCGCGGATTAGTACATAGTTTGATGAATTTCAAACGAATTCATTTGAGATTATGTGTGTGTGTGTGTGTGTGTGTGTGTGTGTTTTGGGGATAATACGTTTGAAAGCTGCATATTGACATTTGGGCTAAATACTGTCTTGACAGTAATGCACTTATGGAAGTCGAATTTATTTTCTTCCAGTTCATAGTTGTTATTCAAGTAAATAGATGGAAGAATGTTTAGTTATCAAGTGTTATAAAATCATTGTTCTTCATTCAATATCTATAATGATTCTATTATTCAGCTGAGTTAGGTTGGTTTGTTCCTTTCCATATCATAGATTATTTAAGCTTCGAGGGCAATATACCTTATTCGTTTGTCCATTTTTATAAATACATCTTTTTATGCTTCTGATATTACTAACTGCACTTCATCCGACGAGTTAGTGAAAGCCTAAAAGAGTTTCGAACTAAACTACTATTTGCGAAGAACAAAATTAAATAGAACTTCTAGAAATATTTCTTGAAAACTCAAGATTTCGTCATTTCCAGAATACCATTTGGCTGCGATTTTTGTCATTGATTTTCAATGTTTAGAATTTCACGCGAAATCATCAAATAGTAGTTTATAGTTAAAGTTAAAGTTGTTATCAAACCTCACCACTCTCTAAAGCTTTTCATATGACGAGTACATGCCATTGCTTGAGTCAAAAGGTTATGAATATTTTGGTGGTAGAATTTCATTTATTCCGACATATAGTTCCTTGCTGTGAGAAAACCCAAGTTCTTGATTCTGGTGATTATTTCTAGTTACTTTGATTGTCTAACTTTAAATGCTTTTAGGTACTATTCGATGTACGGACATGTGGAGAAACTAGCTGAAGAGATAAAGAAGGGAGCTGCATCTGTTGAAGGAGTTGAGGCCAAATTATGGCAGGTAGGAACTATCTTCATTTCACATATTCCGTGCATATTCTGCAAAATGATTATAGTCGCTAAGAGAAGTGTGTTTTGCTGTTAACATGTTAAAAGATGGTCGAATTGAGCTACGTGTTTTAAGATAACATATACTTAATTAGAATATCTATTGAATCTACAATTTTGACCTTCCCTTACCTCTGTTTCTCAACAAGCATTCTGAGATAAAAATGCAGGATGAGTAAAAGGTTAGTATTTTGATTCAGCATAAGTTCAGAAAATAAGATGATTATAGAAGTAAACAAATTGCGTAACCACATACTATTGCAAAAGTAAACAAACCGAGAAGTACAAAACTGACTTCCCTCATGAGGTTTTCTTTCATCTAATAATATCATACGTAAGCTTGAATTTTTTTGAAACATCTTCACCTCTTTATCCTTCACCAGGTTATCGGCTTCTCTGTGCAGCAGTTAATTTCCTATTTAAAATGACAGGAAATTTACAGTTGATTACATAAGTTTTTCTAAATATGATAGGTGCCCGAGACACTACAAGAGGATGTTCTGACAAAAATGAGTGCACCACCAAAAAGTGAAGTACCCATTATCACACCCAGTGAACTTGCAGAAGGTGACGGCTTCATATTTGGCTTTCCCACAAGATTCGGAATGATGGCTGCCCAGTTCAAAGCATTCTTCGATGCTACCGGAGGCCTATGGAGGGCACAACAACTCGCTGGAAAACCCGCCGGAATATTCTACAGCACCGGCTCTCAAGGCGGTGGACAGGAAACTACGGCGTAAGTAGTCCCTAATATTTGCCGAGACTGTAAATAACTCATCACCTAGTTTCAACAAACACATATGTCTGATAACTGTCTTGCCTGTGATTTTATTTTGATTTTCAGATTGACTGCTATAACTCAGCTAGTACACCATGGAATGATATTTGTACCGATCGGGTACACGTTTGGAGCAGGCATGTTTGAAATGGAGAAGGTGAAAGGTGGAAGCCCTTATGGTGCAGGTACTTTTGCTGGTGATGGTTTAAGACAGCCGTCGGATCTTGAATTGGAGCAGGCTTTCCATCAAGGCAAGTACATTGCCACCATTACCAAGAAACTCAAGGGATCTGCTTAATACAATTCCTCTCTTCTTTCCAGATACTACTGCTATTCTTCTGTTGCTATAATTCTTGTGATTTGTTTTTTTTTTTTTTTGGTTTCCCTATTCAAATACTCAAAAGACATATATATATTTGATAAGATTGAAAAATGTAATTCTTGGCTGGTTATGCCAATGTCCAAACTTTGTCCCTAATATCTTACAATTTCTAAACCCTTGTGTTTTTTCGGTAATTGTGAAGCTTGTTTACTTTTTTTCGTTTTTTGGGTGAATTACGGTCACACCCTTGAGGTAAAGTCAAATTACAAAAAAAGCCCTCATGTTTGGGTAATTACAACCACCTCTTAACTATGAATCTATTTATACGTTCATCCTTGCGGTGTCAAATTTAAGGGAATCTTTTAAATTATGTGGAATATTCTTCAATGTGTACATGTTTTACACCATTCGAGCTCCACATTTTGAAAGAAGATGAACATAAGATGTGTCTCTCGGTTTGTAAATATCATATTGTGGTGCATTAGAAATTGCATATTTGCACAAAACGAGTACACACTAGAGAACATTCTACGGAATCTAGAAAATTATAATGAATTTGACAATATAAAGGTGAACGTGTAAGAAGATTCATAGTTAATTGGTAATTGTAACTACCCAAACATGAGGGTGTTTTTCATAATTTGACCTTACCTCATGGAGTGACGGTAATTTAAACTTTTCTTTTTTGTAAATAAATACTAGTCTTGCAACAAAGAATGCACTTATGGGCTTTCTTCTTGTTGGGCCTATGAGGTAACGTCATTGATTTATATATGACGTGTATCAAATTAAATAAAATAATGGGTGCAAAAATAAATAATTAATTATAATTGAATATCTCACTCACCTAAAGTCCAACAATTAACATGTTGCGGATTCTCTACATTTATATGACAACACAAGACGAACAAGAATCGATGCTAAACAATAATAAATACACCATTGCATTGCAGATGAACTAATATATTTTCAAATTGACGAAAAAAAAAATTGAAAAAGGGAAAATGAGTAGAGCATCTCCAGGCCAAACGATTAAAAGTAACACCTTTTAAAAGTGGTGCCAGCTTTCGAATATTTAACAATTAGACAGCCAAAACTTTATACGTACAAGTTATAATTAGAAGAAATATCTGGATTTGTCATATATATATATCATCCCAAATGATGCTGTTTAATTCAAGGGCTAATCATGATTAGTTTGTAGTGATCATGCTTTCTTTTTGGGTTTATTTATGCTTCTAAGTAAAGCTAATTATTATATATTTATATATATATATTATTCCGTAGTAGTAGTTGATGGCTATATATATATATGTTGTAGGTGTGCCTATATCAAATGATAAGCTATATATATATATCGTTCCGAGGAAACAACGTTTAAATGTACTTTAGGTTTGAAGGATTTACTGCATGTCCTTTTTTCTTGGAGTTTAAAATATATTTACTAGATTTTCTGTCAGAGTGAAAGTACATTTAAATCTGAATTTACACATTTTGATTGATTATTCATGAATTTACTATAAGTGCAAATTTTATTACATTCTTACACCGGCTCAATAACAAACTTGTGTATTTATAATTGTATAATGGACTATCTCTTTTTTCATGGAAAATAGTGTTTGACATTTTTATATTGTTTTGATGCGTGCACGCGTAAGAAAACTAATAAATGTGTATCGATTTCAAGAAAAAATAACCTAATTATATCACTACTCATGAAAAGAACTTCAAGGGCATAACTAGAAAAAGGTATAATAAAATTTTCATTTGAAATAGTGTAGTTAACAAATAATTTAAAATAAAATATTTTCTCCCAAGCAACAAATAATATTAATATTGATTATCATATGCTGCCAATGATTATATAGAAAAATTCCTACCTTTCAGTTGTGAATTCGATGCCCAAAGCGATTTACCATAGTTGTTTCACATGAGGTTAGGGGTGGTACGTATGCATGAGTCGAGTCGGCTCGTGAGCACGATGATCCAAGTCGATTAACGAACTCGAATCTGTTTTGAGTTGTTCATAAGCTCACAAGTTCGGTCGCAGATTTGGTTTTTTTTTTTTTGTAATTAAAAATATATATACATTTAATATTAACTACATATAAAAATTAAAAGAAAATTATTTATTTTTCATTATAATAACAAAAAAAAAATTAATGTAAAAAATAATTGAAAAATGTGAGTTGAGCTAGATCTCTAGATTGATCGAGATTAGGCAACAAAAACTCGTCAAATTCGTCTCGAACTCCAGTTCTAGTTCGAAAAGTACTAATCTACCAAACTTGGCTCCAGCTCGATTCGTTAACACCTCTAATTGAAGGCTGCTTGGTTTTTACTAATCTAGATAAGTTTTTTTTTTTTTGGGAAATTGGCTTTAATTAGCTTCCAATGAAAGGAGGTGAATGTGACAATTGGATGATAATATATATAAAATAAAAAGGCATAACTGATAGCTCCACAATCCTCAATTGTCTATATCCTTTTCCCTATCTTCTTCAACAAAGAATATATATATTAATTAAGTGAAAACCCTAAAAAGTTGAGGGGCCAATGGGACTCCTTCTGACTTCCACTCATATATATATATATATATATATATATATATATATATATATATATATATATATATATATATATATATATATATATATAAACAATTCTAAAGTTTAGATTTTTTACAATCAGATCATCTCCCCACACACTTGCTCATCACTCTTGTTCTTGAATTCAATTATTCCTTCCATTTGTTTAATTATTATTATTATTATTTAGGGAAATTATTAAATTAATAAAACACTAAAGTTGTGTGTATGTGTTATATATATATATATATATATATATATATATATATATATATATATATATATATATATATATATATATATATATATATATGCCAGCAGATGTATGCAAAATAATAATATACATACACCAAAACCTAGCTAGCTACTTTCTATTCTTTCATTGTGATAAACATCATGAGCTACAAACAACAACAAAATTGATCTCTAAACTAATAAATAATATGTATTTAATTCCTAATTAACCAACCCTTTAATCATAATTCTTCAATTATTTGATAACTAATATTTGCATACAATAATATTATATTGGTCCCTAGCTAACAATAATATTCTTGGCCAGGGGCTGCATCTTTTTGCCTGTTAATACCATGGCCCAAAAGTTTTAAATTTCCTGTCTTTTTTATCCTTTTCATCATTTTCACCCCCATCTCTTTCAGCATTTATCTCTTTTCTTGTTACCTTCATCAGCCTCTAAATCATTATTATTAATAATTAAAAAAAGAAAGAAAAAAAAGATTCTCATCTGAAGCTTCCTCCAAATGTAGGTGTCCAAAAATCAACCGTTGTCTCGTGAGCCACCGGAAAAGTACTCGATACCGGTACTAAACATAGCCCTCGATTTCTCAGATCTTGACGTGGCCCTTCTTGATCCTTTGATTTTTCAGATTTCTGTAAGAACATAAAAATTAATTAAATGAACTTATTTTATTTTAGTGGCCTAGCAAATTAATTACATACAAAGATTAATTATATTAGCTAAATAAAATATTTTTTTTCAATGTGTATATATATATATGTACCTGGTGGTGATGTGTAGATGCTGGATTTTTCATGTAAGGATCGCTTAACGCCTGATAATTTAACATAAACATATAGATAGTTAATTATTGAAACGAATATATACATAAAAACATGAAACAAATATTAATTTGATAGTGCTAAATTATAAGATGCTTACGCTGATTTGTTCGTGGAGAAATTTGATGTATTCGATAGCATCGGAAAGCACAGAAGCCGTATCAGTCTGCGAAAAATAGTCGAAGAATTCAATCGTATATCATATGATCATCAAAATATGTTGCTAATTAATTAATAATTAGCATATATATCGAAGAATTTAATCATATATCATATGTGTATATATTAATCCGGCCACTTGCTGAATTTTTTTTTTTTTTTTTTTGAGTAACACTTGCTGAATTGAATAAAATTAGAATTATACCTTTCCAAAAGGTGAGACTAATTGTTGAAGTGCAGTTATTCTGTCTCCCATCTTCTCTTTCCTCACCTAATAATAGTCAAGAACAACAAACCCGATCGACATGCTCGTATTATCATCATCATCATCGTGTATCACACGAATAAAGTAAATTAAATTAAAGTTGATGAAGCTTGTCTTACAAGCTTCTTCATACATGATCAATACCTTAAAAGCTGGTAATGGATTTGGGGTTTCGTTTCTCGGTCTTTTATTTGATGTTTCTGTGTTGTTTTTCTTCGTCGTCGTACTTGATTCCCGCGCTTCTGACGTCTTCATTTTTTGACAAAACCAACATAAGTTTTTTCTTAATTAATTTTCATGCACATATATATTATATCTACAGATATATATATGTGTGTGTGTGAAAACTAGAAAAAATATATAATGAAACCCTGGACTCGTAAATTTATCATGCAGCGGTGGAATTAATTAATGATATTTTTTTTTTTTTGAGTTTTTAATTACTACCTTTGGTTTTTCATCGAAAGATGGAGGAATCTGAGTTTGTAAGGCCGCCGGAAAAAAGCTCGAGCGAGCCGCCTCGGACATGGCGGAAGCCGGTGAAGATGCATTCCAGAAAGGTGCGTTGTTAGTGAAATGCAAATGGCTGCCGGACGACGCCGGCGGCGGCGGCTGTTGTTTGGGCGGCGGCGATTGTCTCAAGAACTGAGGGAATTTATTCCAGGACGGAATTATATCAGACGCGCCGCCGCCGTAGCCGCCAGACGGGTACTGATAGTTCATGGGCTGGTTTTCCGACAGCAACAAGCCGTACGCGGCGGCGGAATCCACCGGAAAAGTACTACCGGAGTTGTTTAAATTATGTGATGTCGTTATTGTGCTGTCGTTCGAACTTGCCTGGTGGCTGAACTGCAGCTGCTGGTGGTGGTGGTGGTGTTGATGGACGTCCAACGAGAAACCCCGATGAATATTAATTTGCTTGTAATCATTCAGAGATGACTCCTCCTCCGCCGCCGCCGGAGAACCATCGGAATATACTTTCTGCGATCTCCACTGTTCTTGAGTAGTTGCTCCTGACTGCTCAAAACCGCCAGCTGTATTCGAACTCATATCTTCTTCAAGCATTGATCGGAAACTGCTCTCCGCCTTTTCACCTCTACTGCGTTAATTAATTCATCACCAAATCTAAATTAAAATCAAACAAAAATACATATATTATATGTATATATATATATATATATATATATATATAGATTCTTACAATAAAGTTTGGTTCCAATCGATGCCTTGATGAGAAGACAGTCCCAACCCCATCATCTGCAAGTTAGGGTTTGCTAAACCGCCGCCGCAGGCGGCGGCGGCGGCGGAAGATTGATCATGGGCGCCACCTTGCAACAACTGGGATCCACCGCTGGGCTTCATCTCCACCATTTCTGTCGGCCAACCGAAACTTGCGATGGAGTTTAACGTTGTAGAAATCGAAACCGGTGGCGTTGCGCCGCCGTCAAATCTGTTTCTTGATGTATTATTACTATCCCACCAGTTTCCACTTCCCAGATGAAATTCATCCGCCATAGCCGCTCACCTCTGATTTTTCAGTTATTTCTCTCTCTCTCTTGATGTTTATTTATTATATATAAAAATGAAATGAATCCGATTAGCTGCATTTCAGTATATATATATATTATATATATATATATATATACGAAATAAAATTACCAGAATTTGTGGTTGACTTTTGTACAAAGTGATTTGACAAAAGTAAAGGAGAGGTCATCTTGAAAGCAAATTCCCCTGCTTAGCTAATTAATTAAATAAAATAAAAATATATTATTTTTATTTTTCTTTTTATTTTGTCTTTTATCGATACCCAATAGTGCTTCTATTAATAATATTGTATTGTTTTACTTTTATTTCACAAATTTTATAATTGTATCAGTTGTTTTGGACATTGTCGAGTCAAAATACCACTGGTGTTACAAGACAAAAAGTTACACGTCATTATATATATATATATATATATATGTATATATATATATATGTATAAGAACAAAAAATAATGCATTGCTTAAGGAATTTCCCTTGTATAATTAATCAACTTTTAAGTAGGTTTAATTTACATAGAATTGATGAACTGCTTTATAAAGTTCGTAATCTATCTGTACGTTTTAGCATTAAGTATACACTTACCTAATTAAGATTTTTTCATAATTATATTAATTACACTTTGTGAATTAATTACTTACAAATCTAACAATTTGTTATAGGGAAGGCTCAAATTTTTGGAGTCGGGGGAAGAAGTTTTTTTTCATTTTTAGGACTTGTTTGGCACTAAATTTGAGTTTTTGGTGTGCTAAATAATAAAATTTGGGGGATTAAATTGAGGGTGGGCTCGACTACACCCTTGCCAAAGTGTAGACTCGCCCTTGATCCTGGGGTTGATATGCGATTTTGGTGGAAGTTACATCAATTTTTGACGGATTCGAAAGTGTGGAAATCAGACAGTTCGGATCATAATTAAAACATTTGATTTTTTTTTTAATCTATTTTTAAGTAAACAAAACTAGTTCAAAAAATGGAGTATTGTTATATTATATGATCAATATAACTACTATATATATAGTCTAGTTGAATACAAGTTTGAGTTTCTGGAGTATTTCTCAAAATACACTATGTTTGTAAAAGAATTTCAAAAATATAATAATAATAATAATAATAATAATAATAATAATAATAATAATAATAATAATAATAATAATAATAATAATAATAATAATAATAATAATAATAATAATAATAATAATAATAATAATAATAAATTAATATTATTATTATTATTATTATTATTATTATTATTATTATTATTATTTAGAAGACTTCAAACATAATTTGACTACTAAAAAGTATTTTCACTAAAACACCTAACTAAAATTACTTTATTTTTCAAAATTTTCTTTTAAATTATAATTTTCTAACATATGATTTAAATTGATGTTCAAACTATTTGAAACTATCAATCATGGGGGAGTCAGCTGAAAGACCTAAATAATTTTCTTTTTTTAAAAAAGGAGTCAATTCATTTTCCACCAACAACGAAATATTATAATTTAATAAAATTAGCTAATAATATATGCAAGAGGCAAAAATTAGTGGGTGGAGGTGGCCTCCGCCGTGACGGAAACGTGCCACCGAAACGGTGCCGTCTTAACCATTTTCTAATTTTATTTTTATTTTAATTTTAATTTCCGGGAGTAAAGTCAACCGGAGTAAGCTGCGCGTGCGGGTGGGTGGGTCCCAGCAAGAAGACCTAATAGTCAGAGCCTGAAAGTGACCGTCTACACAAAAACATTCCCTATGCTAATCATTTCACAACCCTTTAATTTGTTTCTCTTAATTACTCATTAGTCCACCCACTCGCGTTCACACCTACAACCATCTTTGGCTAATTACTACTACTATTTACTTGCAAATTTCATCTTATCCATTTCAAAACGAATCTAATAGTATCCTAAATTAGAAAATGTTTCATAGTTTATAGTTCTGCAGCATTATCATTTGGTGGAAATCGATTTAATCCTCACTAAAATTGGTTGTTCTAGAACACTTTCTCTGATTCTTGATCGTTAAAAAATTGCTCTGTCCACCCGAAATTCTGGAACTTGAGCGCCTATGCACATTCCGACGCTAAAGTTAATTTTGAGAAAAATAGTTCAAGATCAGAGAGTAAACTTAAAAGGTTAACTCGGGAAGATAATAAAAAATTGACACGAATATAGGATGAATTTCATAACGTTTAATAAAATTTCAACTCAAATAATTATGTATTGCACAATAGTAATACTAGAAGAATTTCATAACATGTAGACATAATTACTTTACTTACATAATTGTTCCGTAATTTGTATGTTGAGTTTGTCACACATATATGTATATACACTAGTGTGGTATATATGTCGTGTAGTTTGCAAAAATGAAGAATCTATTAATTATGAGTGAAGATTTAGCTATCTATATATATATATATATATATATATATATATATATATATATATATATATATATATATATATATATATATATATATATATATATATAATTGGTTGATGATTCATTCATTATTAGGAGAAAGAAGAAAGAAAGAGTTAATGAATATTTGCACTCGTGTTTTATTCATATGGTTGTTCATGTATAAGATCATTGTATTGATTTAAAAATATAATAAAATATTAGACTATGACATATACATGTATTTTTTTTTTTTTGATAGAAGACATATACATGTATTGTGCAATAGTACATTTGGATATGTCATAATGAGTGGCAACTTGTAATTAAGTAGTAATTAATTAATAATTTCCAGCATACTAGGTTTCCTCCCAACGCCCAACCATTCCCATCTTAACCTCTTTGATTAATTCTTAATTAAAATCACAGATATGCTAAGGTTTCCTCCTGCAAGCATTCACTCTTGATTGATAGTAAACCTCAATTATATTTTTCTTTGTCTTGATTCTATTACTAGGTTCTTAAAGAACCTAACTTTACTAGCATAGCCAGTGATTATTTTTTTTAATATTAAATTATATTACAAATATCTAACTCTTAATTTCAGGTTACGTTAGTTTTCACTTATACGTTTAAGTTCTCTTGAAATATTCTTGTTCGAACAACTTTTAACTTAGTTCATTTATATTCATATCGCATGCAAATGACTGCTCTTCATGTGGCAACAAATCTCTCGTCAATCACCAGCTTGTGTGCAGTAACCAACGCCTCGCATCCTACACTAATTACTCAAATTATAAATGATACAACATCGAGTATATCGATCTTATTTTTTCTAAAATATATAAGTGATGTAAATTTATATTTTTCTTACAACAATAATCATATTAGGCTTTCCAATGATAATCATTCCCCACTAACTAATCCTACTTCAAATGATATATTAAAATTTGATTGAGTTTATGTATATCTGACGTAATGGTGACATAAGATTGAGGTTCAGAAGGTGACAAAGAGGAGACAAGGGTTCGAAATCTTTCAACAACAAGTGATGACCACACAACTCCAGATATTTTTTTCCATCACATGTCACACACGTGAGTTAATCAACAGCCAGGAGAAAAAAAAACCGAGTGAAGACTTTTTTTATTTTTCTTCACATGTCCACTAATTGTTGAATTTGGAATGCTGTACAAATTCCATTGCAATTTGCAATCACCCATTTTTTAAAATTCAGGGTCAACTCAAAAGTCGAGAGGAAAATTGTAAAAAGAGTACCGCACCCCGCGTACATTTCGGCTGTCTCTGCAATCATTGCCAATGTGTTTTTCATTAGAAAAAAGAAATTTTAATTAAATTATTTCTCCAATAAATGAAAAATGAGAGAGAGACTTTATTGTTGAATTTCTACGAAATTCAAGAAGATGCTAAGGAGGGAGGGTCAACCAAACATGTGGTTGACTTTTGTTTGTAAGAACTTACTTAAAAGTAGAAGATAATAATTGTGATTACGTTGTATTAAGTGTTTATTTTTAAAAGTTAAGGCGTTCGCAATTATACTGGAAGATCAACTAAAAAAAAAAAGTTTCAAAGATGCTTTTCAAATTATAACTTAAACAACCTATTTTTAGAGAAGTAGAAGCAAATGTTAGTATTGCAGCACTTCAAAAGTGATTTTGAGCCCAGAAAAGTCTAGAATCACTTTTCAAAAACTTTTGCAAACACCACCTTAATTGCAGTCATTGATCACATTAATCACCATTAGCCATCGCAAAATGCGCTTTCGCAAATTAAAATTTAGGAGCGTAATCTAGTTAACAAACAAGGGAGCTTTTGCTCATTTAGATATCTAGACTAGATAGGCCTAATATTATTAGGTTCTTATATTCTATATCTAGATAGACCTAATATTATTAGGTTCTAATATTTATATGCGCCATATCACTAATCATACTATAGTAAAATATTATCATTAAATTTGTATCATTCTTATAAAAAAATTCATAAACATTTTCTCAGTAACTTTTTTAAAGACGTCTAACAAAAAAATTCAATCTCAAATTCTTAACTTTTCCATCACTAAACTATAGTCAGAAACATCGTCCCCAAACAAAGTATCATGAGTCCGCCCCTCGATCACTTACCTAGAATTGCACCAAACTTTAAACCTTTAACTAAATATTCTTATAATATGGTCATGTCACACATTACTAATTCATCATAGTTAAAATTATTATTAAACAAATGTAATAAGAGATCAATTAATATCTGAGAATTAATCATATTTAATTGAAAGGTCAAATACCCAAATTCCTTTGTCTATTATTCTGAATTTAGGGTTTAAGTAAAATAGTTACTCACCAAAATTGGTGATGAAAAATTTGTTGTACGGAAGAAGATATTTATTATTTATGCAAATTAAAAGGACGAATGTGGTTCCACTTTAATTTCATGTGATGCATATATATATCACATAAAATAATTTATTAAGTGAGTGTTGATATATATTTGATGCCATTGAATTTGACTTATGAGAAATATCAACGTCCAGATGCCAACATCTCGTCTTGTTCAGTCAGATCCATTCAGGAGCGTTGTCGGGAAAGAATAATCTTCTTGGGATTTGACTTCTAATAAGTTTTCTTAATTAGTTCAACTATTATTACTTAATTTTATTACTAATTATCATTAGTAAAAAGTAAACCTGTGTACGTACGAAATTATCTTTTTTTATGGTTTTAAGATGGACACGGCAGCATGACATCATTTCTCGGTCATTGAAAAATATATCTATTTATGGCAGTCGGGCCGGGCCTAGACAGATTATCTTTCTGCGGCTGTCATCATTAATTGTATATCAACGGTTCTTATTGATTCCTTTTATAATTCATTAAATCTTCTGATTTTGGACTGATTGGGCTTGCCCCATTCTGGCGTTTGGATTGTTTGGGCTATTTGGTTTGATGGTTTTAATCTGTTGAATTTATATCTGGAATTGATTTTAGCCCATAATTTAAGCTCAAGTTCTAGCGGTTGGAGTCCAAGAAACTTAGGCCTTGTTTGGGAATATTTCACAAGGTTGATTGAATAGGAAATAATTATATTTTCTATGATAATGTAATACGAGACTATCCCATATTTGGGATTTATGGTTTTACTATTTGAGACAGGTACGATTGTCCAAAGACCCATATTGAATGAAAAGCTTTACATAATATTTTAAGGGCCCCATATTGACTGAAAAGTCTTACATGAAATTTAAGGGCGATCCAAGAATAAGGTCGTCTCATTCACTACAACTGTCAGTTGCTAACTAAATATTCTCACATAGGGCATATGTAAACAGCAGACGCGACTACATTTGGCCCAATGTCAAAAATAGGGGTGGAAATTCTGCACCGTGACGTGACTAAAAAAAGGCCCATCAAATAACAACAAATTCGCTTAGAGTAGTTAAGAGCAACCACAAAACGACCCAAGTCATAATAAGAGGAAGCTAGATCGTCTTCAGTAGGTAAAACGAGCTTGCAGCAAGTCATGTCACTCCGTATATGCATCGTGACTAGATAAGACATAGGTCCCACTAGACTCATCTCCATGATACGTATAAATACAAACCGTGGAACACAAGGAAAAACATGTTCATTTTCTCCATATATTACATTTAGTACACCACTATTTACCTCTGTGAGAGATGCATCGTTTTCCACTATACCCGACTCACTAGACCGCCGAAGTGCTAACGTCGAGAAAAATTTCTCCGGCACTTCTTTTTGCAGGTCTCCTAGAGCAGTTGGGCTCTCTCTCGATCGGAATTTCCTTCGTCTTGGTCTTAGTTGATAGAACTTGATTATATTGTATATCAAGCCCAATCCTTATGTAAGACCATTGAATCATTATGATAATTCTTATAATTATTTTACCAACTATGTTTAGGCTCAACATGTAGTTTGAAAATTAGTATATGGGAATTTGAACGATGAAATTTATATATCAAATTGGCAAAAAAATCTACAACATTTTATTTGATCCAAACATTTGGGCCGAAAATAAATGGGCCGATAGATGCAGGACCAGTTATGCAAAACCTCAAATGTCAAATCTCACGGTCGCTGAAAACCGGAGCCCCGTTCCTATATGGATCTTCTGTCAAAAGCGTACGCATCTGCTTCCGACGATGATGACGACGGCGCTAGAGTTGCCGTTGCCGGAGGGCGGTCCGAACACTCGAATCCGTTTCCGCCTCCTACGAAACGTTCCAGACGGGAAACATATTCGGCAAATCCGATCCAGATGCCCGTTTTTCGCCGCCCGAGTTTCCCCGCGGAAGCTTCGATACCTGGAAGTTACATATCTAAGCGACAAAGAGCAGCCATTGCTGCGGATGCGAAACCGACTGAACCGAACCCTAATTGCGTCCACACCTCACAAGGTTCGCTCCTTTTTTACTCTAATTCCCACTGTCGTGTTAGTTTGATCAAACTCTGATACGATTAATTTGAATTCTCACATTTTTTGTTAAAATTGATTTCGACATAATTTGATTGAAAATCGGCAAACACCTACATACGTTGAAAGAGTTTCTGTAAGATTTCATGACTAATTTCATGTCAATTTTAATTTATTTATTGTTGTTTTCTCACAGTTTTGGGAAGCCTTTCAGATTCAGATGTACCGCATAGTATTTCGACAAAGCTGAGGTATCGGAAGAAGCAAAACGGTGTGGCCTCCTACCAAAAACCTCCGTCGCTTTCTGCAGCTCTCGATGGCCACGTTAAATCTGTGAATGCTATGCAATGGTCTGTAACTCATGGTAAGTGCTTAAAAATGCCGATATATATTGTTCTACCCCCAACTGGCCCCCTCTGCCAGTATTTGTTTTGAGAAGTCATATTTCTTGTAAGCGAAACATGATTTAATTATATTCGATACGAATCAAATTTTAGTTGCATTTCTTGGATTTAATTGTTATATTGTTCAGGGAATTCCTTATTTGCATTTGCTTTATGGAGAATGTATTTGTTGGTACATTTGCCCCTCTCTACGATTGGAAGTTGATCTTTCCTTTAATTAGAAAGTTCGAAAATAAAGAAAAAGATTTTAGGATGTAGTGGCCAACTGGTGACGCACATTTGATCGTAGAACAGTGGTGTGCAAATGTAGTGACTTATGATTGTTCATCTTAAGTCGGACTTATAGATTAAAACGTAATTTCGTTAATGTATCGCGCCAATATATAATTTATGGTGGACATTGGTTCTTTTTCTCTCTTGAATTGATAACTATCCTAGTATTGGAGACTCTCTGACACATCAATCTGATTGACTGCTGCGCGTTTCTGATCTGTTCTAAAAACTTAGTCTCCAGGTCATCTTCTTGCATCTGCGGGAATGGATAATACTGTATCCATATGGAATGTATGGAGCAACGTCCAAAAACGAGCACGTATATTCAATTTTCACCGTGCAGCAGTGAAAGATGTGAAATGGTCACAGCAGGGATTGTCCGTGCTCTCTTGTGGCTATGATTGCACGTCAAGATTGGTTGACGTTGAAAAGGGAATGGAGGTTCGGGTTTTCAAGGAGGATCAAATTGTACAAGTCGTCAAATTTTCTCCAGACAACCACAACCTTTTTCTCTCCGGTGGATCGAAAGGCCTCCTTAAACTGTGGGATACTAGAGCTGGCACAGTGGTCCATGAATTTGTACGAAATCTTGGGCCAATCCTTGATGTAGAATTCACACTTGATGGCAAGAATTTAATCACCTCGAGCGATGTGTCCAGAACTAATCTCAGTGAAAATTCGATTATTGTCTGGGATGTTTCACGGCAGGTTCCATTATCCAATCAGGTAAAAAACAGTGGTGTATCTTACTCAGTGATCGTTTAGCTAATTAGCATACTTTGTTGCATATTAAATTAACAATTAAAATTCATAAAACTCTTGGTTAATTTCTGAAGTTTCAAATGGTGTAACATTTCGGCTTTGTTTTGAAATGAGGAAAATAAAAATGCAAAGGCAAAAGCGACACAAAGAATTTTAAAATAGCTAGTATGTTGGTTTGGTTCCTAAAGGAAAATGATGAAGAAATTGATTTTGTTGAAAATCATGTTCTTTACCCAAGCAGACGTGTTTGTTGAGGTTCTGCCATGGAGGTGAACTAATCCCATAATTGGGTGTTTTTTTAAGACAGAGGAATTATAATTAAAGGCTTTTACATGTAGTTTTCCTCGCTTTTTTTTTCTTTCTAGGAAAGTGTATTTTCGTTATTTTAGTCACAATGTGTTTTCGCCCTTTTCCCTAAATCATTTTACCTCATAATCAAATAGAAAATCTATTTTACCTAGTTCTTTTATCTTTTCACTTAGCATTTTTACTTGGCATTCTGTGTGATCCAAACAGAGCCTTCATATTTCATACTCTACCATGGTCTGAATTCTAGTTCTAACAGAACTCTATTTGTACAATAACCCCCTGAACACTGGTGTTTTCCAGGTATATGCCGAAGCATACACATGCCCGTGCATCAGACGCCACCCATTCGAGCCCTACTTTATTGCCCAATCCAACGGAAACTACATTGCTATATTCTCCACAAAACCCCCGTTCAGACTAGAAAAGTACAAGAGATACGAAAGTCACGGTGTTTCTGGTTTCCCTATAAAATGCAATTTCAGTCTTGACGGAAATACGGTAGCCACAGGATCGTCCGATGGATGCATCTACTTTTACAACTCCAAAACGTGCAAGCTCCTCAAAAAGGCTAAGGCATACGAGCAAGCATGCGTAGATGTTGTATTCCATCCTACCCTGCCAGATGTCGTTGCTAGTTGTAGCTGGAACGGCGAAATCTCGGTTCTCGAACGAGACAGCTGTCACAATTGGAAGGGGCCCACAGTGAACTGATTTTCCAGGCTAATTTTGGAGTGGGCTTCGTTTGTGGTATGAATTTCTGTTAAATAATTTTAGTGTTTTCTTGGTGAATTTCTCGTTGATTTTTTTTTTAGCAATGTATGTTTATGGTACTTGAATTGTTGTTTGCCAAAACTGTTTACGGACTACGGTACTTGAGTTGTAGCAATCAAATCAGGAGTGAGTGATTCTAGGTGTGTGAAGTGCGACAGAATATCAAATCGACATTTTTTACGGAGAAATTTGTCGGATGTGCAATGGCACAGTGTAGTGACCCCATCTCCAGGAAGATGATTAGATGGAGCATTGACTCTTGTGCATAAATAAAATGTTCTCGAGTTTGAGGTCCGTTTTGTTTTGGTGCCCATTTTTATTAAATTCGGAACAGGCAACATCAACCCTAACCCCAGGTATGTGTTGTAGTGCTCGTGGGGCATAGAACAATAGTAAAGGACGTAAATGATATGAAGTGATGGTTTGTTGCTCGTGTTGGCGAAATGCAGAGTGAGGGTTCGATTCCTATTTCTCACAAAATATTTGAAATTCAATCATTTTCAACTTTTCATATTTGAAAATCTTACTTCTCTCAAACTCTTTCAACCCAAAAAATCTCAAGTGTACTATTTTTTTTCCCCTTTTCTTTTTGTGTTGTTCAACATGGAATCTGAGACACAGGAATATGTGTTGACCAACATGGAATAATCATTTTTTTAAATGAAAAATCTCCGTGATAATCGGGATAATTATTGTTCATTTGGTTTACAATCGCTTGCTAGTTGATATAATCAAAAAAGACGTAGCAATCTAAGAGATTGAAAGATTGAAAATGAGAAAATTTGTTAAATTTTATGAGTTTTTCGAAATCTTGTTTGAAATTACTCTGCAACGTATAAAAGTCCTTCCGCTTCTATCAAGCCCCTTTATATCTTCCCCATTGATGTACTCCAAAGGTGGGACCCATGCTTTTTGTGTGGTGGTGGTGGGTGGGGGGTGGAGTTGGAGTTCGGGGGTGGGGGAGCAAAACACATAGGAACATGTGCTCGGGGAAAAAAAAAAGGGAGGAGGAGAAAAGTAGGGAAGAAATAAATATGATGGGGGAAGATTGGAGATAATATTGGGCCAGAAATGAATACAGCTGTTCCTTTACTTAAATGGGCCCGGATCCACGGGCCCATATTTTATGAACTAAAATGGATTCGGGTAATATTCTACTAGATTTCAAAGTGACACATTTAAATCAGAATCACCTACTGTTCAATGATGAGACACTGTGGATAGTATCTGAAACAACGAGTTAACAAAAACAGTGGAATTTTCTAATTAATGACACATTATTTTTTTATACATATGACAATGGTTTACAGCCAGGCCTGTGTCTAGATACTCGCAACCTATTCAATAAATATATATATATATATATATATATATATATATATATATATATATGGAGGAGAGAGAGAGAGAGAGTATTTAACTATTTATAAAAAAGGATTTATGTTGTGGGGGCAGAGGGGTGATCTTGATCCAAGTGTGTTTCTCTCTCTAGAAGAGGGAAGAAAGGGAAGAGAGAGAGAGGGGGGATGCAAAAGGATAATAGGTGAAAGAAACACAATAATGCAAATTCATTGTTTGATGGATTGGAGGAGTGATTCGAAGGGAGACATGACACACTACCTTCCTTTTGTAGCTGCTCAGCCACTTATACGTAGGGACCATAATACTCTATTTTATTTTATTTCAAAATTTTTGCAACTTCAAATCAAATAATCCATCACTAAATGTGTCACACCTTGACTTTTGTTGCATGTATGTATGTCTTTGTTTGTTTATGTGTTTTCCATGAATTGATTCTGAAATTCAATGAAATTTGTGATTACGCTTTGTGCACTGAAACACACTAACAAAATTACGCATAAATATATTCGCGCAAAAGTGCACGTACGTATATGCTCATGAAAGTACACATTACAATATTCGCACATTAGAATGTATCAAAAACACGCAGTACTTACTAAAAAACACATAAATACACTAACAAAACCATGAACACAATATTATGATTGGTTGACATTATAGAGTTCTCTTCATTAATACACTTATATATATATATATATATATATATATATATATATATATATATATATATATATATATATATATATATATATATATATATATATATATAACTGAACTCGTTGTGTGAATCTTATCAATTAGGGTGCCTGGTTAAAATCACCGAGTGTAGCATCGTTATTGCCCGTGTGACAAACCACTATCTAGACAACCCGGCATAATTTTCTAACATAACAAATTAAAGGTCCACCACCCCTTTTACAACTGTTTATAATGGGTAATATATATAGTGTGACACAAACATAGTCATGCAATATTAACCCTAGCTATACCTATATACATATCTCTATATCCATACATTTATTTTATATAAAAAAATAAAAATCTTCAACTTTTGCATGAATGTGTTCCCCACATTCCCTGGTTCATCACCATTCCACAATTGCCTCTGCATCTATATCAATTGTCTCAACACAAATTAATCTTTTTTGACAGCAAATAATTTTAAAGAAAACTCCAAAAGCAAAAATCCACAAACCTTTTTAAAAGTAAAGCACAAGTTTTTTATATACATATATACATATATATATATGGACCTCTCCATATGACTTCAATCATCTTGCACACCTTTTAAAATAAGGGTACTTTGGGTGGTCAAGGGCTTGTTCTTCCTCACGAAGGCGGCCCCACCGGAGTCCCTTGCCGGAGACACGAAACGATGGGCTTAAAGGGTTTTATCTCTATCGAACCAATCACCGTTCGGTCTATTTTTCTACGTCTAATCTTTAAAATTAAACCCCTAATATTTTTTTTGTTTGATTAGGGAATATAATTAAGCATGCATTTAACTAAATTGACATGCATTAAAAAAGGCTTTAGAATCACATCCACACACACTCACACAAAAACAAACAAACACTTATATGTTCCAATAATAATTAATTAATTAATTAAGTCATTTATACTTTTGATCCATCTTGTCATGTAATTATCAACTTTTAAATTAATGGTTCTATCCCCTCCTACATGCTAGTCCATAATGAATATATATAATATATATATTCATTACAACACACTTAAATTTATCACTAAAAAAGTCTTGCAATCCTTACCTTGTAAAGTGAGGGACAAACTCATTTTAATCTTGCTATTTGCCATGTGATTTTGTGGCCTCTTTCCAAGGCTCACCATGCATGCATATGCTTAATATAATGCTTGGCCCTCAATTTTATTTTTAATTTATTAATAATTAAATTTTATTATTGAATTTGGGGGAAAAGGGGCAATGATTTTGTTAAATTCCCTTTCCTATTTAGGAAGTTCTTTATTACAAGAAACCATTTCATTTTAGACAACATTCACACATATTTGTTATAACTAATAATGCAGTAAATAATTTTGTGTTTCAATTCTAAACCAAGCTTACAGTACAGACATGATTACCTATGTAAGGGTCCCTCTTATGAGGATTTGTCAAATATAAATCATCTTGTAAAAAGGATTAGCGATCGACCAAGTTGTACATGTTTTGGTGACTGCTGTCGGGTTGATGCTTAATTATTTAATTTCTTCTAACAACTCCTAATTATTGTTTTTTTTTTTTTTTTGTATGGAGATTTTAGATTAATATATATTATAACGAATAACCCGTAGTCAACCATAAGAGGTTTAGTATTTACTAAAAAAAAAAAACTACGTAACATATAAATCAACTAGACAATAATCATATGTGACAAGCTGGTATAAGGCCCTTTAAATTTCATTCTCCTTAAATATATGTAATTTCTAGAATGATTATAAAATAAAGGGTAAATTATGGCCATCCACTTGGGTAAAGTTAAGTTACAAAAATTCATTATGTTTGGATAATTACTATCATTCCCTAAACTATGAATTTTCTTACATTCTACCATTGTGGTGTTAAATTTAGTGGAATCTTCTAGAGTATGTAAAATATTCTTCAGTTTGTACATGTTTTACCTCATTCGAGCTTCACATTTTGATCAAGATGATCATAAGATATCTCTTGACTTGTAAATATCTGATTGTGATGCATCAGAAACTGCATTATATTTTTGTATAAGAAGAGTACAAACTAGAGAACATTCCACGGAATCTAAACATTCTGTTGAAAATTAGAGTTGAGAAGGAGATAGTTGTAATTAACAAAAATATAAGGAGTTATTCATAATTGAACATTAACATAGGTGGTGGCCGTAATTTACCTTAAAATAACTAGTTAAGACCGGTCAAGGGCCGCGTGTTCTTATTAATAAAATTAATTAATTAAAAAAATTAAATTAAAGTTTGACTTAACTCCAGTATATTGCAATGTTGAAGGTACCAATAATACAAGGATGGCACCATTAATTGGGAGCACTTGACCGACAAATGTGCAGAAACAGTAAAAAGATAAAAGAGAGAATAAAAACCCCATTATCACTACAAAAATTACACCACGTCACTTTGGAAGAAAAGATACCACCCATTATTCCCTTTCGCTTCGCGCCTATATTTCACTATCAATCAAAAGAAGTTATGAAAATATTTTTTTTATATTAATTATAATAAATAAATAAATAAAAGGATAATTCATTAGAAAAAAAAAAAAAAAAAAGAAAACACCAAAAGAAAAAAATGCAAGTACAGATGAAGAATTGATCTTTTTTAGGCACTTACAAGACATGGAATATGACATCCCACTAATTTCAAGATATTTGTTTTTTTTTCTTTTTTCTAATTTGTTATATATGTTTCGAATATCAATTATTCAATTGTCCTATTTTCTAACATCCAAAACCCAACCCTGGTTTTGGTATAATATTAATTACCAACAAGATTCTTCACATTTCAAAATTAATACAATGACATGATGTAATTGATTCCCAAAATATTTTATTTTTTATTAAATACAAAATAATCACTAAACTAATTCCCCTTTTTCTTAATTTTGTTTGGTTGTTCGGTCGATCCGCATGCTTGCAAAGAGATTCCTTGCCAATTTATCTATAAGTTTGTTTATTTAGATAATACATTTCTTGTAATTGTAACATGTTAATGCATTGATTGTTGTCGTGCTATGTAGTATACAAATTTCAACTTTCTATCGGAATTCGCGCTTCGAAAACGTTTCGTGTCCGACAGTCGAGGATATTTGGCGGACAACTTATGAGTCATTTTGCAATTTTTGAAAAGTTATGACATGTTTGAATAGAGAATATATATATATATATATATATATATATATATATATATATATATATATATATATATATATATATATATATATATATATTAATTTCCTAATTAATTATTTACACGATTTAATGATTAATTGCAAATTGATAGTTGATAATAATATAGATTTTGAATATATTTGTATGATATGTATAAAAAGAACTTATACATAAATAAAACCTTATTTATGTTTAAATAGCATATTGATAAATATACCCCTATACTTTTAATATTCCACACATTTCTTCCAAGTCCCCGTATCCCCATTTATAAGACATGTAATTTTCTCTGTCCGTTTTTCTGTTTTTCCATATCGTTGTTTCTGTGTCCGTGCTACATACAGTTAAACATCTATAAACTAATACACTCCGCACTAATAAAATTCTATTAATTTAGCAAAATATTAAATTATCGAAGGAATAATTTAATAGGTCTTTACCAAACCGGGACCAGAAGAAACTATTATTTAACACACAAGATTGATTGTGCGTAAAAATTAAAATATACTCAATGTATAGCTTCTCCAAAGACCAACGGCCCCACCTTAATACATTAATCAATGAGAAACAATTTTGCAACACACAAAATCATTGATATATCATCATTACAACTAGTCTTTAATATACATGTAAACCTCCCACATATATATGAGTGAGCAATTAAATAATTCGAATCAAGAGATTGCATGTGACAAAAGGGATGCACACACAATTAGCACTCAAAATTAAGTCTAAGCTACGTACTTTAATTGATTAATCCACAATGTCACATTTTTTAGGCACGATCCTGCCTTTGCGATATGGTGATTACATTTTCTTTAATATTTTTTTTTAATTTGAATTTAAAAATTATTTAATACTTGGCAAAATCTAACACTGTCACACTAAAATGGTTACACAAATATAGGGACCACATAATTTGGTCTCTTGAGTCAATTTACCTTTTGATATATGTGGGGGGGAAAAGTATATTAAGTTAAGCATATTTAATCTTGTGTGAACGTGTGTTTGTCAAGAATTTGATAAACTTATCTTTTTTATTATCTAACACCATCATCAAATAAAAACAGCTGGCTAGATTTACTTATATATAATTGCTTGATTTATGTGACACTATGATGCTGCTTCAAGGTCGATGGATCAACTCAAGAGTCCTAAAGTAGGGGTTTTTGCAACGTGTCTTAAGGGATCGAAGGTTGCAGGTCGATCGAAGATCCTGCAAAGCAAATAAGTAACTTCAACGGTAGTCTAATATGATCTTCATTTCTTGAACGAATCGTACAATTTGAGAGCTATTGGCCGCTACTCGATGGCTAATTTATGTAAGACACTTAGAGCGACTGCAAATTCTCTT
The DNA here is from genome assembly GCF_056151865.1 of Erythranthe guttata. Taxonomy (NCBI): domain Eukaryota; kingdom Viridiplantae; phylum Streptophyta; class Magnoliopsida; order Lamiales; family Phrymaceae; genus Erythranthe; species Erythranthe guttata. Next base: position 18,768,578 of record NC_142545.1, on the reverse strand, counting down.
TTCAATTAAAATAAATATATAAATAAGTAAAAAATTAGGGTTTTTATAATGCTAATAAAGATAAAACCATTGACTTCAACGGAGTGGCTAATAAGTAATTAACCCGAGACGGCGGTGGTGGAGTGAGCATAAATCAAAGTGTGTATATATCTTTAATTAATAAATTGACCACATTGATTTCAGCAAAACCCTTCCTCGGATTTGAACGCACTTGTTTAATTAATTACCCAATCCATTTTTACTATGTTCACGCAAATTGAATTATTTATTTAATCCCTCTCTCTTGAAATAAGTGTTGTTTTGAGCACACATCTTATTATATTTAATAATTCTTACACAAATGTACAGTATCGGAGCCAGAATTTTAAATTCGGATGAACCGACTACGTACAGAAGATATTGATATTTTTGTTTATATAAATAAATAGAGATTTAAAAAATATGGAGGGGCCATGACCCCCGATAATGCTGGCTCCGTCGTTGGAAATGTGGGCATGATTTACTCTCCAGAATTTGAAGGCCTCCAAAGAACAGTGGAGTAAATAGAAATACATTAATTTGGGCATGATATCCTCTCGAGGTGTTAAATGCATGTCGGAAGGATTATAAAGAAGATAACTAAAAATTAAATTTAACAAAATTAAAAATTATAGAAATCATGCTACTAGTATGAAATTAGTCAACGGTCAAAGATTTTAAAGAGTGTAGTTGTCTCCCACATAATATTCAGCATTAATGAAGGATTAGGGTTGCTTCGTCACATACTAATTAAACATTCCCACAAATACTCATCACATCACTTTATTTAAAAATAATAATATATTAGTGAGATAAAAATGTGATTATCACGGACGACGGTATAATAAGAACTCAATATTTTCGCTAAAGAAAGGGTAAATTAAAATTTAAAAAAAAATTATTTTATTTGGATAATTACAACCACAGTAACTATGTACTGGCTTACACGTTCACGCATATTGTGTCAGTTTTACCTACTGAACGAGGAATTCTTTAATAAGACAATACTTAATTAGTTGAGGGGGCCTTATACTTACCCAAAAAATAAAGGGGTTTTTCGTAATTCAACATTAACTAAGGTGTGGCCGCAATTTGCCATTAAAAAAAACAAAATTCAAGCGCTAAATCGAATTTGAAAGAATAAATAGTTTTGAAAATTTGGAAAACGTAGCAATTAGGCACTAAGCTCTCTTGGAGGATTAAAATAAAACAAAACTATTAGTGCAAGTCTTGAACGGTAATCGAAGTTTAATTATTAATCACTAGTGCAACTTTCGGTGATAATATTAATATCTGACCCGGATACTGTTTTCGTTGACTTCTTAGATTTTTATGATTTTAATTTTAATTAATTAATTAATTTATTTATTTATTTATTTTGGCTGGCCTTAAATTCTCAGCAAGAGATATCATCTGATTTGTGATTGATAAAAATCTAAGATAAAAAAAAGGGGAAAATGTACGTGGAGTACACATTATTATTAAATAACTCAAAAGATTATGTTTTGGACCAATTATTGAAGTAAAGTTGCTGTAGATAAAAGCAATTTCTTTTCGGGATTTACAAAAATTCTTTTGTATTTTGGCGAATATGTCAGGAATGTTGCTGCACAGGGCTCAATTTGTAATCTACTGTATATACTATTTCTTAGTCAAACTATACTTTTTCAATTAGTTTTTTTTTTTTTTTACATCTATTTTTATTTGTTATTTTTCATAATTAGGTGTTCTGAGTTTTTTTTATATTATTGTTATATTTGAGATTGCTATTTTATATTATTGGGTTTATAATTAATTTGCTCATCATTGTGAAATAAATCACAGAAGTATTGCATGTTACTAGACATTTGGTGGACTTGTCTGTTTTTTTTTTTTTTTTTTTTTTGATGAATTATAATGTTTTAATTTAAATTCAAGCAAAAAACACTAATAAAGAAGAAACTGGAGAAGGGTCCTATCTGCTAAGAGGATTCAATACATAGGCATAATTGAGATTTAATTTATGTTAATTATGGTCGGCACAAAATTAGACAAATTTCACATCATTTTCACGACTTATATTCTGCACCATGCAATTTTAGGAATTTGGACATCTTCTAGCTGTTATTGAAAACACACACACGCGGACATAATTTTTAACATATAAATAAAATTAGTTCTCAAAAGAAAATTAAAAACAAATATCTATAAAGAAAACCATGTAATGTAAATTACGTGTCAACAAAAATGCCATTTGGCGGCCAGCTGTGCCAGCTGTCGTGTACCGTTCGTATGAACTAACACCACGTGAAGTGGGATGAGAAAACCGTTACAAAGTCTGCAAGCCGTTAAAAGTGAAAACAATAAATAAATAAATAAATAAATAAAATAACCCCGTTAGTTATCGTGTTACCGGGGAAACGAAGCCGGAGGAGAGGCTGCCGGTTTGAAAAGGAACACCCGCAGTACAAGCACGCATGTAATAAGTACACCCAGAGAGCGGGAGAACCGGGTATTGCCGGTTAATTTCCTGCACTTGAAGATATTAGATGGGGGTGGTGACCGGTTTTCTATGCAAACGAATACGACAAGCACACCATGCGCGCGCACCACCACTTATAGATCACCATTACATTTTCACCAAACCCCAATGATTTTTAATTATTCTTTTTTTCTTATTAATAAAACCTAATTTGTTAATTTTTTTTTTTATTTTCTATTTAATTATTTTTTGATGCATACATAAAACTAATTAACCATAAAATCTCGTGGTCTTGCAGAATTTGTTCACATTAAAAATGTGGTCTTTTATTAATTCAAGTTTTGAATCATTTGATTAATAAGGTTACTTCCACGCAACTCACCCATAGTACACCTCGTTTACTTTAACCGATTTAGAATTTTATTTATCGAGAGACTCCGTCCCACTTATTAGGCCATTTGATTTGGACCTTGTTGAATTTATATCAGTCAATTCGAGAATAATCGTTTGGGATAACTATAAGATGGGTGTTTTTTCAAGTTTTTCAATAGTACGTGACATATAACAAGATGGCCTAATATTTGAACGAATGCAAAACCGTTCAACAAATTCTATACATCATGACTTGTTAACCCTAAATAGTCTAATTAAGTAACAAAATGCAGACAAGGGGAGTGATTTATATGCTACACCGGACAATTATTAATTGTAGAGATAGTTAAATAACCACTAAACTATATATAATATATAAGGCATGTGTGATTATGTGTAAATCTCACGATTAATAATAATCAGCCGACGTAAATAACCTGATTTAACATAGGAAGTTCATCCTTCCATAAAGTATATAGGATAAGGTCGGAAATAATTCAAACATATATCTAAATTATTACACCCTTTTGTAATTTATTTTTTTACATAAAGATGAATAATAATTAGTAAGAAAGAAAAAGAAATTGGGCAGAGTTGGGAAAAAAGGGCAAGCAGACAGTACTTGGTACAGTGCTAGAATTGTCAGAGGCAAATAATATGTAGCACGAAAGTATTATGTCCAAGTGAGTGAATAAAGCATGCCCCTCACCACATAAGAATTAATATTACCGAAATTGCCACCAAGTCCAATCAATATTCACAATCAAGCCATCCAACTTCCCATTATTTGCACTTTTTTTTAAAAAACTACATACGTGGACCATGTACACCCCCTACCCCTTTCTCTCTTTCTTTCCCCTCTATATATATCTCCCCTCTTCCTCCTCCCTTTCCCGCACTCTCTCTCTACTTCTCTCTCTCTCTCTACATATATACTTACATATTTATATATATCCATACATATATAGAGACGGTGTGTAAAAATAATTGAGAACCAAAAAATGCCAGAGGCACCAAATGATCAAAATGAAGGACACGTGTCCAGCTACAACAGTGTGGTGGTGGAGAACAACAAAAAGCTGGAGTTCATCGAGGAAGTGACGACAAACGCCGACGAGGTTCAGAAGCGGGTGCTGTCTGAAATACTGTCGAGAAACGCAGGTGTGGAGTACTTAAAACGACATGGTTTTGAAGGAGGCAACACAGACAGAGATACCTTCAAGAAAATCATGCCTGTCATCACCTACGAGGATATTCTCCCCGACATCAACCGCATCGCCAATGGCGACAAATCCCCCATCCTCTGCTCCGATCCCATCTCCGAATTCTTAACCAGGTATTCATTTATTCACATGTGGGATATATTCCATCATTCTTGCATGTGGGTTTTCATTTTTATTTTTATATACATGTATAAATAGTTCTGGGACGTCTGCCGGAGAGAGAAAAGTGATGCCGACAATAGAGGAGGAGCTAGGGCGTAGATCGCTGCTGTACAGCCTGCTGATGCCGGTGATGAGCCAGTTTGTGCCGGGTCTAGACAAAGGGAAAGGGATGTATTTCCTGTTCGTAAAATGCGAGACCAAAACACCGGGCGGGTTACCGGCCCGACCCGTTTTAACCAGTTACTACAAAAGCTCCCATTTCAAAGACAGGCCTTTCGATCCCTACACAAACTACACCTCCCCCAACGAAACTATTCTCTGCCCGGATTCCTACCAGAGCATGTACTCCCAGATGCTCTGCGGCCTCTATCAGAACAACCAAGTCCTCCGGGTCGGGGCGGTTTTCGCCTCCGGCTTCATCCGGGCCATCCGGTTCCTGGAAAAGAACTGGGCCCTTCTAGCCCACGACATCCGAACCGGAACCGTCAACTCCCTCATCACCGACCCGTCTGTCAGGGACGCCGTGACCCGGATCCTGAAACCCGACCCGAAACTGGCGGACTTCATCGAAGCCGAGTGCGGCAAGGAATCTTGGCAGGGGATCATCACCAAGATCTGGCCGAACACTAAATACATTGACGTGATCGTCACCGGAACCATGTCACAGTATATTCCGACGCTGGATTACTACAGCGACGGTCTCCCGCTCGTCTGCACAATGTACGCCTCGTCGGAGTGCTACTTCGGCGTTAACCTTAACCCGCTCTGCAAACCCAGTGACGTGGCGTACACGCTCATCCCCACCATGTGCTACTACGAGTTCTTACCCGTTTCTAGAAACAACGGCATGCCGTTGCCCAAATCCCTTAACGAGAAAGAGCAGCAAGAACTCGTCGACCTCGTCGATGTCGAACTCGGCCATGAATATGAACTCGTCGTCACTACATATGCTGGTAACAACAAATTTCTTTTTTTACTTTTTTTTCTTTTTTTGTAGTACTTTATATATTTGATAGTGATTCGTTTTATTTTATGAATTTGCAGGTTTGTACAGGTATAGAGTTGGCGACGTGCTGCGCGTGGCCGGATTCAAGAACAACGCGCCGCAGTTCAACTTCGTCTGCCGCAAGAACGTTGTCCTAAGCATAGACACCGACAAAACCGACGAGGTCGAGCTGCAGAACGCCGTTAAAAATGCCGTTACCCACTTGATCCCGTTCGACTCCCGTCTGACCGAGTACACCAGCTACGCCGACACGGCGACGATCCCCGGCCACTACGTCCTCTACTGGGAGCTGAGCCAAATTGGGTCCACGCAGATCCCGGCATCCGTCTACGAGGACTGCTGCCTCACCATCGAAGAGTCCCTCGACAGCGTCTACCGACAGAACCGGCATTTCGACGCGATCGGACCCCTCGAGATCAAGATTGTGGAGAGCGGGACTTTTGATAAGCTCATGGATTATGCTATCAGCTTAGGCGCTTCGATTAATCAGTACAAAACGCCGAGGTGCGTGAAATTCGCGCCGATCGTCGAGCTGCTGAATTCGAGGGTCGTCGCTTGCTATTTCAGCCCCAAGTGCCCGAAATGGACTACACCAGGCCTCAAGCAATGGAGCAATGCCAATTGATGAACCACATGAATTATTATTATCATCAAGAACCAAAAAAAAAATATTATGTGATCATCATTTTGTTTAGAAGTTAAGGTTTAAGTTTATTAATTAACCAATCTTTTTATGTTTTTTTTTTTTTTAATGTTGTTGTCATTGTAGTGGTTTAATTAACGGTTGTTTAATTAGTATGTGGTAGAATTGTGTTAATTAGGTGTACAAAAACAGTTCCTATTTCAAGGAAATTAAGTCTTTTTTTCAATTTATTATTATATATTATATTAAATTTGCGAAAATGCCAGCTTGCAATTTAATTTGTTTGCAAAAATGGGGATTGGTTCATCTTCTTTCCAGGCAGGATTCATGGCCACTGAAATCTCATGAGTTGTACATTAAAAACTGTAACAGAAGACCAAATCACAGTTGTTTGTTTAATTAATTAATATTAATTAATGGAGTCATAATTTTCTTGAAAAGCTAACCTACTTTATCTCTCTTATAATTAAGTACACTAGCTATACATTTATAGTAACTTTATCATTTGCAAGCATCCTCACTCCTTCCAGTCAATTGTGCCCCCTAAAAACCAGGGAGAAATTAAATAAACAGATTATTAATTATGAATTGATTTTTGCCAACATGGCATGGAAATTAATTATTAGTTAATTTTGTTCAGGTTCTGTATAATCTATAGTGTGCTTTTGCATTGGCATTAGTATTATTATATGAAAGTACATAAAATAAATTTAATTTATATAATTATATTATTTATACGAATTAGATGTCCCGTAAATATGGCGGTCTATACATATATACTTGCAATCCATCGGTATATACTAACTCAATACGATTACCGCGGATTTTATGCGTTTACGATATATGATTTTATGTAGAAATTAATGCAAATTTTGTGTTTGGCGACGACTTCATATTGAAAGTTACAAAATGACTCGTTAAACACGTAATATAACATTTTAATTAATAAATTAAACATGTACAATTTCGATAATTTGCTTTGACGACATTGCAAAATTACACTTAATTGACATATTATTTCAGGTACAAATATTAAATAATTCACGGAAGTAATTAACATCTTAAATTTTTATATAAATTGTTCATTCAAAAAACATTAATAAATCATGTGTATGTGTTTCAAATAAAAAACAATTATATATAACAATTTGTGTACGCATGCAAAAAAGGAAGCAGGTGGCCGGTGGTTGTCTGAATCTGGTGTGGACAGCAAACAGAAAAGAGGTACAACTACAACTACAAGCACAAGAATATAATGCATGCATGACTGAACCGGTCCGGGTCCGGTTCGGGAGATGATGGCCGGAGAAAAAGTTGATGAGATTGAACATATAGATTAGATGAAGAGACAAAAAACGATAATATGAGGGAAAAAAAAGGACAGATAAGATAAATAATATATGATGCGATTCTTATTCAGAAACTGTTCCCCGCTTTTGCCTCTGCATTTATGTCCCAAACTATTTCACATTTCTTCACACTTTCTTCTCAATCTGGCCAATACCCTTTCGACACACTTTAACCAATTAAATTAAATATAATAAAAAATTTACAAAAAAAACTGCAGAAACAGATTTTTCTTTTATTAAAGCTGTGATGTGAAAAAGCTGGTGTAATAAAATGGAAAAGGGTAATTATTTTCAAACTATTCATAATTATTTCTTGGATAGAATATATGCGTTGTCATTTGATCTAATTTCGAAACTCGTCGTCAACGGTGGATAGGTCAAGTTTGTCACATACAAGTAATCTAGTGTAGTTTACGTTTTTCGTATGATTTGCAAACTTTTATACGAGGTTATAGGTTTACTTATATGATTTGGATGAGGGTTCCATCGTCAGCAAAAAAAAAAAAAAAAAAATGGTTCGAATCATGATTTTGGATTTAGATAAGCTAGTGGCGGTTTCTTAATTAATTAGCCTTAATTACTAATAATTGAGAGAATCTCTCTACATATTTACGTTGACAATCCCAGATTTGACTTTGGAACCTTCATATCTAACAATATTTCAATTGCTGGTACGAAAAGAAACATACTAAATTAAGTAATAATCTTTTTGCTCCCATATGCACGCTTCATGTATAAGATATAATTTTTTTTTTTAATATTGGAATTTTAGGACTAGTATATTGTTGGTTTAAGTAAATGTCGGAATTTCGTACCTAGCAGATGTTAATAATAGGGGTGGAAATCGGATGGATTCGAAAATCATTTTCTAAAAAAATTCCAATTTATTTCGAAAGTAAAAAATGAGTTCCAGTTTTATTATTAAAAAAAAACAAGAAATGCAAAAATTTATTCTAATTTCGGAATGCATTGAATCAGCGGAATTTCAAAAATTTTGGAAATAACTTTAATTTTTAATCTCATATTCCAAATTGGGATATAATTGAAATTTTCACAATATTTTTCTATATTACTCATTTTTTTGCAGCAAGATGCTAGAAAAAACAATAGAGAGTTCACCAAAAGCAATAAATAAAACCACACGAAGGAAAAAAAAATGAACAGAGATTTTATGATAAAAGAAAATACAACATATAGTTTATAATACGAATTAATTTTTTCTAATGTTTTATTTTACTTGACCCTCTGATATTAATATTTTTCATACATAGAGTTATCTTATTTATTTCAAAAATACAATCGAAATGAAAAATACGATTTGGATATTTTCGAGTCGAAGTTGAAAGAATTCAAAAATTTCATTCCGATTTTTATCACTAGTTAATAGTTGATTTTCAAATTAATTCCTTGTAAAAATAATGGGAAAGGAAGAGTTGGGAAGAAGATAGACAAACAAATACATTTCATAAATGCCATTGTTGGTGGGGGCCACAATAAGGCAATGAGAAGCGTAGAATCCGGGAAAATATATATATTCGGGCAAAGCTGGGGATTGTGCATCTACAGGGGACCAAACCTCTGGGTCGCTGACAGGTGTCCGTTGACCTGATCTCACTCGTTTGCTACTCGTCTTTTCTTTTGTCTTAATATCGCCACCGATTAACTGCGGAACCAGTCAGCTTTCGGCCCCACCTCTACTCAATAACAACCTTTCCACGTGGATTTTCGCCTTTTTTTTGTAATTTACTTCCATTATTAATTATTTTCATGCAAATTAAATCTTCTAATTTTGTTATAACTTATCGGTTTCTCTAGTTATAGCAAAACTCAATGAAAATTTACGAATAGTTCGATTAAAATGTCATTCGTAAATCATGTATGATGATAACAAAACGATTGGTTCAAAAAATAAAAATTGTTCATATTTTAATCGAAACTGAAACTGAAACGAATCGAATATATATTTTATTATTTATAAAATTCATTTGATAATATATCTAAAAGGTAATAAGTTTTAATTCTATATATTTTTCAAAACTTTGCAAGCCTCAAATGTGTTAATGTATATACTTAAACATGAATACGTCTAATTAACGCATCATCGTACAGTATGCGTAGTATTTGCGTGTGTGTATATATATGTATAAGGATACGTATTTACTGCCTTGATAGTGAAGGCATAGCTTGTCTTGGAGCAATGACAACAACTAGTCACACGACAAGCTCTATCAATGTGAGAAATTGGAGTTGGTGGAATTGGAAAAATGAATTCCAATTTTCTCGTCCTATTTACTTTATTTCAGAAAAGTGAGGTTAAAATCTTGTCTTCAATCCGCATTCCACGTTCCACATTCATATTCCACAAATCTAACAACGTATTGTCCAATCACTATTCCGATTCCTTGTTCCAAACTCATTTTTTTTATAAAACAATAAGTCAATGTTTGGAAGCGTTTTTAAACTTATTTTGATTTCATTTTGAGGAAATGTGTTTTGGGAGAAGAATTTGAGAATGAAAGTAATGTTTGTTTATGTTTAGGAAAGAGACAAAATACACTGTAGCAGTCACATCATGTTTAAAAGTGTTTGAAAAAAGTATTTTAGAAAAAAAAAATTTGAAAGATGAAGTGATATTTTTTTTTAGTGAAGACATTTTTTTACTGTAGCAGTCAAATCATTTTACTGTAGCAGTCACATCATGTCTGAAGGAGAGAGAAACTTTTGAAATTGTTTTGAGAAAATTATTTGAGAAGTGTAATAAGTATAATTTTGTTTAGGGGAATGAATGAAAACAAAATCAAAACTCAACCAAACATTGCCTAAATCGTTCTTTTAATTCTATTTTTTCCACTTATTTTGGTGTCAACCATTAACTTTTTTTTTAATGTTATTTTACAATTTAACTTTATCCTACTAGATTATTTAAAACCTCATTAAGTAATTGATATGGTTAGTTATACTTCCATTAAACAATTATTACTTTACAAGTTTCACCCTTAATTAGAACCTTAATTATGATTTTATTTACATTGTTTGGCATTTTTAAACTTCTCAAGGTTTAATGAATTGATCTAAAATTGGAATTGGAGTTTTCATGACAATTTGTATATTATTCTACAATATTATTAACATAATTATATTTTTGTTAACATTTTAACTAAAATTTGTCCGTTCCGACCGCGTCGTCGCAATTTGTGATTTTATATGTGTTTGCTTGACATTGAATTAAACCAACTATTGTTCCATTAATAATTTTTTTTTTAATTGTTCAAATAATTTGGACAGTTCTGAAGCTGGATCCCTTTTTTCAGTGTGTACATTTATATACAATAATGTGTGAAAAAATATATAACAAATTCCCACCAAATCCTGACCGTTGGATCGTGACATCAGGAGAACTGTTGTGATAAGCAATAAGAGCGAAAATGAGGGATCTGAATGCGATTGATGATAAATTATAACAGTGGAGAAAACGGAAAAATTATATATTTCTATTTATAATAAATAACGTTTGATGGAGAAAGTGAGAGCTTTGCTTTTCTGGCGACAATCCAAGCAACAATGACGTTGACGGCGATGGCTACTGTGAATTAACGGCAATAATATCCCGCTGCTGTTAAAGAATTCATGCACAGGACGTATGATTGGTAAATGTCTTAATGATGATGTTAAAAGTTAGTTAAAAGGGTAAATTACAACCACCCCCTCAACTTCTCAAATTTATTGGAATTTTCGAGATTATATGGAATATTATCACTTTTGTACCCGTTTTATCTCATTCGAACTCTATATTTTGAAGCAAGATGATCATAATATGTGTTTTTTGGCTTGCATATATCAGATTGTCAGATTGTGGTGCATTCAGAAACTGTATTTTTACATAAAACGAGTACAAACTAGAGCACATTCCACGAAATTTAGATGATTATGTTGAATTTGACACCATAAGGGTGGAGGTGTAAGAAAAAACATAGTTGAGGGGTAGATGTAATTATCCAAACAATATGGATTTTTTGTAAATTGACCATACCTAGGAGGTGTTTGTAATTTACCCTAATAAAATAATAATGAGCCAGCAATTAAGGATAGGATAATTGCTATTAGGTGTGTAAATTGTAATTATGTTTAGCCCAATAATGCGATGCTTAAAACAGAAACTTATTGAATTTGGCATTTAATTAATATTGCTTTTTTACTCGAAAAAAATATGTCTGGATGGAAGTTTAAAATGGATAAAAGAAGGGCACATGTACTGTTTCAAGACTCACTAAAAGGTTTACATCATGCTAATTAATTAATTAATTAATTAATTAATTAATTAATCATAGTATTGGCCTGATTGTATAATTAAATTATCAGAGGTTCAATAAGTTTCTTAATAAAACAAGATAATAGCTCATTTCTCGATAAATTAATAGGCCCATTTAAATGATAATTTCTTTCGATCCTAACTCGGTAAATATACTAAATTATTACTTCGATAATTTAATATGTCGCTAAATTAATAGAATTTTGCTAGTTCCGACTGTATTAATTTATAGATGTTGTACCAAAAGGCGAAATCCTTCACCCCCAAAGCCCCTATCCCTTGGCCCGACAATTTATAGAGGTTTGACTTAGGCATGTAAATCGGACATAATGGATCGGAAATGGCTTTTTCTGAAAATTTTCAATCTTTTTTTAAAGTAAAAAACGTTTTCCAATTTCCGTTCCTAAAAAATCGGAATGCAAAAATACTTTCTGATTTCGGAATGCCTCGTAATCAACGGAATTTCGGAAATTTCACAAATTACATTAGTTTACAATCTTTTGTTCCAAATTCAGATAATGAAAATTTTCACAATATTTTTCTATCTTTTTAAAAAATATCCATTTCCGATAATTCCGTCCGATTTCCATAGATACCCTCCACAATTTTGATAAGATTTGTGAATGATTTCAACTTAATCATACTCAACTAACCCGTCAATTCTTGAAACTTCTACAATAGTATTTTATTAAAAAAAAAAGTGAAATTAATTGTATATTTCTTGGACGATATTGTTCTTGACTAAGCCCTTGAATATATTATCTCCTTTGTCACTATTACGCTGTAATCAAACAAAGATGCACACCATACATTATAAATCAATAATTAAAATTTCAGTCAAATGCAAAGACCCCCTAAAATGAGGAATGCATGCACCCAAAAATAAAAAATAAAATATTTTATAAATGAAATATAGATATTATTTTAAATGAGTGACGAATTAGGGTAAACATGAAACACATCCACCAAATTCCCGGGTATATTTGCCAAAAAAACAAAAATTAAATGAAAAAAATCACGTGAAATTGTCACACAGTGGATGTGGGGCCATAATTCGGGTGGGGCTTAGAAAGCACACTTTATGTGTCACCTCACACGTGTCTGCCGCTGACAAGACATTGGACATCGGCACGTGCGGCACCCCACGAATGCTGACTTTGACCGGTAAGTCCCACCCGCACGTGACATATATCTTCTTGTTTCCTGCTTGTCGGGCCTCCAATTGAGGCCCAAATATTGGGCCCGATATTCGTCATCAACAGTGTATATGTATTATGTTGTGGTATGACTATGTGTACGTACCTCATCCTCTCCTAATTCTCTAATTTGCTTTTTATATCATAATAAATAATAATCTTTCTTTTTTGGCCCTTATTGGTAGTGAAGACTGAAGATAATAATAATTGGGTGGGTAGGGTAGTTGATATGTCTTGTGAATTAAATGTGCGTTTTATCAACAACAAAAAAAAAAAAATTTAATTAATTAATTTTAGTCATATTTTAATGCGGTCGACCTAACATAACAATAATTAATTCATAGTGTTATTAATTTATTCTTCTCAAGTAGATTAACCAACTAGTATTACAATTTCAATCAATGGTGGAACCAGTAAGTACATATTCATAAATTTCAATGGATTTATATTGCTAAATTTTAATTAAAATAGTATATATTAAATCTCATCATATTTCAAGTAAGCATAAAAAGAAAATCTAAATTATTCTAATAATATTTTGCACTTAATATTTTAGGGATTCGTTGACATCGTCCCCGATTGTTTTTAGAGGTATTTGATAAAAAAAAATCAAACATAAGTAAATATTCATAAATTATAAACAGTACAAGTTTAAATCATTTAATTTTTTATTGTTACATTAAATATAACAGATATATATAATTTATATAAAATTATGGAGAAAAAATGAAGGACTAAGGTATATATTTACAAAAACTTTGGAAGCACATTGTAGCATGTCTTGCAATGATTCGTTATTTATTTTTTCAAATATATTCACTATTAAATTTATCATATACATAACTTTGATTAATTTTTTCTTTAGTGAAGAAATTCGTAGCCTATTATAGGGCTGGACATTAATCGGTTTTATCGGCCTAAATCGACCCACTTCTTTCGATCGATAATTTTATTGTCTGGTCGGTCGTATAAATTTCACATGTAATATTAAATAATTTGTTTGGGGTTGAGATTCTTCATTCAGCACTGGCAACTATAGATACAGAATTAGATAACATTATCCAGTTTCAGAAGGTCTGATTCTTGTCTTGTCAGTCCCAACATAGGGTATTTATATAGTGGGGGGTAATTATATATTAGTTTATAATTATTTTGTGTTTATTTAATAATTAATTCCGAAAATGATGGAAATTACTGTTTGTAAATAAAGAATGTTGATGAGGAGACAAGGGTTGACATAAATTAATAAAGAAAATATATAACGCAATTTTAGTCAGTTCAGAAGTAGCTTTCGTGACTGCTGAGTTTTAGTGTCATATTTTTAGTTTTAAAAAATAAATATTACAAATTTAACATAAGTAAATAAATAAATAAAGCAAAATAGAAACAATTAATTAAGACAAGAAGGAGTATAACAAACAATATAGGTTTGACTGAATTAATAAAATAGTTTAATTCAGGATAATAATCAATGATACGATGATGAGAAAACAAGACAAAAAAAATATGAAGATAAAAGAAGGGGTGAACTAATCGTGAAATATTTATTATGACTTGTTTGTTTGATTGACTAAACAAATCGTGTACGCAATTATCGATAATTACGCAAGCAAGAATCTTATATATAAAAGTAATACGTCAGAGCCAGAGCAATCTACAAAAAACTCTTATGATATTTTTGTAATATTTTTTTAATTATTTTAGTTTTTAATACTATTAATTTCTAATGCTTTTAAATATTTTAGTACAAAATAAAATTTTAGTTAAATTAATTTTTAAGTGAGGTTTATTTAATATTTTACAATTTACTCACTATTTGCTCAAGGGTATAAAAAGTCAATGCTCAGATGAAGTTAAGACTTAAGTATAACTAAAATCAAATGATAAAGGAGGTATGTGTAATTTTTCAAACTTGAAGGGGTCTATATGTGTAATTGCATTCAATTTAAAGGATGTAGGTATAATATTTCATAAACTACTTGGACTTGTGAATAATAAAAATGTTTCTGGCCCATGTTTTAATTGGGCCTTGGTTCAATAATGGGGTAGGCGGTAGGCCGAACCGAGTTCACATTATATACTCCTCCCATTTTATTTCCTTTTTATATATATATATATATATATATATATATATATATAACTTTGAAATATTAATATTGCATAAATTACTTTTTTGCCATATTAATTGTTTTTATTTTGAAAAAAATTCAATCAAACATTAATTCTCACAGGTGGAAGGTCACGAGTTCGATCTCAGCTGTTTGCGTGCGTGCGTGTGTTGTAAGTCCAATATATTCGGCCAATTTGTTTTTATTTTCCTTTTTTTCTAAGGAGAGCAAGCAATAACAAGAGAATTACTTGGAAGGGCAATTTAGTCTTATTACATAACTTATCATGAAGCTCATATGTACATAGTAGAATATGTAGCAGTGATTTCATATGAACAATGAAAAATATGCATTTTTTTCGCAACGTATTAGATGATTATAGGCTATGTCGATGCATTTGTGCACTATAAAAATACCACATTGATAACTAAGTTTAGTATTAAGGATCTGAGTGGATCGGACGAGATAATTGTACCATTTAGTTCAGATGATGTATTTTATTCTCTATATCATAATTTTTCGTTTTCTATATGTTTTTTTTTATCATTTCTTTTGATTAATTCGGTACTTCAATCAAATGAAATGAATATTGTTTTTGTTTTTCGACTACATCGTGTTGTTATACGTCAACTTTCCAAGGATACAATTTTGTAGCATTACCCGATTGTGTTCGTTATCCATCCATTTGCAGCAAAGCTTGTACCGCTCTCAGAGTTTGACGAGGATCTAACGAAGCATCAACTTGGAATATTCCTTCACATTCATCAATCTGCAGCAAATCCAATTGGGATTTCAAGAGATGAGCTGGCATGAAATGCCTCCCTTCTTTCGCTCTTTTTTCCAGCCGATCGGCAAGCACTTGAGCACCAACACTCAACAGAACGAATCTTACACCACATACATAAGAACCCGGTACGTAATGTGGGTCCCCGCGTCTAAGAATTTCTCTGTAATGCTTCTGCAAAGCAGAACACCCAAGAATCACGGTTTTGCCATCCACCAAGCTCGCCCTCAGTGCATCACGCAGAGTTTCGAGCCAAGGAATTCGGTCTTCGTCCGAAAGAGGGATGCCATTCTTCATTTTGTCTGTTTTTTTTAAGGTGTGGGGAGTTGAAAAAAAAAAACGATTATATTATTATACGCAAATGACGAAAACGCCCCTCTAATCGAGAGAAAACCTACCTTTGTTTGACTGTGGGTGGTAATCATCTGCATCAAGAAAGGTACCATTTATCTCGTTTGCCAGCATTGCACCTATGGTTCTGAAGTGGAGAAACGAAAGATGGAGTTAAGGCTGAATATACTAATGATTTTTAAGCTAACAATTTAAACTTAACAAAAACGAAGAAATAATAATAATAAGAGCATGAATGTACTAACGATTTTCCAGCACCGCTGACTCCCATAAGTACAATGGCGATTCCTGTGAAATAATTGTAGAACGTGCATCGTGGGATAAAATGGATATATGACATCAAAATTCAAAATTAAGCACATACATCTTTCGATCAGGCTTTTTTTAGTATTTATACAAACAAAAAAAATATATAAGAAACCTTTATCGGATGCCATAACTCAAACATCAACCGATGAAGTACGTTTGAAGAAACAATAAGGCCGTAAATCCTAGCTGAACACAAGAATCGGTACCCTGCAAGTTGATTAATGAAACGACACTTAGGAAGTCGATGAAAGTGGCGGCAGAGCAAAACGTAAACAAGTGATCAACTGGATTTGATTCAACCCCGTCTCGTTTTTGTGTCCCATAAACATCAACATGCTATTAGCTTAGGACACAAGGACGCAAGAAAATTACATTACTTTGATCAGTGTGTAATATAATTTTTTAGTGGCTGTGTGTTGAAATGTTCTTGTCTAAACAAGCAAAATAGGCAAAAGGAACAACTTTTGCTCAAGAAATAAGCTCTTTTTTTTCTTAGGGTAAATTACGGCCATCCCCTGAGGTAAGGTCAAATTACGAAAAAACTCCTCATGTTTGGGTAATTACAACCACCCCTCAATTATGAATCTTTTACAGTACACTTTTGGAGTGTCAAATTTAGTAGAATCTTCTATATTATGTGGAATATTCTCCCATTTGTACCTGTTTTACCCTATTCGAGCTCCACATCAAGATGATCATAAGATGCGTCTCTTGGACCGTAAATATCATATTGTGGTGCATAAATCGAGTACAAACTAGATGAACATTTCACGGAATCTAGAAGATTATTTTGAGTTTGACGTGTAAGAAGATTCATAGTTGAGGGGAGCTTGTAATTACTCAAGTACGAGGGATTCTTTCTTAATTTGACCGGTTAGCCGTAATTTACCCTTTCTCTTATTCTCAGACAAAAACAGCAAAAAAGATCGTTTCTTTTGCTAGATGATACAGAAATTGCCATAGCCCAGTGCATTCAAGAATCTGAATCATTAAAGTTTTACGAGAATTAAAATATATATGAATTTTCCATTTGTGACAAGAATTTATGTTGATAAAAATAATTACAGAAAAGAAAAACAATAAAGCACGGAAATGAAAGATCCAAAAATCAACAACAATAAAAAGGCACAGATAAATCATACAATAAACCCTTAATCAAGAATTAAAACAACAGGCAGTGAGCAGAGATTAGAATAGAAGAAGAAGAAGAAGAAGAACCTGATAATTTATTTATTTTTGTAAGAGAGAAGAATGAAATCCGTCGATGGGTTTTTCTCAGTAATCAACGCTCTAATTCACATTACTATTCCTGCTTTTCTTCACCTCGCAATAAATCGCGGGGACTGCAAAATCTCGCGAGATTTGTTCATAAAGCACGTGCGATATACACATTACACAGTACAGTAATCCATAACATTTCGTGGATTTTGTAGGGGTATATTGGTAATATTAGTAATATTTTTTTAAAATTTAATTAATTGTTTATTACAAATTGTATAAATAGCCTTAATGGGCCGGATAATCGATAGCCTTAAATTTTTTTTATTTTTTTTTTAAATAATCGATAGCAATAAGTTTTGGTATAAATAAATAAAAAATACTTTTGAAACTATGTTATAGTCATTGTTGGTCTTAATAATGTGTTCTGTAGACTTTTTATTGGTGTTAATTGAAGGATTTAGACTTGTTAGAAAATCTCATAATTTAGTTAAATAAGCATTAAAAAATAGGTTTATTTAAAATATTAATGAGTTCATTAAATTCTACTGTGTACTCGTCATGAATTCTTTAGTATATTTTTTTTTTAAATGGCACGAGGAAGAAATTCAAAGCTGATGTCATGAAAAAAGAAGTGAAAACCCAAAGAAAAAGTGAAGAGAGCTTGGTGAAAATGTGATTCTAGCACCAACTTTTCATACAATGTACATTAATAATACAATAATTTGCTACTCGGAGTACTTTACGAAACAAATATTACTTTTTCGAAGAAATTACAGTGTAGTAATCGCAAGCAAAAGGATATCACACATTTATTAAACTCTCATTATCATGATTGCCAACAGTAAGACGAAATTAGTTTACGTTTTCTTCTTTTACGACGAAATGTTAAAAAAAAACCAAACATCAGTCAAGAAAAAGTATGAGCATTTCCACTAATAAAATCTCTTATTCATATAATAAAGCTAGAAAAAAACAAGGTTGATGTTAAAATTAACTTTACTTTGAGCAGCAGGCACCATCAATTACATTAAACCGGAAAAAAACTCATTTCTATATCCAATCTGAGAGAAGAAGAAAAATGGTGTGCCCGGGAATAATGTGGAGTAACAAACAATTCACAGGAAAACAGGAGCCATTACCAGAGTTATTGTAGCCAGCAATTTTATCAGAACATGTAGAGATGGTCCTGCAGTGTCTTTGAACGGGTCCCCCACACTGCAAACAAAAACGAAAACCCGATAAAAAATACGATACTTAACAACTGGAAGAGTGAAACAATTGTATTTCAATTAAATAACACTTACGTATCACCGGTGATAGCGGCTTTGTGGCACTCGCTCCCTTTGCCTCCAAGGGCACCTGTTTCTATGTATTTCTTTGCATTATCCCACGCGCCTCCAGATGTGTTGAGGAAAAGAGCCATTAGTATACCAGAAACTGTGGCGAACATTAACATCGAAGCCACAACTTTTGCCCCTAGCAGGGGATGCCCCGTGTAGTACCCTAGTACCTTGAATATAAGACCTGGGGAAATAAAAACGAATGAAACCCTCCACATGAATATTCTAGAACCAAGTGAGGAATGTTCTAGAAGAAGCAGAATACTTACCAACAGCTATGGGTGATATAATGGCCAATGCTCCAGGCTTTATCATCTCCCTTAAAGAAGCAGATGCAACAATAGATACGCACCGACCGTAATCAGGTTTCTCCTTATAATCCTGAAACAAACAAGCAAATTTTAATTATTCGATGTTTATTATTAACAATTTAAAAAAAAACCACAGAAGTTTGGATACGAACCATGATCCCTGGCCTCTCAATGAATTGTCTTCTCACTTCTTTAACTACCTCCTGAGCAGTTCGACCAACTGCAGCACAGGCCCACGCACTAAATAGGAATATAAGCATAGAGCCCAATAATCCACCAACAAAAACTTCGGGAATGGCAATGTCGACCTGTAATGCGAGTTTCAAGAAGATCAAACAAAATCTGCAATACCCTGTGCGGTAACTAAAGAGACAGCGATTAGAAATATTGCAAGAGAAAGTTTGCCTGCCTGAGCAAAGGGTAGGTGGGAAAAGGTAGAAACTTCATCCATGTAAGCACTAAACAGAAGAAAAGATGCCAGTGCTGCAGATCCAATCGCAAATCCCTTGGTCGTAGCTTTTGTAGTATTGCCAACCGCATCAAGAACATCGGTAATTTCACGAACACTTTCAGGCTGTAATTGGAAAGTGTGGCATCAAAATCTTAACATAAAAAGGGTACTTTAGAAAATCGCACTTGCTTAGAAGAATAGCAAAAGTACCTGCTGACTCATTTCTACAATTCCACCAGCATTGTCAGCTATTGGACCAAACATATCCATCGTAAGAACATACGCTGCTGTACTGAGCATTCCCATAGTGGCAACAGCTGTTCCGAATAACCCACCGGTTGGATTTCCAGATTCATCAACCAGTCCCGAAGTTTGGCCCAGCCAATATGCTGCGATGATAGACGTGCTAATAACGAGAACAGGAAGAGCTGTTGATTCCAGACCCAAACTAACTCCAGCAATTATATTGGTTCCATGTCCAGTGGTGCTAGCAAGTGCTAATGTGCGTACAGGCTCATGCTTGTAATCAGTGTAATACTTTGTGATCCAGACAAAGATATAAGCCGTCGTAATCCCAACCAGACCACACAAGGCAAAGTTAAACCACGCGGAAGGTGCTTGTTCTGTATACAGCATCCAGCGTGTGGACTGCGAAGCAATAGCAGTGGTCACAAGATGGAGCAACTAAAAGATGCAGAAGGAAAGAAACACACACAAACCATAGGCAAAACAATAGTAGACAGGTCCTAATTGATATCCATTTTTGCATTTCTATAGTCAAGAGAATAAACAGAGACAAAAGAGAGGAGAAATGTTTTTACCAAACCAAATGTCAGAACAGCTAAGACTATTGTTATAGAATATCCTTTCTCAAGAATTGCCATTGGATCCTCCGGAACACTAATGACTCCGGAGTCACGTGTACCCCGAATAGAAAAGATTCCGACTGATGATATGATCAGGTCAAATGAGTGAACAACAAGAGGAAACAGAATGAAACCTGATGGATCTGCATATAAAATGACATATATAAGTCGCTGTTACATTCATCAGTAAGAAGAAGACAAACAAAATTTTAAAATCAATATTCAACATCATTGCCCAGT
Organism: Erythranthe guttata; assembly: GCF_056151865.1. Classification (NCBI taxonomy): domain Eukaryota; kingdom Viridiplantae; phylum Streptophyta; class Magnoliopsida; order Lamiales; family Phrymaceae; genus Erythranthe; species Erythranthe guttata. The sequence continues at coordinate 18,747,858 of NC_142545.1, read as the reverse complement.
TGCATGGTCGACATCAATTAAGTCTAAACGCTACATCTAAAAAGCATAGCTCAATTTTAACTTTTAAGTAACAACAAATAATTCACAAAATGAATACCCAAGATAAATGTTTTTTGAAACATAGTTTGGACTTTGGAGTGAAAAAAAGAAAAAAAAATGCTCTTTCAGTAACATTAATTTGGAGCGAAAGATAGTTAAATAGTGAGATTTAAAAATGACAATACCAAATATATAAAGCTAGACATATACACGAAAATCCACCAATCTGAAACTTAAAAGTTAATGGCAATATTAGGATGAGAGGCAAGTTAACCTCAAAATATGATCAACACGCCGAAGGATAACAATGTCAGGTCTATGGAAATGCTATCTCATGTGAAAACTACAAAATCAGCTATCTCCCAGAAGCACATGTTTTTTTAGAAAATGACAAAAAACTGTATAATTCTTAGATAGATTACAAAACATGTTTGCACGAGATAACAGATTCATCCATTTACCTTCAATTTTACAGCGTTGTGCCATTGATCCACCTAATATCATTGCACTAATTATTTCTGCAGCAATACTTTCGAACAGATCGGCACCTCGAGCAGCACAGTCACCAACATTGTCTCCAACCTTGAATTAGTCAATGATGAAAACATCCATCACGATGAATAAATAATACACAAGGCAGAATTTATCATATATGATGAATACAAATTCTAATAATATGAAGTCCAAAAAAATATTTATCTACCAAGTCGAAGTTCTCTCTACATATATGACCATCCAAAAAGTCTAATAAAATATGTAGCTTGAAATAAATAATAATATAGGAACCTTCATACCAAATCAGCAATTACAGCCGGATTACGTGGATCATCTTCGGGAATACCCTGCTCCACCTTTCCAACAAGGTCAGCTCCAACATCAGCTGCTTTGGTATATATTCCACCCCCCAACTGAGCAAAAAGTGCAACAAATGAAGCTCCAAACCCATATCCAACGAGAAGAAGAGGTACTGAAAGAAAAAATAAGAGTCAAGATATGGTGGCAAATCTGTGGGAAAGAAAATAGAAACACGGACACACAAAATAGCAAAATTTTGAAGTTCATTAGGGTGGATCAAAATGAAGTGGTTACTTACAGTCAGTAATCTTCATGCCACCTGGTGAATCTACTCCCAACCAAACATAAAAGGTGGAATAAAGAATAGCAATACCAAGGACAGCCATTCCAACAACAATCAAAGCAGAAAAACCACCAGCACGAACAGCAATCTGAAAAATTGGATGCCAACTCATCAAATATAAATGCATTTTAAGCCGCACGTGAGTAAACATGTCCAGATGGAAAAAAAAAAAAAAAAAACCTGCAATGCCTCTCTTGCAGATCGTCTCGCTGCACTTGAGACTCGAACATTTGCACGTACAGAGACCCACATCCCGACATAGCCAGCAAGACCAGAGCAAAGAGCCCCAAGGAAAAAGGCAGCAACAGTAATATAAGCAGTTGTTGTCCTGCATCATCACAGGCAGAACACATCATTTAATGCTAGGAACTCCAATAAATTTAGCGTAAAATGTAGTGCGTGGTGGGTGGGTGGGTGGGTGGGTTCTTAAAACAGGGGAGAACACCATATACCAAATCAAAAATCAATAGTTACCTCCCCACACCAGAAGCTTCTTGCTGAGGAGTTGTACTGCGAAACAGGTAAATGACAAGGATTACTAGTCCTAGTAAAACAGCCATCTTTGAAATAGTTCCGTATTGAGTCCTAAAGAAACCTTCAGCACCATCACGTATAGCTTCTGATATCTAGCAAGTAAAAAACAACAAGGTGGAAGGATGAAACAAAAGAAAAAACTTCCACATTGTAATGCATAGAACTTTTTTAAGTTTACTGGAAAGAGAGCCTGAAACGGAAAAATGATAGGCATTGATCTATATGAACTAAGAAGCTAGCTAGCTAAAGACTCTGTTCGTGTCTCCAGCCAATCAGCACATACAAAGACAACGCTTTTCAAAAATTCATATATACATGTATAATAGATCGAAAAAGTTTGTGAAGGCACATGTCATGTTTAACCAACAAAGAGAATGAGATCTAACTTTTTCTTGGACAAGCAAGTGTTGTGCATAATGCGAGGACCGTTCCAATTATGCATGATGTTATTGCCCATGTTTAAGATTACACATCGTTATAGCTCATACTAACCACAAAGCGGAAGTGTAAAATCAAAAATAACAAAATTTCATTTTTATTTAGTTTCAAAGAACTTTCAACCGCACATTAAAAAATTTAAAGGGCAAGACCGAGATGGTGCATTTACAATAGCGGCAAATACATATTATATGTTTGTGTGTGTGTGTTTATATATATATATATATATATATATATATATATATATATATATATGCGTGCGCGCTTAACCCTTCAGCCCAACTCCCAGTTAGGAGCTCACGTATATTGTCTCAACCACTAGACTCTTATTGAACACTTTCTAAAGCCACCAAAACTTTCCTTAACAAATTTCAAGGCGAAAGACAAAAAAATCAAACAATCAGATTCTGTAAATCCTAAGAATTTGAAACAGTGAAATTTCAAATTAGAGACAGAAATGCCTTCAGTATTAAATTTCACAGGCAAAGACAGCGAATTAGATTTCAGATGCAATAAATCCTAAAAAATAGAACAGTGGGTATCAAACCAAACAAAGAAACAGAAACCCAAAATTATTGTATTAAAATTGAAAATAATAAGTAAAGTGCAATCAACGGCATAATAAAATTACTTTATTCAACCATAAAATTCACTAAAATAACTTATTAACCACTACTTTCTCTTGCCAAGAATATTAAGAAAGAAAGCAGAACAAGAATTCAGTGCGTATGAAAGGAACATAGGACGCAAATGTAGTAGTATTAAGCAAGAAAAAAAATTACCTGAACCATCTCAGGAGGCCCCTCATCCTTAGCAAGTACCCACTTAGTAAGGTATATAGACACGATAAAACTGATTATGCAGACTGAGTATACAAACACAATAGTCGGTGAGGTTCTTGCACCAATATAAAATAGAAATCCAAGTCCAAAGAGCAGAAGCACCAAAAGAACTCGACTATTTATTCTCATGAGTAGACGAAAGATCTGCATAAAGCATTTGCAGTCAGAAATGGAGAAAGATGTGCAAGAAAAAAATACGTGCAATCACATCAATAGAAAGAAAAGCATAAGAAAAAAATCAAAACGCATCTTCGCAATTCCTCAAATTCATCCGAATGTGTTTTAGCCATTATCAGTTAAATTTCGAAACTCTAGTGACTAGTCCTGTGCAGCAAAGAAAGCAAAATTCTTAATTCATATACAATAATTACTTCGTGAAACGGATAAGCCATGATATTATTACAGCTTTCTGGTATGGTTCTCTACTTGTCTTTTCATCTCAAACCTATTCAGTCATTTCTTTTTACTGCAAATGTGAAAGAATACTAGTTTTTTTATTTTTTCTAGATCAAATTATTTTGTTGTTCTTGAACTTCAAATTTTTATGTGGTCTGGAGATGAGGTCTCTTGCAAAAGATGATGGAAGATCCATCCAGGTGACATCGAACGGCATATCCTTAAATTACAAACAGAATGAGCAGTCCAAAGCCCTTATATTGCCATGCATGCAATTAAAATAGGGATATAGAAACCTTTATACCCCAGTCTTGATGGATAAGTGCATATTTTCAGTACGTTTATGTTAGTTCTCTAAATTTCCCTTCATCTGAGCCTTAAGACCACAATCAAAAGGCAAATAACATGCAACTGAACACACAGAGCAAAATTGTTTTCTCGACTGAGGTTCAAATTGAGCAAATCAGAGTACATATAAAAGTAACTTTGTAATAATATGTGCCACATAGATCATACACCAGTACACTGGATGCACTTACCAAAGGTGTGTAAGGTTTGCTACGCATGTTGGGGAATGTGCGTGGCCTTTCCTGATAAAGCCCCAAATTCCCAGTCTCCATATCGTCATCCATAGAAACAGCTTGGAAGGAGTTCACCCTCCGTGCTACAGGGAAAGGGTTAAACTCGCCACTCTGGGGCAACTCGCCCCCGGACCCTGGTCGCTGTATCTTGGATTTTGTTAAAGTTCCAGTGGGATTAAAGAAGTAGGTAAAGTTGGGAAACCAATAAACGCTTCTCTCTTGGTCGTCGGATTCCTTGTTACATCAAATTATCCACAAGCAATTCTTGTTTTTGCTGAAACACATTCCACACCATTATCAGTTTTTTTGAATAATCAAGTATTGACAATGATGACTAACACGAACACGAATTAACCCCAAACAGAAAAGGGAAGAATAGCCCCAAAAAAGCTGGTCCCAATTTAAAATCTTTACAAACTAAAACGAAAAGGAAAACTTCTATCCGTGAAGCTAAATGCATGCTGCATTCTAAATCATCTTCATACAAACATGTATGCATATGAACCCAAAAAAATATGATAAAAATAAATAAATAAATAGGATCATATCACCACAAATAAGACACGGTTTACCAGCATTACATATAAATCAGAGGGTGCGCAGTGATTAAAAAAAAACGGAATTATCGGCGCACACAGTTCTGATCGATAAAATCGAATACGAATTAGCTAAATCATACAAACAATCGAAAATTAGTAGAGTAAATAAATCGAGAGAATTACGAGATTTCGTGGTTGGGATGGGATGGCTAGGGTTTTCAGACTGGGGGGTGCGAGATAAAACTGATTCGGAAGTCCACGGCGGAATTTCAGTCGTCGAGGGGTGGTTTTGTGAGTGCTGCTGGGTTTACCACTTCCGCTCTGATCCATTATACATTACATGTCACGACTAATGAAAGACCCAATCGCTTGCTGCCACGTCAAGCACTACTTTTGCCAGGTCACGGTTCTTTTTTATCGTTGGTGCGTACGAGTAAAGACCGGTTTTATCTTAACCCCGGTCGGCTTTTTTTTTTAATTTCTTTTTATAACCACTTGCTCATGAATAAATTATTTGTTCATGGATTATAAATATATTGATATTATATTGAATTACATTTTAGTGGATAATTTTACTACTATATCAAAATGCAATGCAATACTCAATACTATAGTATTATTTATTATTAAAGCATGAAAGCTCCTCCTAACTTAAAATTAATTTCGATGCGGCTGTGAATATAAAAGATGGATGTATTGGTATAGAATTATTGCTATAACACATTATGTTGTATGTGTTGGATGATTTTCGACTTGTATAAGACAATTTTTGGACCCAATCGCAGTTGAAGCTAAAGCCGCTCTATTAACAGTGAAGTACGCACGAGATAAGTCGTGGAACTAAGTGATTATTGAGGGAGATTCTAATCGTGTTGTTACAGCAATTTGCAGCTATTAAGAGGAACGATCAACATATGGACATATCATTTCAGACATCCAAGCTCGTGTGTGCTCTTTCGAGTCCTTCTGATACACCATGTTTTTTCTTCTATTCATTTTAGCATTGTTATGTGACAATTTATGTAATTGACTATAGCCGATTAATAAATCAACTATATTTCTTTTGTAGGTGAATTAATTTTTTTGTTCTAATATACACTTTAATATTTTAATCAACTACACAAACAACATAGTCGATCTACGTCCTGTTTAATCCAGAATTTCAAAAAAAAAATATGGTAGTCTAGAATTTCGAGAAAAAAACATGAGGGTTTATAACTAATTATTTTTTTTTTTGAGTAAATTCAAGTCCATTACAAGGGGAAATAGGGGTGGGGGGACTCGAACCCTAGACCGTTACCCTATTGGTAAGGGCTAGGTACCAACTCTCCTAATGAGGGTTGGTATAACTAATTATTTCCAAAGAATAAACATATCTCAATGCAATTTCAAAATGGTTTTTTTTTTTTTTTTGCTAATCCCTTAATTAATACAACTTAACATTATATTATATGTTAAGAAAATAAATAGAGGATATCAATTTGTTACCCATATTAGGCCATAATATAGCTTAAATACATGGTTTTGTTTCTAATTAGAATTGGATTTGACCCAATTCAATTAATTAATGAAGAACATGATATCACAAAAAGCATAATAATCACAAATAATGCACGATGGGTGTAGAAGTGGAAAATCAACCCAAACAATCTCAAAAATTCTCTAATTGTCACGTGTTTGGTTAATTAGACAAATTGAGCCAAGGCAAAATTGGACTAAAAAGGCTTCAAGCCCAATATGAAAGACAAACTAAAAGCCCAATTTTGTTAATTAAGAAGCCCAAAATCAGGTTAGTGAAAAAATTTAACAAATGCATTATGATGTAAAATTATGACTAAAAATGTGAGCAGTAAGTTTCAAAGTTGTTGAGATTTGAGAGATACGAGGAGAAGAGATTTACAAGGTAGTTAGTTTAACTGTTAGAGAGTTTAGTGCTGAATAATCTCTACCAGCTGCATTGATAAATTTTAATTAAGTGAATATTTAATATTATTTTTATTTATAAATCACAAGTTCTCAGCTGTTAAAAATGTTATTGTAAAATGTGATTATGACGAAAACGCCCCTCGCTGATTGTGATGGCATTATTTTTAATTTTTTTACACTATACTTGACGACAAAAATAAAATTTGAATTAACGGAAATATTCAAAGGTGATTAGAAAGTCCGCCGTTAGTTGACCGCTGCCTACTCCCATTGGTTGGTTTCCACCGAATTAGACACATTTGATGTTTACTTTAAAAAAACTATTTTTTTAATGCTGGCATGCACTAATTATCATGATTTGGGGCCATGTCACGACTTAGTAAATTCATTATAAAACTATCTTGCTAATTTAAAAACATATATATATATATATATATATATACAGACATATTAGTAATATATTAAATTCCTTGAAAATTTATTATTTATTTTATTAAATTAGAAACAAGAGCCATTTTATTCATTTGGCATTTACCTAAGTGTTAATTGTTATTGGAATCTAGCTGGTTTGACGACCCACCCAATTGACTCTAGCAATCATTAACTGAAAAAGCGATTAAATCTATTCATCAAACATTTTGCAGAGATAAAATCTCATATGCGGAAATCAAATAATTAATTGTTTCCCCCAATTGGTCAGACATTTTTATATGATATATACAGTAAGATTATTTAAATAATATTTACAGTAAGCACCTATTAAATCATTAATTCAACAATTTAATATTTCAGTAAATTAATAAAATTTTGTTAGTTGCTACTGATTTTAATTCAATTTTATGCATCTCATAAATGATATTTATAGGTAAGGGCGATTTAGTAATTGAACTCCCATTTTAATTTATTTTTTGTATTTAATAAAAGAAAAAAAAAAGGAGTCTTTCTATTTTCCGAAAAATCCTCGCCCCCAAAACCACTGCTTAAACCCCTCTCAATCACTGATTCACTTTCCTATTTTTCTCACTATCACACACACACACACACTGTAATGGCGTTCATACGAAATCACCACTCTCTAATCTTCTTTCTCCTCTTTCTCTCTCTTCCACTTTCTCACTCCTCCTCAATCCACGATCTCCTAAAATCGATGGGGCTGCCGGCGGGCCTGCTCCCGAAGGAGGTGAAGTCCTTCACCTTCTCCGGCGACGGACTGCTCGAGGTTTTCCTCGACGGTCCGTGCCTGACAAAATTCGACACCATGGCCTTCTACGAGAGCGAGGTACGCGCTAATCTCACCTACGGCAGCCTCACCGGCGTCGAAGGCCTCTCGCAGGAGGAGCTCTTTCTATGGCTTCCGGTCAAAGATATCATCGTCGACGATCCCTCGTCGGGCCTCATACTCATCGACATCGGACTCGCGCACAAGCAACTCTCTCTCTCTCTCTTCGAAGATCCGCCGGACTGCAGCGCCAAAAGTGAGTGTTTTTTTCTCCGGCGAGTTTCACCTTCACTGCGTGTTGTTCATAAATCACACTGTCCTTTTGAATTCCTTAATTAATGCTGAGGTGGTGGTGGTGGCTTGTCAGTTGGGTTAATTTTGAAATAACAGAAAATTGAATTTAATACTCATATTTAATTCGGTGGGTTTTTTTGATTTTTTTTTTCCAACAGCATGTCGTTTTTGTAAATAAATGCAGGTGGAGTATTGAAGGTGGCCGCCGGGGAAGACAAGTCATTTGCAGCATGGAGATAAAGAAACTGCTACTTGTGGTTTTTTTTTTTTCTTTTTTTTTTTAAAAATTTTAAAGTAATTTTTTTTAATAGATTATAATCATTAGTTAGTATTTAGGAATTAATATATGTTTTTGGTATTGGGAATCAGATGTCCTGATTATTAGGCTAGAAATGCTAATCTTCTAACTTTTATCGGGTCTATTTTATGGTACCTTGAGCACTTAATTCAGCTAATAATATTCAATCATAATCGTTTAAAACACGATTTATGGTATGGCGCTTGTAGTAATTATGAAATTGTATGCTGTTTGTCTTAAATCTTATTTATGTCAAGACTAATTATTTAAATTAAAAATAAATAATAAAAACATGATTTTTATTCCCATGAATGAATACTACAATAGATAATAGTTACCACTAGCCTCTTGGGCTTTGGGCAAATAAATCTGATATGTATTGGTTTTTTCAAAAGAAGGGATGCTAAAAATGGGCCCCATTCTTCACGGATTTGATAATGTTCATTGGATCCATTTAAATTAGAGTTTTTTTCTTTTCTTTTAATTAAATATATATAATAATAGAGAAAAATAAGTGTGTCGAGTAAAGGTGGGCCCCGCACGTGGCATCTGACAGCGGCTGATTGGGCCATGGCTTGGTTATTTGGTCATTGGATCATAATTTTGTCCGGATCATATGTAACACCGTCTTTTTTATCCAAAAACACTGCCCATCATGTGAATCATCAGTTCATGTGCCAAATAAATCTGTCATTGGTTATGACGCTTTTTTTTTTTTTCTCAAGAATATTGGTTTGAGAATACAACTCTCAAAATATAAATCTATTTTTTTAAATCAATAATCGAACTGTATTAACATGATTAGCGAAAAAAAAGAGTCAACAATACGAAAACCCTCCTCCATCACAAAAACAAGAAAGACGCAGTGAGTTATTTACAACTGATGCAGATGCCAATTTATGAGAAAAAAGTCAAAAACTAATGCAATAACAACTTTAACAGTGTAATTTCAAATTTGGCTATTGAACTGAAAGTTTCCATATAATCTTATTCAGTATGAGATGAAATATTTGTTCATAATAAGATCCTGAAATGGAAGAACCGATTGGAAACTGCGGCTAAAGAGATTTCTAAAAGTATATAATTGATATCACATTAGAGATTATGGATTCACAATTAGAAGAGAGGAAAGAAGAACTTAAGGTTTTATTTAAAATCTGAAAGTAATCCATGGAATTGAGTAATGTGCAGTCTGATTTTACTAATGCAGGTAATACAGAAATGCAATTATTAGCTAAAATTTTACAATTTATTTATCAACAAAAAGATGTATCAAAGAAAAAAGTTATAATCAAATACCGAAATATAACATAACTCTAGGATTTCTCTATGGGCTCAGTTAATGAGTCCAATTACCTTACCTTGTATCGCCAAGGGATGTGGGTTGACCAATTTTGACTTGAATCTATATATATATGTAAATACATGAACACGTGTCATCACGCGCTTGCCCCGAAATTAATCTTTTTATTTATTTGTTTATTTATTATTATAATTACGTCGTTCCAAACTCGGCGCTATATCAACGGCGAGAGAGGCATTTCCTTGTCAAACTCATAAATACAAATTCATTCTGTTACACTCTTCATTTTCTTTTTCCCCAATTAACCACCACCAAATCTGAACAAATGGGAGGCGGCGCGATGAGAGCAGCGGCGAAGGTTGCGGGAATCACGGTCGGGAACGGTGGCCTGCGTGGCTTCACCTCGTCGGAGCACCACCCGTTCTTCTCCGCCACCCGATCGGCAATTTCTTCCCGTGCTGCGTTGGCGGAAGACGTGAAGCCGGCTGCATCCCTGTCCCTGGGTGGCGTGCAACCACCGTCTCCGGAGACAGAGGACTGGGTTTTCGCCGGCGGAGAAGAGGAGGCGATATTAGGCGAATCCGCCACCACGCAGAGGGTGGTCGTCGGAGGAGCTCCGACTCATCAGGAAGCCAAAGCGGCTACCTCCGAACTCGCCTTCGCGCTTCAAAAGTATGTTCCCTCAATTCTCTCAGTTCAAAATGATTTTTTTTTTTAATTGTTGATCATATTTCTATAGATTAATTTTACGATTTGATAATTAGGTTAACCAATTTTATCTGTTATATTTAATTTTTTGATCATAAGTGTTTGAACAACAATTTTTTTTATTGAAGTTCAGTTGAACTATTGTAGTTGCCACCCAAATCCAAATAATTTCAATTTTGGAATGTCTACAATTTACTGATACCAAATTTCTCAATTTTGAGGAACTATCTATCTAGCTTACAAGCAGAGAAGAAAGCCTCTGAGAATTCCGTTTCACCGGCAGTACCAGCCCATGCTATTAAGGCGTTTACGTTTCTACACGAAAGCACCGCAGCCCAGGTTCGCATCCCCTTTGAGCTTCACATTTTACTATTGGATTAGAGATTTCGATATTAAGATTTCAACCTAAATCGATAAGAAGGCTAATATTACCTGTTACCAATTAGCTTTCGATATGTTAAAATTTAGGCACACAACAAGTGATTAATTATGACATGAAAACCTGTTGCTGTTGTCAGAATGTAGTCGCTTCGATCGCATCCGATCCAAATGTCTGGAACGCTGTATTACACAACCAAGAGCTTCAGAAGTTTGTGCAGTCACAGAATCAAAGTACGATTCTTGCTAACTTTTTTTTTTTAATCTATAGAAACTTAACAAACCACTCGTGATAACAATCATTGTTTGTAATTTCTGTTGAAGGTTTGAGCCGTTCGACCGTGGATCAATCATCTGAATCTGACTACGCAGAATCTGAGGCAGAAGATAGTGCACTCATGGATATTGTCCAAAAGGTCAAGGTTAACGTTGTTGATATGATGAGCAGCTTGTCTGATTACTTCAAAGATTTCTTTGGTCCTCAGGGGAAGGCCACCAGCTTCTTATTTGCACGTGTCAATGGAAGTACTGCTACTGCCGACGCTGTTATGGAAGCTTCGTTTATGGGACTTGCTGTCATGGCTATAATGGTCATTCTTCTCAACCGAGCTTAATCTCATCTTTCAAGTAAAAAAAACGGATTTTTTTTTTTTATTTTTTCGTTTTTTTTGGGTGGAAGTACTATTAAGGTAGGAGACAAGATTTCTTATTATGTGTGTCGTTTTGTTGGTGACGATGAATAATAAGTGTAGTTTTTGTAGGTAAAAAAATAAAGTGCGCTTATTATGGCTTTCAAGAATTGCATAATGCACATCGTTCTATGTTACAGATGTACAGTAATTGGATAACATTTAATTGTCATTCGAAAATCGACTCTTTTGTTGTTAGCATGTTTTTGAACCAGTTGACCGATGACTTTGGTATTCTGGTGAGGTTGTTCTTGAAGTCGACATAATAGAGGCCGAATCTAACAGTGTATCCCATGTTCCATTCCCAGTTGTCGAGTAACGACCAAACGAAATAGCCACGAATATCGCAATTATCTTCCCTGCATAAAGAACATGAATCCCATTATTGTAAAACCCTAAAAAAAAATTGGGGTAATTTTGCAGAAATACGACATTTTTACTGTCGGTACTTTATAGCAGCAGATAGGTTTGAGAGATAGTCTCGGTGATAATCTATTCTCTTGTCGTCTCGCAAAGCCTTTTCTAACTCCGCATGAGATCTATTAGGATCATCCATCCCTGAATTTATCAAAATCATAGCATAAGATATTTCAACGGCATTTCATATTTTCGCTTTTGAAAAAAAAAAAAATAGAAAATCACCGTTTTCGGTTATGATTACTACTGGATTCCCATACTTGTCTTTAATGTAGTTAGCTAGTTTCCGAATACCCCATGGGACTATATGCAGCCAACGAGATGCAGACTGAAAGAGTGAATCGACATGTAAGAATATTAATTACCAACTGAATTATGTCTGAAAAACTTTTTATCATTACTTACTCGTTCTCCAATGGCGATTCCGTGTTTTGAAGCTATAGATGAAAAAAAATAATAATAATTCAATGCCGATAGATGATTTGCTATTGGAAAATAAAATAAAATTGGAAGTACTATGTTGTTTCGGAATCTTACAGGTGGTAATAACAGCAGAGTCGGATGAGGCATCCTGCATAACGAACTTACGAATTCGAGTTCTATCATTACGTGCATACAACGTAGTATAATGATTTATGCCGACGAAATCCAAAGATCCCTTCAGAAGCTGGGAAGTCTCGTTAGTGATTTTAGGTAATCTTTCAGCCACTAACTTCTGCATCGAAACAGGATATTCCCCAAGTAGAAGTGGATCAAGGAACCTGAACTAGAAAAAATCGTAAATTATCGTTTGTTGTACAAAAAAATATAGTTTCAATTAAAAATTTAATTTTTATTACCATCCGAGTCCGAAATCCAAGGCTCTAGCTGCAGCATCTATATCCTCGTCACTGTCGGATATTGGTTCGTACCACTTAGCATCCAATGTTATCCCGACTATTCCCCCTTGCCTTTCCTGAAATACGAAATTTAATCAAACACATAATTTTATTATTTTGTTTTGTTATTTTTAAATATTGTTGTTATTAATCGTCATAAAAAAAATGAAATACCTTGAAACGAGTCTGATAGGTGCGATAAGCAGCAGCATGAGCCAGTAGAATATTGTGGGCTACTATGTAAGGCTCGACGGAAGATATTCCCGTTTTGCAGATCAAATGTCCGAGGATAGAGCATCTACCGGGGGCCTGGACCCCCAAATCGTAGCCTTGGATTGCGAAACCGTGAGGCTCGTTGAAAGTTATCCAATTTTTCACTCTATCTCCAAAAGCTTTGAAACAGATACAAGCATAGTTTTCGAAATCCTTACTGCGTTTATTTACATACAAGTTTACAAACATTAAGCTCGATTATTTAGCCCTTCAAATTAATAATAATAAACACCAATAATGCCACACAAAAGAAATGACGCATACACTATTTGGTTGTTCAAGAATCCTCCATATTCGTCTTCAAGAATCTGCGGAAGATCCCAGTGATACAGAGTTGCAAACGGCTGGATTCCTTGCATAATTAAGAGCCGATTTAAAAAAAAAAAATTAAAAAAAAAAATAATGATTAAGATATATGGAAATGCATGCAACTAGTTCGGAAATGATTATACTCGTCGAACCTTTTATAAGTAAAGCATCTATGAGATTGTTGTAGTATTGTATCCCTTGGGGATTGGGTTCCCCTGTTCCATCTGTCGATTATTCGAACATACTAAAAACCGTAAGTGTGATTCGATTACGTGTTAGCCTAATAATTAGGAGGGAATATATAATTAATTTTGGGTAATGCTTGAAGTATTTCTTACTTGGAAGAATTCTCGACCAAGATATGGAGAATCTGTAAGCATCCATACCCAAATCTTTCATCAACACTATATCACTCTGTCATATGAAGGTTGAAACATCCATTTCACTATATATTATTCTGTCACCAAACATATTCTTATTCTTACACAAGATTTATGTACTATTATTCTTTTGAGTTCATGAAAATGATCAATTGTGCACTCTATAGAACAGTTGCGCGCGCACACACACACACACAGATTTTTATAATTAAGCTAATTTGAAATCAAGTAATCCATCTTCATGGATAATAATATTGACCTCGAAACGATGATATTGATCGACGGCGGTGTTTGCATTGCTGAAATCCAATATTCTTCCTGCATTTTTGGAGAAAATAAAATAAAAAAAATTATGAGAATATATAAATATATAATTAATACATATTTGCAACATTATTTTGAAAAATAATTAATAAATTAATTAAGATTGGAGGAAAGTAGTAAATAATAAGAACCGGGTCGTTTAATGAAGGTGTCCCAAATGCTATCTCCTTTATTTCCTTCACCAACAGCTCCTTCAAACTGGTAAAACACCAATTAACTAATCATCACTAATCACGATTAACATGTAATTAACATGAAAAAATAAGAGAAAGTTAATTAAACTAAGTACTATATATATAGTGTTGTGGAACCTGGTAAGCAGAAGAAGCAGTTCCAAAAGTGAATCCAACTGGAAAATCAGCTCTGCTAATTGACTGATGATCACACTTCACAGAGAAGAAGAAGAATGGTAAAGCAGAAAAAAGTAGTACTAAAATGGCAGCTGCAGCAGCCATTGATGAATTTAACGTTGTTTGATCGTAGGAAGAATGTATGGCTAATTAATTGATTAGCTCATTAAATACTATGTTTGTTGTTGCTTTATTATTACAAGCATATATTGTATAATGGAAGGATGAATTTTGGAAGCAAAGTAAAATAAATAAATAAATAAATGGATAAAAATTGAGGGATTTTTGTGTTGCGGTGTGGGATTGGGGGAGCTCTGAAGTTGGCGGTGTCTTAAGGAATCTCTGCCTTTTGCTTACACGTTATATATATATCAAGCTGCCGATTGGAATATATACACATTAATTCTTTTTTTGTCAATTGTTATAATATCAATATTTCATTAATAATATTCGGATAAACTACGGCCATAACCCTGAGGTAATCTTAAATTACGAAACAACCCCTCTTATTTAGGTAACTATGATATTACTCTTCAACTATGAATCTTCTCCATCCTTGCGGTGTCAGATTTAGTGAAATCTTCTAGATTATGTGGAATATTCTCTAATTTGTACCGCATTCGAGCTCCACATTTTGAAACAAGATGATCATAAGATGTGTCTGTTATCTTATAAGTATCAGACTATAGTGCATTGAAAACTGTATGTTTGCACAAAATGAGTATAAACTAGAGAACAATCCACGGAACTTAGAAAATTATGTTGAATTTGACATTATAAAGGCAGACGTGTAGGAAGATTCATAGTTGAAAGGGGTGGTTGTAATTACCCAAATATCAGGAGTTTTTTTTTCTCCATAATTTAACCTTACTTCATGGGGTGACCATAATTTACCCAAAATATTATTGTTAGCACCGAAAAGCAAATCAAATCACCCAGTACTCGATTGGAGATTGATCGATAAAAGTTTGCTTGAACTTGATTTACCAACACAATGAACTAAACTTTAACATATATTTACTTTTAGTAAGCTATATCCGAAGTTGAGTTTGCACTGGAGCTCGATTAGTAGGAAAATAACAAAACATGTATAAAATTATTAACCACTCAAATTCGATTTGTTCGACTCAATTAAAGTTTGTTTGAACCCGACTCGATTGTTTCCAAAACCAAACTCAAATATAAAGTCCAATTTTTTATTTTTTTAAAAAATATCGAACTAAGTCTGAATGAACTTGCGTTCAACTCGATCAGATTCGTTTACACCGTTACCCTACTATGAATAAAAAACTAGAAATGAGCAGTATTTGAACGCTAGATTTTAAATTTAATACTAATAAAAAAAATAGGTCTAAATTGGGATGCATTCATGAACCTTGTGATGTGTAAGGATGGAAGAAGATAACCACATTCATTAGTTAATTGGAGTGTTTATCTATCCACATTTCATTGGTTGAATCCTCCTCTATTTGGCTACTTCTCTTTTAATACATTTCACGAGTGCCAACTGCCGAAATGTATTACACAGAGAGAAGAAACGTGTGGATTAACAAAGATTAAGACAAATTAATTCTTTTTAAATAAAATATTATGTCCAAAACGATAAGCATGCATCTCTATGTACACTCGGAAGTTCTTGTATTTTAGTATTTTACCGTATTGCTATTAATTTTGAGGCACAAAAGTGTTGCATACTTGCATGAAATAGCGTATACGAAAACCCATCTCACTGAATTTCAAAGTAAACCTGAGATTCAGTTGGGTCGGTCGATCACTGGTTTGATAAATCGATCCATTCAATAAACTAATATTTGCCAAATTTAAAACCAATATAGGGACGGTTGATGATTGATAATCGAATATTTAGTTACGAAATAGGTTGGTTGATGTGTGTACCGCCATCTAATTCACTTTAAAAACAAATCAAAAATTTGATTTAAAAATATGCATATTCTGCGTATCTACCACGTCGCCACCATCATTTATCTGTTGAAAATAATTAATAGCAATTCAACAAAAAAAAAAAAAAAAATACAATTTTGATATTCGAACTCAGTCTAAATACGCACATTCTATTATAATATCATATTGTCATACTCATTTATCGGTTCATAATAATTACAATAATTAAAACCAAATCAAAAAAAGCTATTTCTAAGTTCAAACTTTAGTGCCAATATTACCAAAAAAGAAAAAAAACAACGCCTTTAATTTAGAAACTAAAAATATTTAATAAAATTTTATTTGTATAGTTGGTTGACCGATAGCTATTGGTAAGCGTTGAATTTCGCCAAATTAAACAAAGACAAAAATAAAAGGTTAAAAAAGTAAAATAAAAAGTAAATACATTTTGAAGCTTGATTTGATGGCAATACCGTAATAATCTAATAGATGGATGATTTTGGGCTTAATTTTCTTCAAAGAACAATTAGAAGTAGTTTTAAAATTTAATCCCAATAGTAATTAACAATTGGGCCGAAGAGGAGTAGAAGAAACCGGTAATGAGTAAGGCCCATTAATCCAACCAAGAAAAGCCCCTTTAGCAAACCCTAATTTCCAGCACAAATAGGTCTGCCCTAAAAGCCATATATCTATCTATCTCCCCCATTTCTCACTTCACCACTCTCCCGCCGTCCTCCTCCGCACCACCACCAAAACCCTAAACAGTTCTACAGAAATGGGTCGCGTTATCCGGGCGCAGCGTAAGGGAGCGGGTTCCATCTTCAAGTCACACACCCACCACCGCAAGGGCCCGGCCCGCTTCAGGTCACTCGACTTCGGCGAGCGCAATGGCTACCTAAAGGGAGTCATTACCGAAATCATCCACGATCCCGGACGCGGCGCGCCGCTTGCACGCGTCACCTTCCGCCACCCGTTCCGCTTCCAGCACCAAAAGGAGCTTTTTGTCGCCGCCGAGGGCATGTACACCGGGCAGTTCATATACTGCGGTAAGAAGGCGAATCTGGTCGTTGGAAACGTTCTTCCGCTCAGATCTATTCCGGAGGGAGCTGTTGTTTGCAACGTCGAGCACCACGTTGGGGATCGTGGCTCTTTTGCTAGGTGCTCTGGTGACTATGCTATTGTCATTTCCCACAACCCTGACAATGGCACCACTAGGTATATATTCATTTCCCCCTTTCATGTACTTGAATTAATTGCCATGTTCTCTAATTTGACTTAGGTTTGTCCGTTTTGGTGATTTGGGGTAATTTTGTTTTTTGATTTGTAGATTTATTTCAGTGTTCATGTTTCGTACTCTGTCTGCTGTGATAAATTTTTGCTTTTGCACTGAGGATTGAAAGGATTGTTAACATTGATTGAATTGGATAATATTATGCTGTACACGATTATGTATTATGTTGTTATTTTATTTTTGTGATTTATAATAGGGGCTGGTGTGACTCAATATCATTCATATGCTTAATTAAAATTCCCGGTCCTGTTTTTAATGCATCTTGAAATATGAACACCAAATATTTGATTCATTTAAATGTTTATTGATTGTTTGTTCCCATATGATTGTGAATTTGCACCTGTTGAATTTATATGAGCACTGTAATGTTGTGAAATGGGCATAGCTTGTTGAAATGGACAAAAGCAATCAATATTTTTGTATGCAACTACTATATGGTTTCATTTATGTGATGAAACGGTTAAAACTGTTTTGGGCGAACCGAACTTTTACTTATTATAATCGATCATTATTTGTTCTATGGTGTCACTTCATTTTGCATAACTTTTACTTATTATAATCGATCATAATTTGTTCTATGGTATCACTTCATTTTGCATCTGTGTGCTTCATATATTATTACTTGTCAAACCACATTAGATCATTATGTTATTATTGTCGAATTTATAGTTCTTACTAATTGTTTAATATTGGCAGGGTTAAGCTCCCATCTGGAGCCAAGAAGATTGTGCCAAGTGGCTGCCGTGCCATGGTTGGCCAAGTTGCTGGCGGTGGAAGGACAGAGAAGCCCATGTTGAAGGCTGGAAACGCCTACCACAAATACAGAGTCAAGAGAAACTGCTGGCCTGTGGTGCGTGGTGTTGCCATGAATCCAGTGGAGCATCCCCATGGTGGTGGTAACCACCAGCATATTGGTCACGCCAGTACCGTTCGTCGTGATGCGCCACCTGGGCAAAAGGTTGGTCTCATTGCTGCCAGAAGAACTGGTCGTCTTCGTGGTCA
The DNA here is from genome assembly GCF_056151865.1 of Erythranthe guttata. Classification (NCBI taxonomy): domain Eukaryota; kingdom Viridiplantae; phylum Streptophyta; class Magnoliopsida; order Lamiales; family Phrymaceae; genus Erythranthe; species Erythranthe guttata. Next base: position 18,729,410 of record NC_142545.1, on the reverse strand, counting down.
AGCTGCCGCCACTGCTGCCAAGTCCGACAAGGGTTCTTAGACTCTTAATATTTAGTGATGGAGAATTGGTTTTTGTTGCTGTCTTTTATTCGGATTAATATGAATTATGTTTTGCATGTTCAAACTCTATGTTCTTATTTTGAGGATATACTCGGTTTTGTTTGGAATCTTGATATGTTTAAGTTTTATTTCAGTACTTGTTTGAATTTTGTTGAAGTTTAGCATGTATTTTCCTCTCTTATCTTTTCTGTATTAAAATAGATTGTTTCAATAAATATTATTAATTCTAAAAATTATCATATAGAATTTGCTTTATCTGCTGATAATTTAGAACCTAAGACAATTAGTTTTATAGAATTGTATCCCAAAAAGAAAATAAGATGTCAAGCTTTTTAGAATTATAAAGAATTGCTGTCTTCTAATGTTTACACTGATTTGTGAGTTTTGAATATTTGAGCAAGTTTAATTATAAACCTTTAATGATATAGATAATATTTTTAGTATTATACATTGGGTAAATTACCTCTTCAACTATAATTTTTTTTATACGTTTACCATTGCGGTGTCAAATTTAGTGGGATCTTCTAGATTATGTGCGATATTCTCCAATTTGTACCCGTTTTACCCCTTCGACCTCAACATTTTGAAACAAGATTACCATAAGATGTGTCTATTAGCTTATAAATATTAGATGGTGGTGCATCAAAAACTGCATCTTTGCACAAAACGAGTATAAACTAGAGAACATCCCGCGAAATCTAAAAAATTCTGTTAAATTTGACACCATATAAGTGAACATGTAAGACAATTTGTAGCTGGGTGGGGTGGTTGGAGAAAAAGAAACATGTTCAGCATTTTTCGTAAAACTCAGCCCGATGAGGGTGAACAACTAGAAACGAGTTCAAACTCAGCTCAACAGAAAACTCAAGCCCAGTATGGTAAATTAAAAAATAAAATAGAGACGGAATCTACAATGCAAGAAAACTTCCACACACACGCGTTTCCACGTTTCGAAAACCGAAACACCACGGCAAGTGCACGTCGGAAATGTTTTGTGGGAATAACAACTTCGAATCTACCTTCAGACGGAAGCCCATTAATCTTAATGACGCATGGGCCGATCTACTATGGGCTAATTAAAGCCCATATAGTTGTCGGTACTATTATTATAGCCAATTTCTTGCGAAAAATGCAACATTTCCAATTTCTGAAGGAAATCTCTCTTAAACCCTGCCCCCATTGACGCATAAAAGCTAAACCCCAGAAAATGGCGATGAGAACGGCGGCGACTAGAGCGGCGGCGACCGCCACATCTCAGATCGGACTTAGGGCTCTGTATTCATCTTTTTCGAACTTCCCCTTCAATCAGCCCCAGGCTAAAGTTGAGAAGCCTCCTCCCGCCGAACCCTCCACCAATCTCTTCGTCTCCGGTAATTTCTATGATCTCTAAACACAATTAAGTCCTAATCAGATACTAATCTCTATGGTAAATGAATGATTCGCCTCTGAAACCTAAGTTCATAATGTTTTTATATGACTTTGGGTGCTACGGCGGAATGTTAATTTATTTATTTTATTTTTATTTTTAATGTCAAATTGCAATTTTTAATTTACTGGTGGGTGTGTAACATGGAAGAGTGTTCTACTCGCATTTTTCTGCTGTTAGTGTTAATGGTAGCCATTACAATATTGATGAGATTTTCTGCAATTCGTGTGTTGGATGCATTTTTATCCGTTGCTATTCTAAATAATGTTCGTTTATTTCGGTCGCCGTCGTAAGATTTGTTTGGTATGGTGTTTAGGGCTTAGCAAGCGTACTACAACAGAAGGGCTCCGTGATGCCTTTGCTAAATTTGGTGCTGTGGTCGACGGTATTTTCTCTTTCCTTTTCTTGTTAACATTTGGGACTGTAATTTGAGATTTTGAAATAAAAGAAAGAAAATAAAAATGAGTGAAATTGGTTGACGTCGATTTTCTTTTTCGCAGCTAGAGTGGTGACTGATCGTGCATCTGGCTACTCAAAGGGTTTCGGTTTTGTTAGATATCCGACTATAGATGAAGCTGCTGAAGGGATCAAAGGCATGGATGGCCAGGTCAGCTTTATATTTTACCAACTTTTTTTTTTTTTTTTTTAATAATATATGCTTCTTGCTGTTAGAAGTTAGAACTATGTTTTAGACAAATAATTAAAATCACTAAAAATACTTACGTTTTGGTACCAATTCGAGAGAGTGGGTTTACGAAGTAGTTGGCCATTTATTTGATTATCTTGAGTCTCGGCTATCATTTCCGATTTTCGACTTTCACCTTTTGTTTGGTGACCACAAACGATGCCCTTCCATATATTTACTCTTGTGATTGATTTGGTCGTCTAAATTAGCATTGTATTTCTTTTTTGTTGTTTAATATTATTATTATGTTGCATAATTTGTTTTGTAGTTTTTGGACGGTTGGGTTATTTTTGCGGAATACGCAAGACCGAGAGCTCCTCTTCCGCCTATAAACAACGGATCTCCTCAGGGTCAATGGTGATTCAAATCCCACGTAATAAAGATGCAATTCTTTGAGCCAAGCTATTATTTATTTTCGAATTATATGTGTTTTTGTTATCAAATTATAGATAAACTAGAGTGTGATGATTAGGTTGATATTTGGATATTCTTGCTGTATTCATAATGAACTGCTTCATGACATGAACTTACCTTTCACCATTATATGTTGATCTTCATAACTTATATTCTTGTGCTAGTGAGATTAATTAGGTCATAAACATGGTTTAGTCATTGATCTTTACAATTAGTGCATAAACCACCAAGGAGTACGAGATGGTGGTTGACATATTTGCCCTTTTGATCTTTAGTGATAAATATTTCAATCATCTTCGTGTGTCAGCCCAAAAAATTAGGAAGAATAGATATGCTTACGCAAAATTATCTGGTGTATTTCATCGAGTGTAATATCTACAATACCCTTGTGCATAATATACTAAAAGAAAATGAGTAATTGTCTTAAATCACTCAAATAATATTTCTTTTGGTTAGTTATGATTAATTAAATAATTCGATATTATAAAATGTTATCTAGTCCCAATATTTGTATGCTCTAAATTTACTTATCTGAGAAATTATTTATTGAACGATCCAATAAATATTTGGCTAATCTTATGTTTGACCAAAAATTAATATCAAATTATTTCTCCCTCCACCACTAAAACTGAGAGCATGATTTGGTGGCGCATGAATCACCTTGTTCAAGATAGCGACAACCCTGGCCCACCCTATTTATCTAAATAAATAAATAAATAAATAAAATCTCTAGATACGAGTTTGCAGAAGATAACCAATCCGATCTCCGATCAAAACATCGAAATGCACACACGAAAAGAAGAGAAATAACAATTAGCTATTTAGAAGCTCAATTTTATCTCTTCTCTCTTCTTTGTGTGTGTGTGTGTCAATGTAAAAATAATAATTAATATGAAGTTTTTCTTTGAATTCATCTCGTGCTGCGGCTCATTCTCGGCGGGGAAGGAGGAGAAGAGATTGCTCGTACCAGCGCCGGAAAATCGCCGCCGCGTAGGGCGTAGGAGATCAGGGCGGTGGAGGGGCGGCCGCCGCCGTGAATGGCGGCCATCTCTGTCGTCGATTTCGGAAGATAATGTGTTGGTGGCTGAGAGGATCATCAATAACGGGGAACGGCCGGCGGAGAGATGGCGGAGAAGCCTCAAGGGGAAGGTTTCCTCCTCCGTGCCGCGGAGAGCTCGTTCCCTAGATAACTATCCTGTCAGGTAATTAACAACACGATCTCTAATTTTTAATTTGATTTTGGTAATATTCGAAATGCAAAAATTGTAATTCAGTGAGTTAATATTGTAATCCAACTTGAGTCAGCTAGATTGGATGCCGTATGACAAATTTGTGCATGAACGGTATTATTAAAGCTCTAAAGACATCTATCACATCCCTTATAATAATTGATTTTGTAATTTCGAGTATGATATATTTTGTGGAATAAAATCATGGATTTGTTTATTTTCAGACGAACGCAACTCATCATGCCGCCATTCGCTCCGATGCCGTTTATGTTTTGACGCGTTTCCAGGCAGTTTGCAGTTATGCACATATACCACAAAAGAAATTGTCTTCGTACCTGGAACAAGGAATTTGTACAGCATTTCTAACTTAGTTTCTCTTTCATTGGGATCCTCCTGTATTTCTAATGATGTGTGTATGTGCAGGTTTTTTTTTTCCAATATTTTTTTTTTAATGTAAAAATTCCTATTCAATGACCAATGTACAATGTATCGAAATTTCGTTTCTTTAATCTGATAATGAAATGTTCTCTCTCAAAAGTCTAAATTATTAAGAACACTTGAAAGTTGAAACCTCTTTCACTTAAAAAGAAAATGTGGTAAGAATTTACCACTAATTTATTTATTTATTTTTTGGTCAATAAACAGCTAATTAAACACATTAATAATACATTTTTCGTTTTTAAAATCAAAAGAACAATTAAATACAAGAATCAAGAACCCAACTGTTAACATGTCACATAAACGAAAGTCTGATACTACATCTAGTTATTTACTAGCCTAAATGGATTTCAAATCTAGATGTCATTAAATAACCATTCACTCAGCGCAGACATATACACGAGTGTGTGATTATATATCGATCGACAGTTGAAATCCACCAAATGTAACGTAAATAGCCAGGTGTAACATCTAAGTCAACTCGAGTTCAAGCATCGCCTTCTCCCTCCTCAATTCCGGCCATGGTATCATACAACGGCCTATTCAAAGTCTCCGGCAGAAAAAACGCCAACACACCTCCGACAATCCCACACACCCCAAAAACCAGAAACGGAACCCTCTCCCCTAAAACCACCACCACCGGCGCCAGAATCGCCCCCATCTGCGCCGCCTGAGTCGCGCACCCCAACGCCGCGTTCCTCACCACCGTCGGAAAAAGCTCCACCGTGTAAATAAACAGCAAATTGTAAGTCCCCGCCATCCCAAATATCCCCATTACACTACATACCATTCTCGCCGTTTTCCCAACTCCGAACGCCTTTATCAAACCTCCGACCAAGCAAAACCCCCCGCTGAACCACTGCGTCCCGATGGCTAACGGCTTCCGTCCGTACCTGTCGAGTAAGATCGCCGTTAAAAGAAACGCCGGCATCTCCCCCACCGCGTTGAGGAAAACGCTCAGGTAGATATTCGTGCCGAGATTCACCACGTTTAAACTCAGCCCGTAGTAGACAATCGAGCAGAAGAAATTGATAGAAACCGCGAGTAGAAGACGGATCCGCGTCAACGGCGAACGGAGCACGTCCAGAATAGATCCACCGGCGATTTCTTCCTCCTCCTCCGATTCGTTTCCGGTTTTCCCGTTCGCGTCCTCGTCGATGGCGAGGGTTACGCCGTCGTCGGGGAGAAAGTTTCCGTTCAATTCGGCGATACTGCGCATGGTTTGCATGGCGAGTCCCGTTTTGCCCCTGATGAGGTACCACCTGGGTGACTCGGAGACGAAAGGAATGAGGACGAAGAAAAGGAAGAGGATCGACGGAATGGAGGTGGCGAGATACAGCGACCGCCATGATCGGAATAAATAGGCTATGCCGGAGAGGGCGGCGATGCCGCCGGAGAAGAAGTAGAAAGTGGACATTCCGGCGACGCCGCGCTTGGATGGTCCGACGGGCTCGGTGGCGAGGACGAAGGCGCAGAGGCCGACGCCGCCGGTGCTGAAACCGGTGAGGAGGCGGAGGAGGGCGTAGATCCAGTAGTCTGGAGAGAGTGACGTCAGACATCCGAAAATGGCGTTCAAGAGGCATACTACTATTAGAGAGCCTTTCCTTCCCAGTTTTGAATCTGAAAGGTGGCCGAATACTCCAGCACCTTATAAAACAAATTACATATACCAACAAATATTTTTAATTATTTAAATAATTATGATTTGTATTAATGGATAATTAGTTGCACTATCTAGTTAATTAAAAGTTGCACCATCTAATTTTATTTTATATTCATTCAATACACAAAAGTAGAACAATTTTAAAAAAAATTTAAATTACACCCACACCCTCGAGGTACGCTTAAATAACTTTAAGGTCTCTGTGGAATCGATAATTACACTCACCCCTGAAATGTAGTTAGAAACTCTAACGAGATAATGCATTGGATGCATTATTCCGATAGGGTTCTAATGGACTATTACTTTTAGCTAGTGGTGGAGGTAACATAGAGTTATGGAGAGTTATGTAGTGACATGGTTCCCCCAATATTTCTTAAATCACTCGTAACTCTTTGTTGTTCTCCACCACTTCCTGAAACCAATAATCCGTTAGAACTCTATCGTAATAACATATCCAATGCATTATCCAATTAGAGTTTATAACTACGTTTCAAGGGAGTGAGTGTAATTATCGATACCTCAGGGATCTTAAAGTTATTTAAGCATACCTCAGGAGTGTGGATGTAATTTACCATAAACAAAATAGTTGAAAACAGAAAAAGTGAAGGCAATAACAGAAATTTTGTTAGAGAAAGCAAAATATAAATGGATAAAATTGGGAAGATGATGAAAAAGTAGTCAAGAAATCCGGCCAGGCAGTTCTTGATTATCTTTTGTGATGTTATCAGTGGCACGTTAATCTTATAATATAAGACAAATTAAATAACAAAAATACCGATTCAGTTATGTAATGTCTTTCACGTTCAATTTTAGGCGATTGAAGAGTTTTTTCGTTAAAAAAAAATACGTAGCTGAAGTATAATTGTAATTACGCAAATAAGAGATATTTTTTTTGATCATTGCCCAATAGTATATTATAAAATTTATTTTGGGATTTGATTCATTTTATTGTTGTCAATAAATTTTGTTTTAAAAGCTAATGCTACTACAATTTATGCCTCGTTATCTTTTGGAGTTTGAATTAAAAAACTTTCAGAATATTAATATAGTCCTGACAGGTCAATTTCCAATAATCATGCAAATAATCATTAAAAATTCCCACAAGGTACGTGTCAATTAACTCGACAATCATCACCCCATTAATTACAAAAAAACAATTGAACTTGGATAGACACGTGTATGTGCATACATATCTATAGTTTGATTAATTTTATATACTGAAATATTAATAAATTAAAAACATTATCCTAAATTATATATATTAAAAAAACATTTATATTAGTGATAATTAATTAAAGTTCTTAATTACGAGTTTTAAAGTAATTAACGACATATTCATCGATCGGTAATCCTAGATTCTAGAGAGAGAGAGAGAGGATAAGAGAAAAAAAAAACTGACCTATCATGCAGCCGCCGAAAAACAAGGCCTGCACCAACCCCACCTTGTATTTCTCCGAACAAATCAATCCAAACTCCGCCACCGTCGAGCTTCCTCGGCCGCCGGCCCACTCCCACGAACCGGGTTCCATCCCGCACACGCTCTTCGCCTCGGGCGAGCAGCCTCCGGCGGCGGCGCCGCCTGCCGTGCACCGCCACGACGGTTCACGGTCGGCGAATATGACGACCATGGTGTGGAACGCCTCGAGCGCCCACGCCATGTTCGTCAGCACGAAGTGCCGCAGCTGCCACCACCCGAACTCGCCGCAGTATTTCTTCAGCATGTCGTCTATGCATAGCCTCTCCATAGAATCTTTCTCCTCCGCCACCGCCGGTACTAGCAGCGGCGAACGGAGGTCCGGTTCGAAGGGAACCAATGATTCGGGATTCTTTGAGTTTTTCGACATTTTCCGGTTCGTTTTTGGTATAGAGGAATTTTGGGAGAATAAAATAAAATAGCGTTTATCGCTTTATATGTATAAGTAGGAGCTGAGCTGGAAAATGACTGTTGGTTATTTAAAATGGGTATATTTTAATCATTGGACTCTATCGATGGTAAAGTGACACGTGGATGAAATCCAGCCGTTGTTCTTCTGTCTTGTTTGGATGTCGAGATTGCTATTTGGGATAAAGCAAATATTGTTTGAGAAGATATTATATTTATAATACAATGGAAGTAATATTCCTAGGAATATATGAAGGTTCTAAAAGAGGTTCAGTTTGATACTTATGGTGGCTAGCAAGTGCCTACGTGGCAATATGGGAAATACCTTTGTACATGGGATTAATTAGAGAAAAGGAAAAATTAGATATTGAATCTAAAATTTGGATAACGATTTACAAAAAACAAACTCATTGAAAAGGAGATGTACGTCAAACGATTTTGTAGATGTGGTTTACATATAGTATAACACACACTCCTATATGTATATGTGCTTAGTGTTTATTTATATAAACCTATGGTAAAAAACGACCAGATGTAGCGTCTCTTAAGTTTATTGCAAACGACCGTGATGATTTATTTGAATATAAGTTAAGGATTTGAAATCACTAAGTAGCAAAATTACCTAAATATAAGTCTAATGAACTACCCGTGAGATCAGCGGCAAAGCCATAATTTCATTATTGGTGGTCGAATATACACCGAAATTATGTAAATTAAAAAAACTTATATTTAGTGACAACAATAATTTGTTTCAAGAGGGGCGAGTTTAGGATTCTAATATAGGGTGAGTTTAAATAATTTTCATTTTTTAATGTTAAAATTTGTGTGTGACAAAACAAATTAGGGAATGATTTCCATGAATATATAATACAAGGTGAATTTCAAACCTGTTACAATAATTAAAATATATTTTGAAGATTGCTGATTAAAAAATGCGGTATATTTATTTATTTTCAATTTAGGACCAAGATCATATGTTAATATGGTATTGGGCCAGATCCCATTATTTGTCATCTTTATAATGGGCCTATTATGCTGGTTAGGTCCAAACAAGAATTAAGCCCCTTAATTTTTTTCAATAAAAATAATAATAAATACTCTCTCAGTTCTCACAAGTTTAAAATTCGCGTGGTCTTTAACATAACAATTTTATTTGCTAAGATAGTAAACGAAGTAACGTAATTTAAATAGATATATATATATATATATATATATATATATATATATATATATATATATATATATATATATATATATATATAGTCACAACTGTTAGGGTCCGATTACTAGCTAGTTCCTCGATTTTTAATTCTAATATAATTCTTTAATCTCCTCCTATAATTATTACAAAGCTCATTAATCAAGATACGTAATATTATATTCTTTGAGTTCTCACAAGCTCTTAGTTTCTCTTTTCACGATTTCTGACTTGAGCGTCAGAGAGTTCTCGCCTGAAAGTGAGATCACGTGACTCGTATTTAGGTTTAATTTGTTTGTAAGAAAATGTGATTATTAATTTGTCCAAGAGAATATTCCGTCACTTTCAATGTTCCAAACGTTTTACGTTGCCAAACATGTTTTAGTAATTCCATGATCCAAATCTAACACGGCTTTTATGACATGGACTTGACATATATATATAAAATGACCCTACTCATTTCGACAGATCATCACATATAAATATTCAATTGAATTATATATGTTTGTTAATTTAATGATGTAAAACATATAAATTTTCGAACATTATATTTATAATAGACAAAAATATTCTATCGACTAATAATGTTAACAAAATATTGTTGCATGATTTTTTAAACATGCATGCTTGATATCATCTTATAAAAAATTTACGAAATAAATATTTGATTAAATTAATCAAATAACATTAATAGTATGTCGAAAAAAAAATTTAGAAAAAAAATAAAAATAAAACTCAATATTAATAATTTATAAAAAAAATCTGGGGGAGGACCACAGCCTATTTGTCTGATATATCATATGCCCCGTTAACGTTAAACATCCATCAATGTGTTGAACATTGTTTCAAATATTTTACTCGTGTGGCATTATATTATTCTGCCATGCATGATTGATTATTTTGCTTTTCAAATGTGTGTGCAGATAGGTATATATAAATACCTACACCATATTGCTTCAAATTAATACAATCAAATAATTATAAACAATAATACAATTATTAATATATATTTTCCTAGCTAGCTAGTTCAAGTGTAATTAAAATATATATGCAAATGTCTCAATTATCGTCAGCTGTTCCGATTTCACCGAGCAATGCGTGTTTGGAGGATGCTCGTCGTCGATCCGTGACTTATCATCCATCTGTTTGGGGATATCATTTTCTTCAATATACTTCTTATGTCACGGTATAATTAATTAATTTAATTTAATTTGAGATTTCATTATAAGTTAACTATGTTAATCTATTAATTTTGGTGATTTGTGTTACATACATGTTAATTAATCTTAATTATTTGTGCAGGAAATATCTGTGGCTGAAAATGAAGATCTCGAAAGCCAGAAAGCAACGGTGAGGAATTTGTTGGTGTCACAAATCCAAGATGATTCATCATCACCTCATAAAAAGTTGCAACTCATTGATGCAATCCAACGACTAGGAGTGGCTTATCATTTTGAAGATGAAATCGAAAAAACGTTGCGTTACATATACGAGACTTACGAATACGTTGGCGAAGACAACAATGATAATCTCCATTTTGTTGCTCTTCGCTTTCGTTTGCTTAGACAACAAGGCTACTACGTACCATGCGGTGAGATTTTAACTAATTAATTACACTCATGCATTAATTATATTATTTAAGTGAAACTTCTCTCAATTAAATCATCATAATATATATACATATATAGTTTATTGATTAACTAATTAACTTTATCCATTTTAATAACTAATTAACAGATGTGTTCAACAAATTCATGGATGGAGATGGGAATTTCAAGGAGTCAATAGCAAATAACATCGAAGCAATTTTGAGTTTATACGAGGCGGCTCATCTTGGAATAAACGGTGGGGATATTCTCGACAAAGCGATCTCGTTTTGCACGTCTTTTCTCGAGTCGTATCTGGTCGATCATAAGAACAATATTAATATTTATCTTGCTAAACAAGTTAGTGAGGCTTTGGATATCCCAATTCACAAAAGCGTGATTAGATTGGGAGCCAGGAAATTCATTTCTATTTACCAAGAAAACGAATCCCACAATAAAACGCTATTGCAATTCGCGAAATTGGACTTCAACATCGTACAAAAGATACATCAGAAAGAGGTCGGCGATCTTACGAGGTACGTTGTATAGTGTAATTTAATCAATTAATTTGCATTTAGATTAATAAATGCAGATTAAATTAAAGATTTAAATGATTGTAGGTGGTGGAAGGATTTAGATTTTGCAAATAAATTGCCATTTGCAAGAGATAGAATGGTGGAATGCTATTTTTGGACATTAGCAGTCTACTTCGAGCCGAAATACAATGTTGCAAGAACAATACTAACCAAAATAATTGCTTTGGCTTCGGTGGCTGACGACATTTACGATGTCCACGGAACCCTAGACGAACTCGAGCTTTTCACCGATTTCATCCAAAGGTAAATCAGATCAATTAAACTTTGCATCTCAAAAAACTTGGTTTATAAGAATAATAATCTAATTAATATTAGCAAATAATTAGATATTATTTGATTTTTCTTCCCAAAAAAAATATTTTTTTGATGATATATTTATCATAATTATTATTTTATATATATGATTTCCAGTTGGGATGTTAGTGCATTGGAGCAATTGCCTCAGTATATGAGAATATATTCCAGAGCCCTCTTAGATGTTTATGATGAAATTGAAGATGAAATGACAAAAATAGACACATCATATCGTCTCCATTATGCAAAACAAGAGGTAATAATCTTGATGATCAATACTGAACATATAGATAGCTACAATATATAATTGAATATTTCAGGAAAAACAATTAAAAATGCAATATGCATGCAGATGAAAAAACTGATGAGGGCATATTTGGAAGAAGCAAAATGGTGTTACAGTAATTATATGCCAAGTACAATGGAAGAGTATATGAAGGTGGCAGTCGTAAGCTCCGGATATATGATGGCGTCTACGCTGTCGTTGGTTGGTATGGAAGAAAATACAGTCACAAAGGAACACTTTGATTGGATCACATCTGAACCGTTGATCGTACGAGCAGCATGCACCGTCGCCAGATTAATGGACGACATCGTAGGATACGGGGTAATTAATTAATTAATTAATTGATCTTGGAATTAATAATTTGATTTTAGTACTTTTGATCAACTGTTTTTTTTTATATATAAAAATAGTGTGAAGAGAAAATATCAGCAGTGGATTGTTATATGAACGAAAATGGTTGCTCGGAAGCGGAAACTATTGCGGAGCTTGGAAAGCGAGTGAAGAAAGCAAGGAAGGATATAAACAAAGAATGCATTAGTACTACGGCCTCCGATCTCCCAATCGTTTTGCGTGTTCTTAATCTCACTCGTCTGATCGATCTTCTCTACAGTGGCGAAGATGGATATACCAACTCCAAAACTAAGACGAAAGAGATTATAAAAAGTGTACTCGTTGAGCCTTTTACAATTAATTGAATGTGTGTGTAATTTGCTTAAGACTGATTAAATTGTGTTGTTTTTTGTTTTTGAAATAATTAGCATGAATCCCTATGAAATTTAATCAAAGTCAATAAAGCCTCTACGAGTTTGCCTACTCGCATAATATGCGACCGGGGTTCGGTTATTGAAGTGATAAGACCTAAATACCCTTTAAATTATTAATTTCGATAATAATTAAGCCCTAGAATGAAGTTTTCAACATTTTTAATTCAGTCCCTTCAAGTTTCAAAAAATCATCTTCGCCCTTAAGATAGGGGAATAAAGTGCAATTTTCCCATTTAGACAAACGGCTGAATAAAGAGGAAGGGCAAACCTCCGGCAGCGGATAAAGACGATTCAGATGATAGGATTGTAGAGCACATTTAAACTCATTCTTCTCTCTAGATCTTGGATCCAAAAAAATAGTGGAAAAAGTTCTAAGCTTCAAGCTCGTTTTTCTTCCGCAAAACCCAACAACAACCATCGAAAATCCCTGAAAATATCTGCCCTCCTCGATAATTTTCAGGAAAAAAAAAAATCCACCAAAAAAGTTCAAATTTTCACATTTTTCCGGTGTCCTCTCCGGTTATAGCCTTATAGGTTTACATGGCTACCAAATTCTTCGAATTTGTGAGTGTAGACGACCATGGTGGGTGGCGGAAAAGAGATGTAGATTGGGACGGATAAGGACACGTGGAAGATAGTTTGTTTTTTTATTTTGTTTTATGTTTTATTTTAATGAGCATAGCATAGTCATTTCCTTAAAATCAACGCACTTATTTCTGCAGGGACAGCAGACGAAATAAATAAAATGATACAAACGGAATAATTGATAATATATTTAAATGAGGACTTTTCCAGCAATTAAACATTACACAAGGGAGGTCTGTGCTAAATGCTAATACCTCCCGGAAATTAATTATGCAGAAAAAAACAACACAATTTAATCAGTAATAAGCAAATTACGCACACATTCAATTAATCGAAAGAGGCTCAACGAGTACACTTTTTATAATCTCTTTCGTCTTAGTTTTGGAGTTGGTATATCCATCTTCGTCACTGTAGAGAAGATGGATCAGACGAGTGAGATTAAGAACACGCAAAACGATTGGGAGATCGGAGGCCGTAGTACTAATGCACTCTTTATTTATATCCTTCCTTGCTGTCTTCACTTGCTTTCCAAGCTCCGCAATAGCTTCCGTTTTCGAGCAACCGTTTTCCTTCATGTAACAATCCACTGCTGATATTTTCTCTTCACACTTTTTGTACAAAAAAAATATCATTCAAAATTAAATTACTACAATTCAAATATTTATAATTCCAAACATTAAATTTTAATTAGTGAATTATAATTACACTATACATTATATTACCTCGTATCCTACGATGTCGTCCATTAATCTGGCGACGGTGCTTGATGCTCGTACGATCAACGGTTCAGATGTGATCCAATCAAAGTGTTCATTTGTGACTGTATTTTCGTCCATACCAACCAACGATAGCGTAGACGCCATCATATATCCAGCGCTTACGAGTGACACCTTCATGTACTCTTCCATCGTACTTGGCGTGTAATTACTGTAACACCATTTCGCTTCTTCCAAATATGCCCTCATCAGTTTTTTCATCTGCATGTAGCAAATTTCATGGTTAATCGTTTCCCCCCGAAATATTCAATTATATATTGTAGCTATATGTTCGGTATCGATCAAGATTATTACCTCTTCTTTAGCATAATGGAGACGGTATGATGTGCCTATTTTTGTCATTTCATCTTCAATCTCATCATAAACATCTAAGAGTGCTGTGGAATATATTCTCATATACTGAGGCAATTGCTCCAATGCACTAACATCCCAACTAGAAATCATACATCAAAAATATATATAAAAAACAAAAAAATAATCGGGAAGAAAAATCAAATAATATCTAATTATTTGCTAATAGTTAATTAGATTATTATTCTTATAAAATAAGTTTTTTGAGATGCAAATTTAATTGATCTGATTTACCTTTGGATGAAATCGGTGAAAAGCTCGAGTTCGTCTAGGGTTCCGTGGACATCGTAAATATCGTCAGCAATCGAAGCCAAAGCAATTATTTTGGTTAGTATTGTTCTTGCAACATTGTATTTCGGCTCGAAGTAGACTGCTAAGATCCAGAAATAGCATTCCACCATTCTATCTCTTGCAAATGGTAACTTATTTGCAAAGTCTAATTCCTTCCACCACCTACAATCATTTCAATCAAATTAATTAATTAAATTACACTATACATAGTGTAATAATAATAATTAATTTGTTGTTACATTGGCATGCTAATCAACTACGTACGTACCTAGTAAGAACGCCGAGCTCTTTCTGATGTATCTTTTGTATTATGTTGAAGTCCAATTTCGCAAAATTCAGTAGTGTTTTTTATCGTGGGATTCGTTTTCTTGGTAAATTGAAATGAATTTCATGGCTCCCAATCTAATCACGCTTTTGTGAATTGGGTTATCCAAAGCCTCACTAACTTGTTTAGCAAGATAAATATTATTGTTCTTTTGATCGACCAAATACGACTCGAGAAAAGACGTGCAAAACGAGATCGCTTTGTCGAGAATATCCTCACCGCCTATTCCAAGATGAGCCGCCTCGTATAAGCTTAAAACCCCTTGCACATTATTTGCTGTTATTGACTCCTTGAAATCCCCTTCTTCGTCGATGAATTTGTTGAACACATCTGTTAATTAATTAACGAACAGATAATCAATTATTAACCATGCATGGTCAGAGATTTATCACACTAATTAATATTATGTCATTATATATAGTCTAAAACAATATTAATTTAATTTTAAAATCTCACCACATGGCACATAGTGACCTTGTTGTCTAAGCAAACGAAAGCGAAGAGCAACAAAATGGAGATCGTTATTATTAGTGTTGTCTTCGCCGCTATCGTACATGCGTCGTAGTGATTTTTCGATTTCATCTTCGAAATGATAAGCCACTCCTAGCCGTTGGATTGCATCAATGAGTTGCAATTTATGAACTAATGAATCATCTTCCATTTGTGCTGCCGTCAGCAAATTCCTCACCGTTTCTTTCTGTCTTTCGAGCTCTTCCTTTTCCGGAACAGATATTTCCTGCATATAATTAATAATTAATTACAGAATTAATTACTGGCAACATATATGAAGAAAAGAATAATAATATAATTAAGCTACTAGCTAATGCATATCAATAGTACTGGAATTATAAAGTGACAGAAAATAAGGAAAAAAAAAAGGTAAAAAAATCTCTAAAAACGACAGTTAATTAGAAACGACGACCGAAATAAGTAACGCAATAACAAGTTCTGAAAAATAATTAGGGTAATTAATTACATGAGAAGTGTATCTGAGAAAATGGTTTCCCCAAACAGATGGATGATACGTGACGGATCGACGAGCATCTGATATACGACATCGATTAATATTAATGTTTGGTGGTGAGGTCGGAACAGCTGATGTAATATTCAATGGATACATTATTTCTTGTTATAACTGGAAGAAGTATATATAAAAGCAAAGAGAGAGATAGTTGTTTGGTACGATGTAGTATTTGTTTTGCTGCTATTTATAGACCATGTACTTGGAAATTTAGGTGCAGTACTTTTAATTAATTTATTTTCACAAACCCTAATTTTCGAAAACAATATTATATATATAATTAGTCAGAGACGCTCTAAATTAAACATTAATTAGTTAGTGTGTAAGCTCGCCTGCTTGAGTGTGGATTAATGTGCTCAGGGGCGGTAATTGCAAGGGGCACTGTTGACCCACCAAGAAAAAAAATAGGGTAAATTACACCGACACCCCTGAGGTATGCTTAAATAACTTTAAGGTCTATGTGGTATCGATAACTACACTCACCCCCTTGAAACGTAGTTATAAACTCTAATGGGATAATGCATTGGATACGTTATTACGATAGAGTTCTAACGGACTATTGGTTTCAGGAAGTGGTGGAGACAACAAAGAGTTATGCGTGATTTAAGAAATATTGTGGGAGCCATGTCACCCCATAACTCCCCATAACTCTATGTTATCTCCACCACTTGCTAAAAGTAATAGTCCATTAGAATCATATCGGAATAATGTATCCAATGCATCATCCCGTTAGAGTTTTTAACTACGTTTCAGGGGGTGAGTGTAATTATCGATATCATAGGGACCTTAAAATTATTTAAGCATACCACAGGGGTGTGGGTGTAATTTACCCAAAAAAATATATATTTTCTTAGATATTTGGTATTTTATTTTTTGAATATTACTTTTGGCTCCCCAAAGTTTTTGTAAATATGTGTCTTAATCATTATTTTTCTAGTTTCTTCTCCATAATCTTATATAAATTATAGATAAATATATCATATTTAATATAAAAATATAAAATAAGATGCTTAAAACTTGTATTGTTTTAAATAAAATTTATGAATATTACTTGTTTTTGATTTTTTTTTTATCAATGCCTTGAGATCGTGCCATGAATCCCCGAAATATTAAGTGCAATACATTATTAGAATAATTTGAATTAATTAGAATTTTCTGTGATGATTAAAATATGATATAATTATAATATATATGATATTTTAATTAAAAATTAGTAATATAAACTTATTTTTTGCAATGTTTTGTGAATCTAAATTTTTTTATCTGCTTAGATATTTTATTAATTAATTAACATTTCTTAATTTTGTTTCTAATTATAACTTACGTGTCTGAATCTTGAAAAACTTACAGATGCATGCATGATACAGAAACTGGGGTTGTAACAGTATTTTCTGGTGAATATTATAAGAGATCGTGATTTTTTTTTGAATAATCTCATGTAAATTACAATATTTATTTTTTCTTATCCGAATCTTGTATTAGAAGGTTATTCATATAATTAATAGTTTATATTAAGTGCTGGGGTTTATAAGTATTGTACGTACGTACGTACATGCATGTGTGCTGAAATTTGAATCATTTTCTCTAATTAACCTAAAACTTCTGAACATTTGTTAAATTATTTTTAGAATATCTATCAATAAAAATTGTATTTTACGATCATTGATCAGTTATAAAACTTTTTAAAATTTCCTAACAATTTGTAAAAAAGCGATTTTGAGGAGGATCGGGGGAGGCAGATGAAAGTAGCGAAGACCGGTTTTTTGGTAGTGGAATGAGGATGAAGAGGGCTTTAATTGTTTTTGAAAATATTATGACTTAATTGAAATTTTGAAAGTTTTATTTTGGGGTGAATTTGTAATTATCAAAAAATTTAATTGAAAGGGTATGAGGTCTTTTCAAGTAAAAAAAAAAAAAAAAACCCTTAGTCGCATATATGGCGAGTGTGCGAAGCGCACTGCGCACGATCAACTTGTAAGGGCCTCATGAATTTAACAAACTTTCACGTGGGGCACTTGCTAATTCTTTTAATACAGGGATGCTCTTTGCAAATAACCCAACAAATTATGCACAATAACTAAATACAGAAGTGATCCATGAAAATCTTATTTAAATTAAATAAAAATATATAAACACCTCCGTACCGCTACTTCTGAGCTAAGTTAAGTGTACGTTAGCCTAGTTGAGCATGCAATGCATGGATTATTGTGCACCTTTTCCACCTACCAAAGAAATGTTAATTTAAGTTACAAGTGTCACATATTTGAATCATTTAATCAACAACATGATTTTTGTTTACATACTTTATTATCACTAGCTATATATATATATATATATGAGTAAACTACAAAAACTACCCCTGTGTAATCTCGAAATAGCAAAAACCCCCCTGTGATAAATAAACTAGCAAAAACCTCCCCCATGAAATTATTTAAATAGCAAAAACCCCCCTATGGAACTATTTGAGGGTTGACTTGATATAAAAAGACACAAATACCCCTGGAGTCTTGCAATTAATAAATTCTTATATTTTATAAATATTTTAATTATTTTATTTAAAAAATAATCAATTTAGTTGTTTACTATTTTTTTTAATTTCTAAACAAACAAATTAAAAAGAATAAATATACATATAATATGTATATATATAAATACATTTTGAGGGACAATTTTGTCATTTCAAGTCTAAAAAATCAGCTAGGGGGGATTTTGCCTTTGACTAAATTTCACAGGGGGGTTTTTGCTAGTTTATTTATCACAGGGGGGTTTTCGCTATTTCAAGATAACACAGGGGTAGTATTTGCAGTTTACTCATATATATATATATATATATAGTTCTACTCCTTTAACAATATTTTAGATCGCACCGGGGCCGAGAAACTTTTACATACCAGTTGAAACCGTGTCGGTTTTATCAGTCAATCGACCATTTTCGATCATGATAATTAATCGACCATGTACTTGGACTGATAATTTTAACCGATTCACTTATAAATAGGTTGGTCGGTGAATTTAAGTTTACTTAGTTGACATTTTTTAATAATAAAAATTATATTATTTTTTTAAAATTTTAATTCTTGTTATTAAAAGTTAAAATAATATATAATATAAAAGAGATTAAATTCTGAGCGGATCAGCCGATATTTAATATAAATTGGATTCCACTAATTTTTTGACATGTGACACTCTTAAATCTTAACTCTTATAAATCATGCTGATTATAATTAGGGTTAGATGGGTTACAGGTTATGCTGTTTTTTTTTTCCAATTATTAGAATCCTATTTTTATTTAAACTATCCACGTGTCAATCATCCTATAGCATCCGTTTTTCTTTTAAAACAAGTCATCCGGTCTAAATTTGCACCCAATATAGAAGTCAAAAACTCAAAATATAATTTTTTTTCGTAAAGACGGTATAAATTTTGGATCCTTCAATTTTTCTGTTTTTCTCCCTACTATTATACAAATATATATATATTTTTTTCATATTTATTATTAGAATATAAAATATTTTCATAAAAAACATATACTATTTTAAATAAAATCTATAAATGTTCACTTATTTTGGATTTTTTTTATTTTTTTTTGTGAATTTCTCTAAAATAAATTATCACACCCTCTATTGTATTATTTTGGAAAAAAAATTCGACCCCTTATAAAATGTCTTGAGTCTAGGGGTTTAAACAAATCGAGCTCGCCATATTTTTCGAGCTCGAGTCAAATTTATTATTTAAGATTCCCGACCAGTAATACACGTTATTGACGTGGATATTTTTCATATATCATATAATAAAGCTTGTAAGTTGGTCTAATTAATTGTTACTGTAAATTACTATTGAGATCCTCTATGAGACCATGAATTAATGATTTTTTAAACAACTAATTAAAGCTTGAGCCCTATTTGCGTGTACTTTATATATATATATATATAAGAGTAGGGAAATTAGATGCTACATCTGGTTATATACACTGAGTGAATTTTAATCGTAGATCTACATGTAATCACACACATATAACAAACATACACATGTTTATGTGTGCTTGGTGGGTATATAGTTATTTAATCAAATCTACGGTTCAAATCGCCCCGATATAAATAACAAGGTGTAGCATCTAAATGCAATTTGCAGATGAAAAAATTGATGAGGGCATATATGGAAGGAGCAAAATGGTGTTATAGTAAGTATATGCCGAGTACGATGGAAGAGTATATGAAGGTAGCAATCGTAGGCGCTGGATATATGATGGCAACAACGTCTACTCTATCGTTGGTTGTTATGGAAGAAAATATAGTCACAAGTGAACACTTTGATTGGATCACATCTGAACCGTTGATTGTACGAGCATCATGCACCGTCGCCAGATTAATGGACGACATCGTAGGATACGGGTTATTTAATTAATTAATTGATCTTGGAATTAATAATTTGATATTAGTACTTTTGCCTTAGTATTAATGCAGCCTCTGATCTACCAATCGTTTTGCGTGTTCTTAATCTCACTCGTATGATCGATCTTCTTTACAATGGCGAAGATGGATATACCAACTCCAAAACGAAAACGAAAGAAATTATAACAAGTGTACTCGTTGAGCCCGTTACGATTTGAAAACTACGCGTAGTGAGTAAAGAAGATCAATATTATGTTTACTGATTAATTGGAAACATACAATTTCTTGATGTGTTTTATCATAAAGTTTCATTATTGGAATAATCTGAATTCAATTTTTAGAATTTTATCATAAAAGTATTTGTTGGGAAAATTGGTTAAAAATGGTGTCATGAACATTTTTTTATCAAGGGTTAATGGCAAATAGGCTCATGACAAGGACACTTAATTAAAAGAGGGACATCGAACTTTTTTATCTTTCAAATAAATCGAGCCCATTCAAACTTATTTGCAAATAAGGAAAATCCTTTTATATATACCAAAATTACCCCCAATTCATTGAAACCCAATTTAACTCCAATTTCATGATTTACACCCCAATTTAGCCCAATTTCATCAATTAACTAATTTTAACCCTAATTTTAATTTTGACCCGCCATAACCGGAGACCGCCGGTTGCCGCCGTTGACCGGCGTTGACCGCCGGTCTCCGGCGTTGATTTTTTTTTTATCCTGAAATTTTTTTCCGGCCGGTTAATTGCCGTTGAACGCCGGGTCTCTGGCGTTAACTTTTTTTTTTCTTAAAAAAATATTTTAATTAATATTACTGTCTTGGCTGCTAAATTACTGTCTTCGGCAGTTATTTAACTGTCGGAGACAGTAATTTAACTGTTAATTGACTTTTTTTTTTTTCTTCAAAAATATTTTAATTAATATTACTGTATTCGTTGCTAAATTACTGTCTCCCGCAGTTATTTAACTGTCGGAGACAGTAATTTAACTGTTTATTGATTTTTTTATTCTTAAAAAAAATATTTTTAATTAATATTACTGTATTCGTTGCTAAATTATTGTCCCCGTCAGTTATTTAACTGTCGGGGACAGTAATTTAACTGTTAATTAACTTTTTTTTTTATTATTTTTTTCCTTACAAAAATTATTTTAATTAATATTACTGCCTTGGATGTTAAATTACTGTCTGCAACAGTAATTTAACTGTCTCAGACAATAATATTAATAATATTACTGTTCGGAAAAATAATATTCATAATATTACTATCCCAAACAGTAATATTACTGTCTGAGACAGTAATTTAGTAGCCAAGACAGTAATATTAATTAAAATATTTTTTTTCTAAGAAAGACAATTCAAAAAAAAAAAAAAAAGTCAACGGTGGTTGACCGGCCGGAAAAAAAATTTCAGGAAAAAAAAAAATTCAAAAAAAAAAAAAAAAAAGTCAACGCCGGAGATCTGGCCGGAAAAAAAAACATTTTAGAAAAAAAATTATTTTCTGAAAAAAAAAAGTTTTGGGGGTTAATGTGATATATTTGTTTAAATTCGGGGTCAATGTGTAATATTAAGGAAATTAGAGCATAATGGGTGGAATTGAAAAGAATTATATGATTGAGGGTATTTTACACTAAAGACATGGGGATGGGCTTAATTGAGAGACTGTTTTTTTTGTTGACTAAAATGCATTTAAGTCCCATGTGATGGGCCTTTTTGCCATTTGCCCTTTTATCAATGTTATTGTATGGTCTAATTGATTATATAAATCAACTTTTGGATTAGATTAGCATAAAACCAATTTTGTGGTAATGAAAAATTACTAGTCCAAAATATAAGGAAAGTGAGATTTTCACATTGGAAAAGTAGAGAAGTACCGAGCTATTTATATATCTCAATATTGAGATTAAAGGTCACGCCCTTTGGATATACAACTTTACTTGGGAGAAAAGGCTTAGGGCATGTTTGTTTCTATTTCCAAATTTAATTTCCAGTTTTATGCTATACATAAAACTGGTATTATGTTAGTTTGACAATTATCAATTGGAAATTCCTAATTTTTCTTAAGAATTTTTTCAATATTCATACTTTTCCCACTTTACAAACATATAATAATACCTACTAACCCATTTCTCTCTCCTCCATTTTTTCTCCCATCTCATTAATAATAATAATAATAATAATAATAACAACAACAACAACAACAACAACAACAATAATAATAATATTAATCCTCAATCATTATATTCTACTAATTCCTATTTTTCTTAACAATTTTTCCAATAGAAATACACTATTCATATTTTTCCCACTTTTCAAACCTATAATAATACCTACTGACCTATTTCTCCCTCCTCCATATTTTCTCCCATCTCAATAATAATAATAATAATAATAATAATAATAATAATAATAATAATAATAATAATAATAATAATAATAATAATAATAATAATAATAATAATAATAATAATAATAATAATAATAATAATAATAATAATAATAATAATAATAATAATAATAATAATAATAATAATAATAATAATAATAATAATAATATTCTACTTTTGCACGTACTTTCGTAGAGAAAATTCACCACAACCAAACATATTCTCATTTCTACACCTACATAAAACTAAAAATACCACTCCATCCAAACATATTCCCATTTTCTACACATAAACCAATACATCTACTTTTTCCATCAGAAATTTTGAAAACTAGAAATTCACATTGGAAAAATAACCAAACATCACCTTATATGTTATGTGTTTCGAATCGTGCGCGCGCCGCCGAACGGCCGTCTCAACTCGCTTGTTCGTACGGATCAAATTTGGATTTGGGTCTAGGCCCAACCCACCATATTATTTTTTGGGCCAAAAACATTAGGACATGGGCCATCAACCCATTGAACTCTCCTTACCCGAAGCCCATCTCGTATGGTCTGACTCGTTTGAATAGGACATGGGCCGTCAACCCATTGGACTCTCCTTACCCGAAGCCCATCTCGAATGGTATGACTGGTTTGAATTGGTGCGGCCGAACAAATGCAAACCAATCGGCTCAACTCGAAGTGGTGCAACCATTCGGCCCCAAAAACTCCTTAGTCGAAACAACACATATCTTGGGCTCAACCAGTATGTTTATGTACATTTTTGCTCCAAAGAACACTACTTTCCAAACATTATAAACAGACCCCGTTTTTCCCATAATTCCTCACTTCAATCCAAAAACAGTCTACTGCATATTTAGCCTACCTAATACAGATTCTCTCAAAAAGTTATACATATAGTACAGTTCGTCGTGCTTGGGATTTTGAGTGCTCATATTCCAAGTCTTTGGCGTTGTATCTTGGGAGACGATTTCCGTTCAGACCGTTAGCACCGTTGCGGGGAAATTTCATCTTAAGGAGAGAGTCAACTCGCATCAGCAAACATCCACTTGTGGCAGAAATATTCCAACAATATTTAGTATATGGTCTACTATGTACATACATATATTCAGGAGATTTCCTTTATGGGAAAAATACATATTTTTTTATCACTTAAGTTTACATGGATTTCACATTTTATCTTTCATGTTCACAAAAAAAACGCATTTGATTTCTTATGTTTTAAAAATTCCAAACTCTTAGTTATTCCCGTCAATTTTCCGTTAGTACTAACAAATTTAATGGCGCGTCCATGATGCCTTAACTGGCGAACTAGTGATAAAATGACGGAAATGACCCAAATTGAAATTATTGAAAATTAGGGACCAAATATAGGTTTTTGTAAATATTAAGGACCAAGTGTGAAATCAATGCAAACTTCAGAGATGACAACTGTAATTTCTCCCATGTTTATTTTTGCCCAATATTCAAATCTATGTTCGTCCAAGCAAGATCACAAGTCATAACTCATAACAAAGGGATCAAACATATATAAAAACATTTATATTTTATATTTATATATAAAAATATAATTTAATTTTAATGGATACATTCAATAACTTCTCCAAATGACTAAAACAAATTAACAAGTGAATTAAAAAACTGATAATTAATTAATTATACAGCACTTGCATCTGCTGACGGTTCAGAATTCCCTTTGAACAGGTCAGCAAACGTGGGCAGCTTCAACACACCTTGATACGACACCGGAATGGTGACGTCACCAATCACCGGAAAATCAGCGATCATCTTCAACTCCAACGAGTAATCGATATCCCAATCGGCGGCGGCGTCCCGGAGCAGGCTGACAACCGCGGTGCTGGCCACCTTCACCGTCACATCCAGCACGGTTTCGCCGTTGGCCTTGAGCGATCCAGGGTCCGGCACTGAACCGGAGGCGATCGTTGCGCCGGCGCTGCTGACGATGTAGCTGATTTCTCCGACGGGAATCGGAACGGGGTACGGATTGGAAATGGAAACCTTAGCCAGGAGGGTTATTCCGTCGAGGCCGAAACCCTTGAGATCGACGTCTTCGACGGTGGCCTCCGGCACCGGCATCTGTGCCACCTTTTCGGCGACGAAGTTCTTGGCCTGCTCCACAATCCCCATTTTTCTTCAATTCAACTCCTCTCTGTATATATGTATAATGTATCTATCAATGTGTGTATTTATATACGGCGGAGCGGCGGATATATATGTTATTTTAAATTTATATTGAAAGAGTCAATGAATAGTGGCAATATCGTGCAGATTGAATTGTGTTGATGATCTGGTTTTGGTGATCTCACTGATCTGATCATTGCGATTGTTTTCCATTTATACATTATTAAAATGGTAAATTATAAAAATTCCATTGAACTTAGACTGAATTATGAAAAACACCCCATCTTCCCTTGTATGGTATTTCAAGGAATATTTTCTGAAAATGCTGATTCTATCTCCGAGAATAGTCTTTTAAATATCGGTGATCTTGTGATACCTTATGCAAGCAACCTCTTTTTATGCAACATCACATTGCAATGTCACTATACTTTCTGGATTGTTAGTATGAACCATCATAGCGTAGATCGGCATTTTTTAAACATTTGTGCATGGCTACTTTCGATTTGTTCTACGTTTGTAGGGGTCAAATCAGTATTTTTTGGAGAATATTCTCTCGAATAAAAGAGATTTCGTGAAAATTCACACTATAATAGAGTCGGTGTAAGACGGAAATCAATGTCGCGGGATTTTAGTAATTACGGATAGGTGGGGGTGTTTCATAATTCAAGCTAAGAGTTTTTGTAATTTACCCTTATAAAACGACATTATATCTGTTAGAGAATATTATATTATAGTAATATTAGGATTCTAGTAAGGAGAAGAAGAGAAATAATAATACGTAGAATAGAAACCCTCATTATGTTATGGGTTGATTACATGGAATATATATAGAGAAATATTGCAAGCTAATAGAGTTTAACTAGGTAACTAAATCCTAACTAATCTAGGTAATCGAATCATACTAGAATCCTAATATTACAAGAGTTCTATAATATAATATTCTCTAACACGCCCCCGCAGTCGAAACGTGACGAACGTGAAGACTGGACAATCACTTGCTAGCACGCTCCCGCAGTCGGAACGAATAAACTTCAAAACGAATGAACTTCAAAACGAATAAACTTCAAACGTGAAGACTGGAAACTTCAAACGCGAAGACTGGACATAAACCGCGAAACACAACGCTAGAGAATTCCTCTGTGGAAATATCTGTCCAATTGATATAAAAAAAATAATAATAATAACGGGTCAGAGAAAAATAAGAACTTTTTTTTTTTGTGTATGAATCGAGAGAGAGAGGGAGAAGATATGAGAGGGGCCGCCGGCCATGGAGAAGAAGAGAGGCAGCGGCTAGGTTTTAGGCCATGGAGAAGAAGAAGAAGAAAAAGATAGAGAAGATACACCACCGGGGGAGGGAGAAAATTCGGGTGGTGTTCATAGAAAAAAATAGAAAAAGAAAGATAGAGATAAGAGTACCACCACCGAGAGGGAGAGAATTGGTTTGGTGGTCGCCGGCCATGGAGAAGAAGAAGAAAAAGATAGAGAACCACCGGGGGAGGGAGAGGGAGAAATTTTGGGTGGTGTTCATAAAAAAGATAGAAAAAAAAAAGAAAAAAAAAAGAAAAATATTAGAGTACCACCACCGGGGGAGGGAGAAAATTGGGTGGTCACCGCCATGGAGAAGAAAGGCGGCTAGGTTTTCACCGCCATGGAGAAGGAAGACGGCTAGGTTAAAAAAACCTAAACCTGGTGCTCTGATACCATATAGGAAGAATAGAATTGGAGAAAGAGAGAAAAAATAGATTAACCGACTAAGAAGAAGAAGATGTCGGATAATAAGAAGAACTGATAAAGATAGAGATGATGCACCACCGGGGGAGGGGAGAAATTGAGGTGGTGGTCGCCGGCCATGGAGAAGAAAAGAGGAAGAAGAATTGGAGAATTAGAGATGATATCATATAGGAAGAATAGAATTGGAGAAGGAGAGAAATAATAATACGTAATAGAATAGAAACCCCCATTATGTTATGGGTTGATTACATGAAATATATATAGAGAAATATTACAAGGTAATAGAGTTTGACTAGGTAACTAAATCATAACTAATCTAGGTAACCCAATCATACTAGAATCCTAATATTACTATAATATAATATTCTCTAACAATATCCTATGACAATTCAAAAGTAAAATCATAGAATGCATTATAAATCTTAAAAGGTGGCCCTTTTGAATTGACCAAAACAATTCAGACAAAACCTGCTACCACAATATCAAATTTTATTTCATAATATATATATATATATATATATATATATATATATATATATATATATATATATATATATATATATATATATATATATATATATATATATAAATGGGGCAAATTACGGCCGCCCCGGTCAAATTACGAAAGCCACCCCCTCCTGTTTGGGTATGTGCAGATATCCCCTCAACTATGTATTATCTTACGAAAATACCCTTCTAAAGGTAAATTTAGGGATGTTAAATCGGTAAAACCGAACTGAAATTTCGGTACGCCAACATTTCATACCGTTTACCGAACTGAATATACGATTTGATTCACTAAATAACCGAATTATATAAATTTATGAAAAAAATATTTAAAAGAAAGGGCTGCTGTAATTACCCAAACAAGAGGGTTTTTCGTAATTTAGTCATACCTCAGGGGTGACCGTAATTTGCCCCATATATATATTCTTGGTCACCATTTGCACGCACCTCTCCATTATCTGTTAAATATTGAGAAGTTGTTGCAAAAGACTTGACTGGGGAACAAAGCATCACTTCATAATCTCAACTGCCTAAAGTTTGATTTATCAATAATTATACAGAGGTGTGTTCAAGATCCCTTTTCAGCTCACTTGTACATTGCTTAATTGTGCTTTAGTGATTGTACTCTTACACCGTCTCTTCGCTTGTCTTTCCCGATTATCGACTCGGTATTCTCTACATGGACGAGTACAAGTTTTCACAACTCAACCAAACTCGAATCGACTACTACTGGCTGTTGTTCTCTCTCCACGGTCATCAACAAAAGCAGAAAAAATAAAGTCAAGAAAGTGTGTTTTCAGTCCGTCAAATGGTTTCGACCCGATTTGTCAAAGAACAAATCATCGGCAGAAAAAAAAACATGTTGGAGATGTCGGGACATAAACCCGAAATATGTATATTCATAGACAGTGCTCAATTCCTTAGACAGACACAAATCTTACAACCTACAATTCCCCAGTAACCAAAATGAAACTATTCTATAATCATCATACTTATTCAGATAAATACTAGAAAGAAAAAAAGAGGGGTCTTTATAACGTAACTTACAACAACATCGTCTACAAATTCACTATGTATTTCTTCTCAATGCCAAGCAGAAGCCGAAACAAGATTCCTATCCTTCCACCCGAGAAGCATCCCTCCGTCTTTCTCCACCAAAGTATAATGCTCGGAATACGACCTCAACAGCCCTCCAATAACCGAATTCACGTACCCACTCAACGGAAACTGCCTGAACCCCGCCATCATAAACCTCGATCTCCACTTCCCCAAAAGCTCGTGCCTTTCAACTCTCTCCTTCCCTTCGCACGCGATAATGTTCACCATATCCCTCGCCAGACAATGCTGCTCCACGTTAATCCTCTCCTTCCTATCCCTCCCCATCGTCACATCAATCGACTCGAATATAGCCGAGTAGTAATCCAATGTCTCCACAAACCTCTGCACAAACGGAGCTGTGTTCGTGTTCGATTCTTGCTCTACAAGCGTCACCACTTTCGGTGAGAGCGACCTCACCATTCTCAAAAGCCCGTCTCGTGGGTTCGTGACGTCGACGCTCTCGTCTGGTGTGTGGTGGAGCTGTAGTGGAAAATTCACCGCCAGTGCCTCCCCTTGCCTCACATCAAGCATCTCTTTAGTAATATCGGGGGCGAATACTGGAATTGCGTGGAACTCGACGGGAATCTTGAATTTCTCAGAAATCGCGGCTAATCGTTTTTCGACCAACGATAGGCCTTCACCACGTGCGTACTTCGAAACGGGGTCGTCTATCCCCGTTATTCGAACATGTGGGGGCCCGCTTGGTCGTGCGGCTAGGGCTTGTAACAAAGTCATCCATTGAGTGCCTTGAGCGATCTGGAAATCGACGATGTGGATTCGATCCTCGTTCTTGCATGCTTCGGCTATTGCCCCATTGGCTGCCATGTAGCCGAATTTGAGATACGGGCATATCTCGTATAGGATGTGCATGTAGTTTAGCAAGTCCTTGCTGTCGGGCTCGTTGCACTTTAGGGTTCGGTAGATATTTGTTCCGGAAGATTCTTTTCTCGCAACTAAGCCCTCGATTAAGTACGCGCCCAAGCGCTGGATCGGCTCACCACTGATTGAGACATTAGCGCGAGCAAGCTCCACCAGCCTCTCGAACTCGGCTATTCTGTTCTCGTGTAGAGCTCGAGCGCACGCAACTAGCAGCTGCTTGAGATTATTAGGAGGCGGCACCACCACGTGTGGTGGCGGTGGGAAATCGTCCTCCATCCCTTTTCGGCGTTTCTCGAGGTGGGATTGGTCGAACGAGTGATGATGATGTGGCGATTCGGTTTGGTTTTCTTGGCTCCACGCTCTTGATCTACTACTGCGGCCGGATGTCGTCACTTCCTCTTCGAGATCGGGTGCCATGAGAGCGCTCTCTAGCTCCAGCAAAGCATGTCTTATGTTGTTGCTGTTGTTGTTGTTGTTTGCATTTGGAGGGAAATAAGGTGTGTGAGAGGTTCTTGATTGTTGGAGGTAGGTGCTGTAATCCAGTGAAGAATTCGACGAAGGGGTAGTTTCGGAAAGATTGTCGGTAGAACCTTGGCTGTCGCTGAGTGGGGTTAGGGTTTCGGATTCGAAATGCGTGGACAAGGGCGAATTGGGCGAGTTTCTTGAATCGAATTTCAATAGTCTTGTCGGTATGGAGGAAACTGCAGGGTACGAGGAGTACGGTAGGTCTGTGCCGGAGGAACTGTAACTGTAGCCGGAATAACGAGAGTCCATCCTATGTAACAAGCATTGACTGCTTGACTGTTTTTTTTTTTTTCAATTTAAAGAATTTTTTAGCAAAATTCTTGTGATTTCAAGAAAGTTGAATTGAAGAAAAGTATTACAACCTGCGAAACAAGGGGAGAGATTAATTAAAAACTCAATCTTTGGACAGTAAAAGAAAGGAAATTAAACAGCATATTCCAGTTGAAGATAAACATTAACGAATGGAAACAAAATAGGAATTAGTATTTAATTATTTATTGTTTCCACCTTTATGACAGGGTTGAATTAAATTAGGTTTTACAACATCCAATACCATTTAACTATTCCAAATTCAGACAACATATGAAAATGAAGAACAGATCCAGAAAAAAAAAAAAAAGAAGAGTGCTTTTACTACTTCAATCATGAACACCTCCATTTATAACACAAGATTCTTAATTCAGACCACAAACATCGAGAAATCAAGCAAAAAAGATTAAACCTTTAAAGCAAAAGAGATGAAAAACGAAGTAGTACCTGGTGTTGTTGCAGAAAGACGAGTCAAAATCAGGTCTCGGATTATGCAAAGAGAAAAAGGGTATAACTGTGAGATATTTAATTATCAGGGTGTGAATTGTAAGAAAGAAAAGATTTAATGAAGGATGAGTCGAAAGAATGAACAAATGGAAGGTGGAGATTTTATAAATAGGAAGCAAAACCCCACACCCACTGAGGGGATGGTGAGCGGAAACTCCAGATGTACATTAACGGTAACGGCGATAGTGGGGGGTGGGACTGAAAGTGTACGGTTTTGTATTTAATTGACGGCGTCGCTGACGATTAATTGAAAGGAGTTAAGTATCCCCGCCGACCACACGTTCGACGCTACGAGAAACATTCTCTCGGCTTGGCTTACATACAGCTCATCAGCTTTGCTTTGTAGTGTGTGGAGGGGAACGCCCTGATGTTGTGCGTGGACAGCACGCGGGTAAACTTGACAGCGTGGATTTATACCGCTATGATGTTTTTATTTTTTTAAATATATGTGTTTTTTATTGAAATACGGCAAAGTGAAATATATTTTATAAACTTATTTTTAATTTTTCATTATATTTTTTTGTTAGATAAGGATTTTTTTTTAATTCCGATCATATTGTTTAACTAGTCGTGAATATCAATAACAACCTTATTATGAAAATCATTTTTTTTTTCTTTTTCACAAATATAACTCAAATAGTTACGTCTTTTAAGTATAAAATGTTTATAAATTATGGCAAACGACTTACTTGAAGGTAGGTGTGCGTCACCCTTTGGCAATAGTGGATTCAAATCCATCCTCAACTTATATTATTATTAATCACACAAATACAGAGCCAAATTAATTGTCTTTTACTACTTATAATGTCGAAGGATATTTTCAACTGTGAATATCACAAATTGTATTCTGAAATATGTTTTTCTCAATTTTTTAGAGACAGGGCAACCATCTTGCTCATACTTTAGCTGCGGAGTCGAACCACACTACTTTGGAAGACTCTTGCATCCCTCGATATCTAACTTGTATATACCCTAGTCAAATTTGATTTTTTTCCTAAAAAAATAGAAAAAATATTTCTCTTCAACAATTTTCAATTTATTTATTTATTATTGTAGATAAAATGAAAAGCTTTAAACCAATAGTGTAGATGTCGTCACGCGCTGTGGTGAGGGACTTGCATACTATGGAACAGCGTGGAAGCATAAGCCGAGCCGAGCCGTTGAAAGGGGAGGTGACCGTCACGTGACACAAACGTGACGTAAGGAGGTGGCATACGCAGCAGTTGACGGGTGTAATAGTCTGACCAAGAAAGATGTTGACACGTGGGATCAACATCTCCACAATTTTGACCATTTTGACCTGACGTGGCAACGCGGTATGACTGACTGTCCCTCACAGCCACAGCCGCTTTGAAACTCGGTGGGACCCAATATTTGGCCCAAATGGGAAACCACCCATACTTCAAATCTAATTTTATTCTTATTAAATTATTAAATTAATAATAAAAGAAAAAGGGCTGAACAGTTATTTTAATTGAAAATTATTATTATAAATGAAGGGTTCACATTATTTTAAGGTGTATATAGTTTCTGGAGTTAGATTGTAAAATATATTACAGATATTTAATTGATTAGATATTATGAGTATCTCAAATAAATTATCATTATTTATAAATAAATGCAGTCAGATTAAGAGTGATATAATTATAAACAAATATCTATAATCTGATTTATAATATATTTAAAAAGAAATTAATTAATTAATATTTAAAATAGATAATAGTATTCTATGTTATGCTTATTAATTATGAAAACTCCATCCAATAACACAATCCTCTCCACACCATGGCTAACTTTTATGGAGCATCTATACTCTGTAATTAGTGGGTGTCCATGAAATGTAAAAATAATATTAAAATAAACGAATAAATTAAAGTGAAATTTTGATAAATTTCTTGCATATTTTATTCTTTGGAATAAACTATAGAACATCAAATGTGACAAAGACATCCAAATTGGTGAAATTGTAACTTTAAACGACTAATAGATAATACTATCTTATTTACTGTTTGTACAAGCTTATTTAAAGGAGAAGTTAGTAATTGTGAATTAGGTGGTTAAATGCTTAAAAGTTTCGGTATTTACAAACATATTAAAAATGAAAATTTACATAGAAAAAATAGGTGTAGGGTCCTTTTAGAAAATAACTTAAAACAGCTTATTTTGCAAACACCTAGGAACAAAATTATGAGGGGAAAAAAAAACTTGTAAGTTGTTTATATAAACTGTTGCAAACAAACCTAATTCGTTTATTAAAAGTAATCATTATTAATCAATATACCTTGAAGTAGATATATTGAGAAATCTAGTAGATAAATGTAAATATATAACAATATTAATATATATATATTAATATGAAGCTGGAAATCACATGACTTCAATTAATATTCTCCTTTAAACCTTTACAATGTGATGATTCCTTTGCACGTTAAACTATATATATATATATATATATATATATATATATATATATATATATATATATATATATATATATATATATATATATATATATATATATATATATATATATAAAACTCATGATTTGATGAGTGAAAGTATAATGAACTGTACATTCCCCACTACCATGAAAATAATGAGTGCAACAAGCAATTATTCAATCCAGGCTAAGCTATACTAAAAAGCTCAATTTAATTCATCAAAAGTACCATATATATATATATACTATGTTATCCTCAATAAAGTGGGAAATAATAGTGCTGAAAATTAAATAAAAAAAAATTGTATTCATGCATGGTATTCCCCTCAGTTCACAATTAAAAATTAAATAATTAAATAAAAATAATTATTTTTGGGTGGGATTTGGTAATATGAAACGTCTATAGATAGTATTATTGAAACATCACTATCCAACTTTTGTTCTATATCTAATTATTAATTATTATCTATCGTCGTGTTTGGCTTATATCAATATATCAATTGGGAATTGATAGATTTGTCTTTTAACTATATATATATAAATAAATATAGTAACAATAATATGTGGTGACCCTTCACTCTCATAATCCCAAATTGAGTTTTTTCATCATTGACTTGTAGCTTTATTTTAATTTGTTTCTTTGGTCATGGATTCAATCAATCAGAGGGTTAATTTTATTCATATATCTAATGACAGATTCTAAGGAATATTCCATGACAAAATAATTATATACTTTTATTTTATGACTTATAATTATAGCATATAATTCTTGATTAATATCCAGAAATCCTTCGGTAATCAATTTATGGAACATGGAATCAAATGATATTAGAAATTAGAATAATAACTGATAAATAGTAGTATTTAGGTATTTACTTAGAAAATCAATTTACTTGCATAGGTCAAATTGGTTGACTATTTAATGTTTTGAAGTCAAACTTGAAAGATTAAAAAAAAATTAATAATAAAAAAATCGGCCACATAGAAGTATTGAACATTCCATCGTATGACTAAGAAATTAACATAACAATATATAAAGACCCTAGAAAAAAAATGGCATGACAATTGACAGGGGGTCCTCTAGTTGGGCTCAACTAGTGTCTTTATAGATTCTCAATTTGTCACAACTCAACCATTTTAGCCACATATTTAACCTTATTCACTTCTTAAAAGTTGGTCAATTATAGATTTTATTACCATTTATATTCATTTAAAAATAGTTCTACACACATTTTAATGCTACACTACTCCAATTCTTACAACTTCTTGAAATAATTGGATTTAAAACGAATAAAAAATTAATTTTGTAATGTATGGCCTTACAACACATGCGCTCAAAGTGATCCGAATCCCCGACCTCTAACCATATACCATTATGGGGGGGCTCGCGTTACCCCACTAGGCTAAAGCTTAGTTGGTTTCCTCATATCCGAATTGTCAAACGGAACCGGAAACGGTGCGTATTGCATAAGTAGAGATGAAAGTTGAAACGTAGTTTCTATTTTTTGTCGGGTTTGATCGAAAAGGTTGGTTCAATTTGGAAAGAAACAGCTTAAGTTATAATTTCCACATTTCTCTATTCTCGTTCACTAGAGCTCTAATTTCCCTTTTTGTGCTCGTTTCTTCCACTCATTCACTCAAAAAATCAATTTTTGTTTGAAATTACTAAAACCTATATGATTTTCAAAATTCTAAAATTTCCGAAACTTTTGAAATCGGAATGAATTCCTAGATTTCTAAAAAAATGAAATTGGGATTGAAAGTAGTTTTGTGCTTCCGAAAAAAAATTGAATCTTTTTTCCTGCTTCCAATCTGTTCCGTCTCGCTGTCACCTCTATTCATAATTATATAAGTATCAATTTTAATATATCAATCAATTCATGAGGAAAATCAATGAATTATCAACGGAATTAAGAAGGAAATTAAATGGATTGGAGTTCAGAAAACCCAATTTTTTTTTTAATAAAAATAGTTATTTAAAATATGGGAACGTCAACTGACGAAAGTGGTCTATAAAATAAATAAATTGCATACTGACTGACGAGGAAATTACATGCACTTTCAATCAAACTTTCTATCTGTTTTTAATTAAAAGAGTCTTTAATTGAAACTTATTGTGTTACGTTGACCAAGAAACCAAGTATATATAATGGAATTCCGATAAATTAATATTCGAAAAATTAATAATCTCTCATTTAAATAATAATTTCATCCGATCTCAACTTAGTGAGAACATGATAAATTATTATCTAGATAATTTAAATATTTCACTAAATTAATAGAATTTATGTGATCCTGATTGTATTAATTTATAAATGTTTAACTGTATATTCTTCGATTCGGCATATTTTATTTAGTCATCATTTGATAGATAATAAGATTATCCTTCAAAAAAAATATAAAAACTTCACTTAATAATCAAATGATATTATTGGTTTCTGAAAAAAAAAATATTGTATAATTTTATCTCGACTAATTTTATTTTTAGCTAGACAGACGATCAATCAGAATCCATTGTTGTTTTTGTTCGGGACTCATATACTAGTCAACTAGAACCTAGCTATAATGTAATATACTTTTCATCATCCACTTGTTTTCTTGCAAGAATTTTCCAAGGGAATTAATTGTATGAATATTTCATATTTACCATTAAAAAGTCGTGTAAGATATTAGTGCAACAATGCATGGTACTTGCCATGTATATTCAGTTTGCTGTTTATGTAATGTTAGAAATATAATAATTAATAAAAATAAAAATTGTCCTTAATTTCCCCAAAAAATGCTTAAAGGTTTATCGACGCAAAAAGAACGTGCTTTCAAGAATATCAATCATCAACTAGTTAAATTAAAGCATGCTTTAATTGTGTAAATCCTATAAGCCGCAATTGGGAGTGTTTAATCTGGTCGGTCAAAAAACTCTTTGGTCAAACCAAATCCAAGGGCCAAGGATAACTGGGTCGTTTCCACGTGGGAAACCCAAATAAATCATTGATTATAAACATGTTCTCAATTTAATTATATTATTATTTTATTAATGTAGTATTATTTGACTGGGCCCAGATGGATGGATAACTGGGTCGTTTTAATGGGCTCACGAGATTATCCAACTATGAATACATCAAAAAAATGTTTTTATTATTGCTAATTTTTGAAAAGTTTTTTTCATTGTTGAAATTACTGATGGAATTAAAGTTTTTTTTTTTTTTTTTTGGTGTTAAAAATTTGATTATTTGGAATAGCCAAAGACGAATCGTCCACATAAAATGAGTGTTTTGATTATTCTCAGCCGACTTTTGTTTCTAAAGAGTTGAATTTGGAGATAGTAACATTACACGAAAGATACAAACGTTGCGGTCACGTGACAATTGATATCTAAGAAGTGATCCAATCTTTTTATATATCAAATTCAACCTATTTAATTAGCCCCACATTCAAATCTGAAATCATTATACACTTGGTGGGCGGATGGGGTGCATGATTCGGAGAATAACCAATAGGAATGGGGATCAAGGGTTGCAAATATATACTATCATATAAAAGATAACAAACATTAGTGTTGGCGCCAGATTTCCATGAAGGAAGAAATCCGCCTCACTTGGGAAGTAAAGATTGGCTAAAGATTTGTTCCCATGTTTATTTTGAAAATTTAGAGTCCTACCTTTGTAATAATTTAGGACTTAGATTTATTTCCTTGTACTTTACTCTTATTAGGAATCTTTTATAGTTATCTAGATTAGAACTAGATATTGACTAGGATTATGTTTCCTAGTTATTCGGTTCCTTTGGAAGACAGGTCTTTTGAGGCCGATCTCACGCCTATATAAGGCTCCTCACCTCACAAAGACCGCGACACTTTCATTGGGAGAAAAATCACTCCGTTGCTTTGAAGAATCGCTGAAACGTTCTGCTGAACAGAACTGTGCCATCGTTGGATGTGTCAACATATACAGATTGGCTGTATAGATCTCTTGGGAGATCAACCGCGTCACTGAAGGGAGTTCAGGCCAGAAAGGAGTTCTAGGCACGCGGTGTGGAGCTGCTGTTGGAAGAAACACGGAGTTCGAGTTGTGTACAAGAACGACATATTACATAAAGAGGGAGTCTTTAGTGTTTTTAATAAGTCCTATTAATGTACACTGTAAATCTGAACTAGTGAAATCGTGTTTGCAGGTCCACGTGGATGTAGGGCACAATTGTGTCTGAACCACAATAATTCTTGTGTTCTGTTTATTTACTTTAAGTAAAGTATAACTGTGCCAACACAAGATTTACAGTTGTAACTAAATATTGTTTCCACAACTTAACTGTTACAACTTAGGTCAACTGATTTCTATAGGCATATAAATCAACAATTAGTAATTCAAACACATGGAATTGTTTTTGTTCATCACCAGCTCAGTATCTAATAATTCAATCCATGTTCAGAAATCTAGTTGACGATGGCAACAATTTGTATCAAGCACTCAGCTTATCTCACCTCATCTTACTCAACTCAGAGACTCACTAACTCGCCGAAAGTTTACCCTAAGTTTGGCTCACCAGTTCAGAAAACAAGTATTTAATTTATCTTTAACAAACTCAGAAATCTATGAATTTTTTTCCTCACCGGGAGTGTTATCTC
Source organism: Erythranthe guttata (assembly GCF_056151865.1). Classification (NCBI taxonomy): domain Eukaryota; kingdom Viridiplantae; phylum Streptophyta; class Magnoliopsida; order Lamiales; family Phrymaceae; genus Erythranthe; species Erythranthe guttata. Next base: position 18,691,993 of record NC_142545.1, on the reverse strand, counting down.
TCACTCGTAGAAGAATAAAGACCCAAAGCAAAGGAAAGGAACTGATCTGTGTGTCACCCCGCCTTGTTTCTATCTACAAAATCTATCTATAAAGGCATAGACATCGATCATCGGTGGAGAATTCACCTCAGAGTCAAGGTCAGCCATCGTAAGTGGTGTTTGACTCAGAAGTCACCGATGAAAAACAAAAGGAGAGGAAGAATGACAAAGGTACAAGAAGAGAGAGAGTACAAAGTGGTGAAAGTCAACTAGGTTTAGAACACATGAAGAAGGTAGACCTTAGTTAAAGGATCAGATGGACGGACATGATTAACTACCCAAGTAGGCGGTCAAGATAAAAGTCCAGAAAATCTTCCATTAAATAGAACTTGATTGAGCGAGTGATCTGACACCAAGATTGGGTTGCCTCAAGTGGATTGAGGATTGGGCTCATTCCCAAAATGAATAAATCATTTGGGCCCAACTCCTCGTAACGATGTTACTTGGTCTCTTATGTACCACATTCAATGAAACAAACAGAATAACTTTTTTATATTTAATTTTCACAATCGAATGTAGCATAGAACAAACCATGGTACATAATTTGTTGTTTTTAATTGGTTTTTAAGCATCAATTGAAATGTATGAAGCATTATATATTTTCTCATCGAAAATTAACAATTGAGAAAATTAGGTCTATTAAGCCCAAATATGTGTAAGAAGTTGGCCCAGGCCCACATTTCAGTTGACATTTGTACTGCAACCAGCCCAACTCCACATCACTGCAACACCACTGTCGAAATAAAAGGTGAAGGGCAAAATAGTGAAATACTCATAAAAATTAGAAATAAATTAAAAATAAATAAATAAATACGAACATTTTGTTTGGACAAAAATGAAAAGTAAAAATAAAATTATTTATTATTTGGACAAAAAAATGATATTTGATAATTCGGCGTCAAGCAATTATCCAAAACATTATTTGTGTTTTGGCACATGATACCAATAAGCATGGAGCACATCGCACGTGCGCACACGTGTTCCTAACATGTTCTGAGATCTGATGTTCTCTTTACCGATAAGCACATTTGTCTTTGAGCTCAAGCATTTATATTTGTGATTGTCACCTCTAAATTAAATAAATAGAATTCATTTTTTTCATTATTCGATTTTTTATTAAATTTAATAGAAATAATATTATGTAGCACTAATGGAAGACGTGTAGAGATGGTGGTGGGCCGAAATTGAATTTTGTTTATGGAAGTAATTTAAACGCCGTTTGGTTCCTTGGCCCAGTTGCCCGTTTCTGCGGCTTTTTCCTGTAACTCCGTTATGTTTTCACGTTAACGACAAAATTAAATCAGTTGGGGCAGATTGTCCCCTATTTTGGTAGCAATATGAGCATCGGCAATCCCGTCAAAACATTCTGCCATTAATCCCCACCGTTCCACCTTAACTCTTTTGAGTAAAAGAATATTAAAATGTGGAATACCAAATACACCCTTTCCAAATAAGTATTTTCACCAAGAAAAAAACGAATTTTCCAAAACTATATTTTGAAATTGCAATCGAATTAGAAATTGAAATATGATGGGCTAAATTCATTAATGGTCCGTTATCTTGATATTTAGTTACACTTTAGTCCCTCATATCTCAATGTCTCATTTTCATCCTTCATCGCCATAATACTACATCTCATTTATCATTTCTCGTATAAACTTGTTAACTCTAACAGATTTTTTTTTTCTTTGAAACGTATGAAATATTCCATTGTCGTAATTATTTGTGATAAGTTATGAAATTTTTTTTCTCTATAAATAATCAATTTTGTAATTCAATAAATAACATTTATCACCAAGAAAGATATATATAACTTACAAAGCTACTATTTTTACGAAATATTAATTTATATTAATATAAAAAGAATTATTTATCTAGATTTTTTATGATCTTATGTTAATATTTAAAGAACTAATTCAATTGTATATGATTTTCTTCTATATAAACTTCCACCCACGTCTTGAACAAATCTTTTGTCTGAAGATTGCTCAGAGAGAGAGAGAGAGAGAGAGAGAGAGAGAGAGAGAAGCTTCATTGAATTTCACCCAGATCCATGCCACTCCGCCCTCTTATTCTTTATTCAACTTGCATCATCTTTTTTTTTCTTCAACTATCTTACAAATGCTATTAAATATAATGCCACGTAGTTGCATAAAAAACTAATTTAAAGACATTCTAATTTTTTCAACAATAAATACTAACTTAATTAATACGTATTTTTTAAATAATTTTTATATTTTTTTGGTAAGCTCCTTAAAATAAGACCCTATTGCTCATGGTCAACTTATGAGTTTGGACAATATTTTGGATTAGGGCAAAAAAAAAAAGGTGACGTGGTAAAAAATTCAACCACAGCCATGTATATAATTATTATTATTATTTTTTTTTTTTTTTATTTCTTAAAACAAGTTCAGTAAGACTAAGCAGTGATTAGGTAAACATTTGATTAGTAGGTATTACAAAAAAAACCGATTTAACCATAAAATCAACTGCTCATGTATTATTGACTGCTCCAAATTTCAAATTATCACCTTAAAATCAAACCTAACATTGCTATTATCACCCTCCAAGTACAAGAAGAGAATTATTAAATAAATTATTAGTTTACAATCTAGATAACTCCAAGTACTTACTTTAACTTTAGGTGTTCACTAATCAAGATCATAATTAATTACGATTATTTAGATAATTAACGTTTCACGAAAGAAAGCATCTCTCTACATGTGGCCTTGTATAAAATATTATATATATATACATATGTTAAATATATGATATATATCAAGGAGAAATTGTGTGGGCGCTTTATTAATAATAAATTAAATGAGACGTTTTTTGGTGAAATAATTTTAATGAATTTAGTTAACAGCTCCCATCACATTAGGTAAATAATCCCACATACATTAACCATAGGAAATAAATAATCTATGTTTAATATCTATTATTAATTTTTTTTGATTTGGTTTGTCCAAAATAACTCTAGTTTGTGTCAATTTTCACTAATGAGGAAACGAATATCTTCACTGATATGAAAATCGATATTACCTTGAATGAGAAAATAATGAGTTGTTATGTATATGAAAAAGAAAAAAAAAAATGTTGAAGATGATATTACCGAATTGACCTTCATTGTCCACAACCTACCAAATTCATTTTGGCTTTTATCAAAGTAAAATACTTTTTGTTAATTGGTGTGTAAATCCTTTATTTGACTAAGTTTATAATCTATTAAAAAAAAGTTTATAAGATGTTTAAAAATTTATATGATTTCTCAAAGTGTTTGAATTTTTTTTTTAAATATTTTTAAAAATTTGTATAATAAGTTGCTAGAGAACAAATGTTTTTTTTTCCTTAAAAGTACATCTTCAAACATTTTTATTTAAAATATTATAATAAATAAAAATAATTTATAAGCTCATTAACCAAATACTTTAAGAATTAACTTGAAAATTAAGACATAACAAATTATCAAATCTTAAAACAACTTATCAGATGTAGGAGTTTATCAACTATTTAAAATAAATTTAGCCAAACGAGCCATTACTTGATGAAAGAATCAGTGTCGATGATCGTATGGTCACACGAAATTAATTATGGAAAAGAAAAATAATAAAATTTCCAAAATAAGATATTTATAATCAAACACCAAAAGGGCAGTCTGGGAAATTAGAGAAACTCCTCATTTCATACTTCACGCGCATTGCCATTTCATCATTTTATATCATTCTTACATATATAATATAATATATATATATATATATATATATATTTGCTTTAACCAAATTTAAAATTCCAGGAGAAAAAAGAAAAAAAAAGGAAAGAAAGCGCAGGGCTTATGCTGCAGCTGCATTCCGTCGTCAGTCGCCGTTGATTTTTTCCTCTGTCAGATTTCGCGTTCGTTTGCTTGTATCTTATTCACACCCACCCCTGCTTCTGATTTTCCTTTCTTCTTCCTTACATCCGTCGCAGATTTCACTTTTTCTTTTTTTATTCCGGCAAACGCTTTCACCCACGGAAAAAAAATAAAATAAAAAAAATAAATCATCAGCTCCCAACTCTTCAGCTCTGGAACAAAGATTTGATGCAAGCGGGACTCCTAGAAGAACACAGTAAAAAAAAAAGAGGGTAAGAAACAGTAATGCCAGCTCGTTGCAACATTCTCTTTTCAAATTCTGCTGCTGTACTTTACTCTGTGCATCTATATTAAAAAAAAAAAATTTGTCGTCGCTAATTTTAGCAATTATACTTCCATTTTTCCCTTTTCGTTTTGGGGGCGTATTTATGTTTATTTCCATGCTCGATCCGGGTTGTTCTGATTTGCGACGACCAAATTATTTTGGGTTTATTTTCAGTTGTAGCGTTTTGTTTTGTATGTGTTTATGTTATGTGTGTTAGAGATTGAGATTTGACTTTTTATTCGTTTTGGCAACTCCATTGAAATTTTGACTGAAGCTTCCCGATCTTCCAGTCGTTGCATTCAGCCGCCTTTTGCTGAATTTTTTGATGCGAATGGACTTTCAATTTTCAAAGTTTTAGACCCGAAAACTCCGCGTTGCTTGTGTTTGATGAAATGTCTGTTCATGGGGTTGTGTCCTTTGGCTCTAGTAGCTAAGTTATGAGCTGATTTGTTATGAGTTCCGTTTTTGCAGATTTATGGATGGATGATTTATCAATAGATAACATAAGTTGAATTGGGAATTCAGATATGAGAGGGGAGTCGTCGGGGTTGATAATTGGAATATCGATCGGGGTTGTTATCGGAGCAGCTTCGGCTGTAGCTGCATTTTTCTGCATTAGGTATTACCATAGGCAGCGTTCGCAGATCGGAAACAGCAGTTCTAGAAGGGCTGCAACCATACCTATTCGCGCGAATGGTGCCAATTCTTGTACCGTATTGTCAGATTCTTCGATGGGCACCGAGTCGCCAAAGTCTACTGTACAGAACGGCTTGTCGTTTTGGCTCAGGGGAATTAAGAAGTCCAGTGTGATTTCTGCATCTGGTATAATGGAATACCCTTACAAGTACGTAAAATCGTTTCGTGTCGTCTCTTCGAGGAGCTATTGCATATTCTTGAAAAATTAAGATAGTCGGTTTTTTTTTTTTTTTTTTTTTTTTGTATGGTGTACATGGTCGTTAAGTTTGATTACCCGTGATTCTTGATTTTATGTTTTAGACAGTTCTTGTAGATGTTGAATGGTCATTCAAATTTTAATCGAATTTATATTGGTTGATGCACGAGCAGGGACCTGCAGAAAGCAACGTGCAATTTCACGACATTAATCGGTCAAGGGTCGTTCGGTCCCGTTTACAAAGCTCAGATGTTGACCGGCGAGACTGTGGCGGTTAAAGTGCTTGCTACAGATTCTAAGCAGGGGGAGAAAGAGTTCCAAACTGAGGTACTTTTGATTTTCGAGAAGTAAAAACCTTCTAGAAAAAGTGAGGACGTGCTTTCGTATATTTCTTACGTGCTTGTTCGACTTATTTTTTTGCAGGTTATGTTGTTGGGGAGATTACATCATAGAAACCTCGTGAACTTGGTCGGCTACTGTGCGGAGAAACACCAACACATGCTTATATACGTGTACATGAGCAGAGGAAGTTTGGCATCTCATTTATATAGTGAGTTAATATACTTATAATCGATATGAATTTGATAGAGAGGAGCGAATTCGACTATAATTTGTGTTGGAATCCATATATCCATATCCATATTCACACGTTTCTTGATCATCTCTTCAGATCAGAAACTCGAACCGTTGAATTGGGAATTAAGGATTCAAATAGCTCTCGATGTGGCCAGGGGCTTGGAATATCTACACGATGGTGTAAGTTTAATAAGTCTATTCGTCAAAACCAAATATTATAATATTTATACGTTCTCCATTTCTTTACTCGATTATCTTATTATCAACTTCAGGCAGTTCCTCCTGTAATACATCGCGACATAAAATCATCCAACATTTTGTTGGACCAATCCATGAGAGCTAGGGTACGTCTCCGTTGGTAGTTTTTTTTTCTTTCCAGTTTTCATTATATCGGAATATAATATTTAATCAGCTAATAATGTACTCATGACGTGCTATTTATGAAGGTGGCTGATTTTGGACTATCGAGAGAAGAGATGGTTAGCAAGCATGTATCTAATATTCAAGGAACTTTCGGATACCTCGACCCGGAATACATATCAACACGTTCGTTCACAAAGAAGAGCGATGTTTACAGCTACGGCGTATTGCTGTTTGAACTCATTGCAGGAAGAAATCCTCTTCAAGGTCTTATGGAGCATGTTGAGCTAGTAAGTCGTCTTTTTCTCGAAGATTTTTTTCGCTTCTTATTTATTTTATTTTTAATTATACTGGTTTAAATAGGCGGCTATGAATACGGAGGGAAAAGATGGATGGGAAGAAATCGGGGATCCACGATTGGAGGGTAAGTTTGATGTGGAAGAGATGAATGAGGTGGCGGTACTTGCACACAAGTGCGTGAGCCGTGTGTCTAGGAGAAGGCCTTGTATGAGAGACATTGTTCAGGTGCTTTCGAAGATTCTTAAATTCAGACACAGACAGAGTCGGAAGCGTGACAAGGAAGATGAGGTCGTCATCCTCGATATGCCGCGATTAGAAAGGTCTACTAGTCCTTTGCCTCGACACAAACGAGCCGAATCTTTGGACAGTAGTAATGCCGATTCCATCGATGTTTAAATGACCATTTTTCTTTTTTCTTTTTTAAATTACTTGATTCGGATTTTTTTTTTATTTGTAGCATATTTTCAGCAATGTAGGATTTTAGAATGAGAATACTGTAATATATAGTGAATCTTTTTTGACAGGATTGTATTGAGTTTCCATCAAGTTTATGTTATGTATATCAAACCGTGAAATATAATCTTCTAGATTATGTGGTATATTCTCTAATTTGTATTATATTTTTGTATAAAAATGCAGTTTCTGATAAATCACAGTCTGATATTTACAAGCGAAAAGACACATCTTATGATCATCTTGTTTTAAAATGTGGAGCTCTAACGAGATAAAATGGGTACAAATTGAAGAATATTTCATAGATTAAATCTAGAAGATTCCACAAAATTTGACACCACAATAGCAGACGTGTAAGAAGATTTATAGTTGAGGGATGGTTGTAAATTATAATTACTCAAACCAAGAGGGATCTTTTCATAATTTGACTTTCCCGCGGGACTAATCGGTGTGTGAACGTAATTTACCAAATAAAATATGATTAAAATAATATCGAACAACTTAGGCTATGTTTGTTACGGTTTTCAAATTCTTTTCACACTTTCCCCAAAATGAAAATTATCTTTCTACACTATTTTCAAAAACTTTCCCCAAAACAAATTCAAATATTTCTCTCTCTAACAAACATGATTTGACCGCTACAGTGAAAATTGTCTTCATTAAAATACAAAATCAAATCACTTTATCTTTTAAATTCTTCTTCCAAAATACCTTTTTCCAACACCTTTCAGACATGATTTGACTTGCTACAGTACAAATTGTCTCCTCCCAAAACACAAACAAACTTTATTTAATTTTCAAATTCTTCTCCCAAAATATATTTCCCCAAAATAAAATGGAAATGAAAGCCCAAAAGCTTACCAAACACAGCCTTAGGAACTAACAATATATTAAGAACTCAGTAAAAAGCATTGACCATTTTTACTTACAGATTCAGATCAAACGCTTCTTCAGTGCTCAAAAATGGAGGATAGGAATGAAATGAATGGGAAGATGACGTACTGCGTGACGGGGGCAACAGGTTACATAGGATCATGGCTCGTCAAATCTCTCCTCCTAAGAGGCCACACAGTTCACGCCGCCGTCCGCAATCCTGGTAATTACCTGAGACCATAGCCGGAACTTACAAGGGGCTGTTGAAAACCCTCCCCCCAATATTTTTAAAAAGAATTTTTTTTAGCTATTTTGGCACTATATTTTTTGAATATTACTTTTGGTCCCTAATGTTTTTGCAAATATGTATCTTAATTCTTAATTTTGTTTTCTTCTTCATAATTATTTATATATATATCAAATTAATATGAAAATATAAAATAAAATGGTGAAAACTTATATTATTTGAAATAAAATTTATGAATATTTATATATTTTTGAATTTTTTTTATTAATAACTCTAAAAATTAATATGAGCTAATGCCATGAATCCCCAAAATACTAAATAGGTTACATTATTAGAATAATTTGAATTAATTTAGATTTTTTTGTCTTATGTTTAAATAACGATAAAATTATAATATATATGACATTTTGATTAAAACATATCAATATAAACTTATTTTTGCAGTGTCTAGTGATCCTAAAAAAAAATTCGGGGGCGCTACCCCGAAGCCCGAAATTCGTAAATTCTCTAACATTTATAAACAAATTACCATGATCTGATCGTATATTCCAGAGAAGGCATCTCATTTGTTCAAGGTTTGGCAAGATGGGGGTAGATTAAGTCTTTTCAAGTCTGATTTACACGAAGATGGAAGTTTCGACGATGCCGTAAGAGGCTGTGACGGTGTTTTCCACGTTGCAGCTTCGATGGAATTCGACGTGCCAGCTTCAAGAGATTCCGGTAATGTCCGGCCGAAAACTCGAAATTATCAAAATAAATAAATTTATTCGAAAATTTTCGCGTTGATTGGCTTGAATTTCCTCTTTCAAGACAGCTATGTTAAAACAGAAGTCATAGATCCAGCTATTAGAGGAACATTGAACATTCTGAAAGCTTGTTTAAAATCGAACACTGTTAAGCGATTTGTTTTTACGTCGTCCGTAAGCACAATGACTGCAAAAGACAGCTCCGGAGGATGGTTACCGATTGTCGATGAATCTTGCCAGACACGTGTTGATCATGTCCTAAATACTAAATCAAGCGGCTGGGTATTTTTTTTTCCCCGTTTTTCAGTTTTCCGGATATATATACTCGCTTTTTCAACTTTAGTTGCCTTTTTCATCAGGTATACGTACTCTCGAAGCTGTACGCAGAAGAGGCAGCATTTCAGTTTGCAGAGGAGAACGGCATTCATATAATATCGGTAATCACAACAACGGTGGGCGGTCCGTTTCTCACTCCGACAGTTCCAGCAAGCATTCAAGTTCTGCTTTCCCCAATTACAGGTTGAACGTTAAATTTCAATGTTTTAATATTTCAATTTGACAAATAGACAAAGTCACTTAATCTCGTATTTGACCGGTCAAGAAGGTGATCCGAAGCTGCTACCTATCTTGGCTTCTGTGAACTCAAGAATGGGATCCATTGCATTGGTTCACATTGAAGATATATGCGGTGCGCATATATTTCTTATGGAGCATGAAAATGCTCGAGGGCGATACATATGCTGTACCGAGAGTTGCGTGCTGTCTGAACTGGTTGGGACTCTTACCGCAGAGTACCCTTGTTCGTATTCACAGAGGTTGCTACTTGCTAGTCTTGTAAATTCTCCTCTTGAATTCGTACGCGTACTAGAGTTTGAATTTATGACCGATGAATCTCGTGTTTTTTTTATAAATGTTGTAGGATTGAAGGAATGGAGCGGGATTCAGCGCCTAGTAAGATTTCGTCTCAGAGAATTAGAGACATGGGATTTAAGTTCGATTATAGCATTCAAGATATTGTACATCATACTGTCGTGAGTTGTGTAGATTGTGGTTTCTTAGCTTCAAGATAGATGTTGCTCAAATTTGTGCTACATCTGCATTTTTTTTTTGTATGAATGAATTGTTACAATAAATTAGGGCAGATTACGGCCAACCCCCTAAGGAAAGGCCAAATTACAAAACCCCCTCTTATTTGGGTAATTACAATCACCTCATCAACTATGTGTTGTCTTACATGTTCATCGTTACAATGTCAAATTTATCTGATGTGAGAGAGCTGGAAAACAGTGGATTTTTTAAAACAAGAGTAGTGGCAACTGGTCAACGCTCTGAATGGTGTAAGTCAGCATTGAATGCCATCTGCTTGTAAATAAATCATTTATTACATATATAAAAACACAGGTTTGAATTTAAATTTCTGAATTCAAATGAATACGTTCATAAATTGGATTTCTTGTAGGGACATGGTATTTACTACATTTACTACAGTGAATTCAGATTTTGCTGCAGAGCAGAGGGGTTCATTATTTGTTTGAAACAAATCAAAAAAAAAAATTACAATAAAATCCAGCAAATATTTCTGTATATCTGGGAAATTTTGAATTCAAATGCTCTTGATTTCATTGGTTCAGAAACTGTCTGTTTTCAGAAATTTCTGGTTAATAATAATCTTTGAAATGAAAATATACCTACTGAATATTTCTCCTAAGAATATAATAAATAAAATAAAATACAATAAGACCAATATATAATAAATATTGAAATATTTATTTCTATTTCCCTGATCTTATCTCCAGGGTTTCAAACTAGGTCTAAAACTGACAAACAAAGAGCATCCAAATATCCAATGGAAAAGCAGTTTATACAAACCGATAAAAACATCCATTTTCAGACAAAATGAAAACATTTCTCGGACAGTAGGCAAAATTCACATGACCTGTTATTTTCAAGATTATTTATTTATTTATTTTCCAATATTTTTAACTAAACACTCCAACTAGGACCACATGCCTTCCCTACACTTGTTGCATTGTTGCCACAAATATTTTTTGTTAATATACACGCAATTGTTTTGATAATTATATATATATATATATATATTTTTGGAGGATTTCAAGATTTTGCATATAAATTAATCACATAGGATTGTAGCCCACAGAAACAAATGATTCCTTCTATTTTTTATTCTTTATAAGCAATTGGATATCCGAGTAGGACGAGCAATGGCTCGATCCGATTATATTTGACCCGATCTTGTTTTTTAGTGAGCCAGATCGAATTTGAGCCATTTACTAGACCCGATTTATTTATGAGCTGAGTTCGAGCCTACTATGGTTCAATTTACTTATTACAATTCTATAGTAATGATTCCGATATAAACCTGAAAATTTGCCGAGAGCATACTAATGAGGACTAATGGTATATGAACTTGAGCTTATAGTAACGAGGCTCGATGTTGTGCGAGTTCGAGTCAGCTCAATCTCAGCTCACATGGCCCAATTGCTAGCCTTATATACTATTTATGCTCTCTTTTTTCTTAAAAAAATAGATCACTCAAAACACAAACTATCATTTGTCACGCCTTAATTATTCTTTCATTGTCTTAGTGGGGGGCATATCACATAAGTTAGTTCAATGTTCTTTCTCCTGTCATTTGTCTCACATTCAATATATTGACACAAACATTAAATATTTCAAAACAAAATCTAAAAAAAAATATCCAAGAAAAGATTTTTCCAATCAATTCCCAGCAAAACAATGTAACAACATTAAACATAATGCTCAAAATATTACATAAAACCTAGGTACAAAATCTAGGTAAAAAGATATATCAACACTTAGTTTTTTTTTTCTCATTTTTTTTTCATATTCATTTGTTATCATGTTTTGCAAATAACAACAAAACAAGGAAGAAGAGCTTTAGCATTAAGCAAGTAAAGCTCCTCAATATTCGAATACATACCGACTTTACCTGCTAAAGAATCGAACCCCGTTTGGCTAGCCATCTCCTGTATATTCTCCAACGGCCGATGAACCCTCCCCGCGATTACACGGCAAACGATCAAAGCTTTCCTAATCGAAACATCGTTATCCAGCATTTCTATGCACTCGAAAGCCCTTCCACTAGTCGAGGTCGTGAAAACTCCCACACCGCCTTTTATTTCCCTCTTGTTCGAGAATCCGTTTCTGATAATCCGACAAACGCAGCATTTGTCCGAAATGCAGAGGCTCGATGAACCGTTCGTGCCGAGGGTGCATGCTATGGTGGTGCCGTGGAACCTCAGGAGTTCGTTTCCGTCTGCTAGGCAACGGGGGTGCTTCTTGGGGAGTTTGCTTGCTTTTATTTTTACGGCTTCTCGGTAGTCCTCGAATCGGACTAGGGTTTTCTGCATGTTGTGGACTTTCAAGACACGGTCGATTCTTACGGAGTGGTTCTCGGATTTTAACCAGCTCGATCGGCAGATTATTTCGACTATTTTTCTCGATGAATCTCCCTCCACTAATTCAGTTACTGAGATTAAAAAAAACATTAAAATTAAAAAAAAGTTAAAAAAAAAAAAAAAAACAAAACAGAGTAAATTAAACATGAAGAAATTTAATTCTTACCGGCGTGTTTGGAGAGGTGATGAGATTCAAGAGCTTCCCACTTGATAAAGTGTTCACCGCACTTGTGGCAAGTGACACCATTGCTTTCTTTATCAAAGGAAGCCCTTTTCTGGGAGGGAAGCAAACCATTACCACCCCCGCCGCCGCCGCCGCCAAACCCATCTCTTCCTTCCGCCAAAAGCGCCGCCGCCGCCTTCCGCGGCGGCGTTGCAGCAGAGTTCTTGAAAGAAGGGTTGAAGTAATGCATTGTTGGGTGGCCTCCAGGACCAGGCGTCCCAGGCCTCAAAGTTCCCACATACGTCGACCCACCACCGCCGCCGCCACCCCCGCCGCCGTCACCGCCGCTGAACCCGTCGTGAAAACCGCCAAAACCGGTGATTTTGAGCTCGCATCTGGAGTTGCTGAGAATGACTTCGTGGGCAATTGGGTTGAGAAACTCACTGCTGCCGATGGATCTTGGGCTGCAGCTAGGCGGCCTCTCCAAATGACGCTTGCTGCCATGAATCACATCTTTCAGATTCGCTATGGACCGGGAACAACCCGATCTGCCGGTTTTCCGGGTCAGGATTGCGGTCAATTGCTTCCGGGTCTTCGGATTGTGCACATCGGACGGCTCAGATTTACAGTGCAGTGATTTCTTCAAGGAAAACCAAACAGTTGCCGGAGTATCTTTCTTCTTCTCCCCCATTTTTTTCTTTTTTTGCTCAATGTTTCAGAGATTCTTGATCATAGTGTTGAACAGAGATAAACTACTAGCATTAATATTACTTTTTTGCCACTGCCTTTTTCATTTTCAGACAGGAGTACTAATATAAACCCTAAATGAATATTCAAGAAAATCACTTTCCAAAGGGCTACTCTACTTTGTTTCCAAGAACATGTAATTCTTGCTTCATGTGCAGAAAGTGCAAATGAAAAATTGGAGGAAAAATAAATAAAAAAGATTGCTTTTTTATTACCTAAATTAATGGGGGTGTCTGTAAAACAACAATGGGGGAAATTGAAATTAAATTCAATTCAGAAAAAAAAAAAAAAAGAATCTTTTTGGGTCTAAGAAGAAGATGACAAGTGAGGTGATGGATGGATAAAAGGGCTGGTTTCCGTGGCGCAAAGTAAATGACAAAATTTAACTATGTGCCAAAAATGAAAAAGTGGAAAAGTGCAGGGGGTAGAAGTGAGAATTTAGAAAGTGACAGGGGTGCGATTGAAAAATTGAAATTGACTGACACCTCTCTTTAATGGTCACCTCAATTTGAATTGAAACTTGTTCACGAGATTGAATTGAAAAAGAATCATCTTGTTGATTGATATAATTAAAAAAAATAGATTCTTGAAATAAATAAAAAATTCAATAAAAAAATTAATTAAGAATGGTAAATCTGTAAATTGTACATCCAACTTTCCAAGCCTTGAATATGCATCTTAATCTCGATTAATGAGAGCTAATTATTACATTTGAACACCCTTTTCTAGGCGACTTTGCATTTAATTTTGTTTGTAATAAAGAAATAATGAAAGAAATGATGAAATAGAGGCACTATAAAATACTTGAAATAATTATTGGTCCCATTCATCGATTGTTGTAGTTTCTTTGAATTGGGATTACCATTATGAATGCCAAAGCTCGAAGTAAGTGTGAATATAACATTTTGTTTTCATTAAAAGAAGGGAAAAAAGAAAATAAAAGAGAAATTATATTTACACTAGTATGGATTGGGATATTTCTTTGGATTTTGAAGCAATTATAAAATGAATTACAAATATATTTATTGAATTTTTTGCTCGTAAATTACTTTCGACTAGTTTCATATATTAAATAGTTATCAGTGCTATATTTTAAATATTGCACCCCCATAGGCTGAGAAGTTATTTTTGGAGGAGAAATTATAGTTTCTCCGGGATCTGCGTGAATTTTGTCTTTTTAAATTTCGGTTACAATTAGCTTCGTATCCATTTGAAATATCTAGAATGTGCTTTCTTAAACGATTTTGTATTTTCCATTTCTTCCATACATTTTATTTATATATGTAACCAAACACCCATTATCTCTCCTTTCAAAATATATTTTTAGTTCCAAACATGTCTGAATCTTCTCAAAATTACGATAAAAAATCGAAAGACATCATGTTCAACCTCTGTCCCCCTTTTTGCGCAACCGTAATTCCGCACATCTTCCCCACGCCTGAAGAAATTGATGTATCTGATGATAGTCAACAACCGTTGGTTGTAGTGCCAGGATGTTGTCGCCATTAGAATCATCAGCATAAAAGTGTGAAACTATAATTTAGATTTGTTGGTTCTCAGTACATAGCTACCCACTAAAGAAATTGTATGTGTCTACGACGAGCGATAAAAATATGTGTAGAATAACTAAGATACATTTGATATTGACGATCGATATTATTTGTATATCAGATGGGGATAATAATAACAAAACAACAAAAAATAATAATGTAAAACAACAAAGACGTTTGCTCTTTCCCCATCTCAAATTGTTTCCATTTTGCGGCCAATAATTTTCCCATGATTTTTTGACTTCTGTTAATTGGAGTAAGTTCTAATATTAGCAATAATTTTATTGCTAATAAAATTATATTCACATCCGTATAATTATATTTTTCTCCTTTTAATGTAAAAATAAAAATATATGCGCACAAAATGACAAGAAGTACACAATGAGGGGTGAAATCGCATGTGACAACTTTTAATAAAAGAGGTGATATTATATGAATCGCATTTGTTATTAATTTACTATTTATTATTTATTTATTTATTTATTTATTTATTATGAGGCAGGAGTAGTAGACGGACACTTTAATGATGTTCATATAGCCTTTAATTATCAAACAAGTTTGTTCTATGCATCCAACACTCACAATCTCTGCTGGATTTTTATCATTTAAATTTTAATTTATTTTCTTATTTAATATAATAATATATTAGCTTGTAGCTTCCCCCAAATTTTATGTTTTGTTCAATTTCTAATAGGTTTGAATTTGTTTATTTAAAAAATAATAATACTGGTTTGAACAAATACGTCAAGTTCTAATTGATTTCGGAACAATGTATTTTCATTCCATTTTTTCAAAATTTTAATTTCTAGTATTTTCGAATTCTTTTTAGATGGAGTTGGAATTAATTTTTACTATCGAAAATTTTAAAATTTTAAAATAAAAAACAATAGCTCAAGATTTGACATGTTAATACATTATATTTCCACCCTGAATTTTATTTGAAGTTCTTTTGAATTTTAACAAGAAGCAAGGCCAGGCCCAACTAGAGGTAGTAGGCTTATAGGCCCAATTGATAAATTAATATTTTTATGTTTACTAAATATTATTAAGGATAAATTACAACCACCACTGAGGTATGGTTAAATTACAAAACATCCCTATTGTTTGGATATTATAACCACCCCTCAACTATAAATCATCTTACACGTCCACACTTGCGGTTTCAAATTTAGTGGAATCTTCGAAATTATATGGAATATTATAACTTTTGTACCCGTTCTACCCCATTCGAACTCTACATTTTGAAGCAAGATGATCATAGTATGCGTTTTTTGGCTTGTATATATCAGATTGTGGTTCATCAGAAGTTTTATTTTTACACAAAACGAGTACAAACTAGAGCACATTCCACGAAATGTAGATGATTATGTTGAATTTGACACCATAAGGGTGAAGATGTAAAAAAAATCGTAATTGAGGGGTAGATGTAATTATCCAAACAATAGGGGGTTTTTCGTAAATTGACCATACCTTAGAGGGATGGTTGTAATTTACCCTATTATTAATAAACCACAAAAATGGTCCTTTGATTTATTACTAATTAACGACGAAATAGAATTAAATATTGGATAATAAACTTTAAGAGAGGTAAGATTAAACTATTAAACTTGAAAGTTTAATAGTTTACGAGAGAAAAAATGCAATGACGAGGTGGATATACCACAATGCCGCGGAACTGCACCGTGGTAAAAAGAAATGTCAAATAATTTTTTTTCTCATTTTTTATATATTTTTATTTTAAAAAATATATATGTTTTAATAATGTTTTTAATTGAATTATTGGTTAAGATTAAACTTTAAAGGAGGTCTCTACAATGGTTTTAAAATACTAGGGGCCGCTGTGTTATTAGATTAAACCTTATGGGAGGTTAATATAATTATTCAGTAAAGGGTAAAATATATATTTAAAAAAAAAAAAAAAAAAATCAATGATGGGTATTTAAATTTGTTGCTAGTACCAAACCTTAGAGCATCCACAGTGGCCTCTCTAAAGGCCCTGTTAGTGTCAGATTTTTAATCCTCTCTAAAATTTGGAGATAGAGTGGTGCTGCAGTGGTGAAATGTGCCGCTCTTTGTGGCTCTCCAAATTTGGAGAATTGCTAGATGACTCTCCACAGTTAGCAGTGGTTTAAGGAGCATATGGTGGGACCATGTGTTCCCTTTTCATTTTTTTATTATTTTCTTATTTTTCATTTATATTATTTTAAATACTAATAATAATTAAAAATAACAAGCTTTGTCAATCAATGTATTAAAAATATGATAATTTTAATAAACTTTGTAATATTTTAGTAATATGAAATAAAGTTTTAAAAATTAATTTATGTACATGAAAATAAACAAACTAATGCAACTCATAACATAATTAAACATAATAAAATATTAGATAAGATAGCATGATTTAAAATTTAAATTAATCAAGAGTTATATGATTTATTAATTAAAATATATAAATTTTAATTTATTTTTTAATTTGAATAATGAATATTTTATTATAATTTAATATTTACATAGCTATTTTAGAGAGTACTAAAATGTACTCATTGGAGCAAAAAATAATTTGGAGAGTGTATAAATGGGACCCATGTCTTAGAGAGTTGTTAATGAGCATAAATATGAATATGTGGCATATGGATCCCATAGTTTGGAGAGTGTATTTGGAGAGCCCCACTGTGGATGCCCTTAATGGAAGGTAGGTGCCTCAAAAGAAAAACTCAATGGAGGTAATCGTAATTTTTCAAATGAAAGATGGTTTGGCTGTAATTAAACCAAAATACAGGGAAGTACGTGTAATTCCTTAAATAATAAAGAAAAGTATAGGGATAGAAACGTAAATTGTAGTTTTAAATGAAAAGAAGAGAGAATTCGCAAACCTAAACAAAAGAATTTTATTTAGGCGGTCTTTTTTGATAGTTTGTTATGACGCAGTTTAAATCCGCATCTACAATCAGTTTTCAGATCCAGCCGTCCAATTGTTCCCCTTATCAACGGTCAGAATCGACGATCCGCGTACTTCAACGCTATTGGTCATCTCGAACAGCGGCACTTCTATATAAATCACTCGACTACCACGTTCTTCTACCAATTCCCCCAATTCCTTCTTTCCTCAAGAACAAAGAGAAAAAAAAAACCCCTTTTCACATTTCGTATTTTCAAGCTTCGCCAGAAATTGTAATGGCTGGTCGTGGCAAGACGCTCGGATCTGGTGCGGCGAAGAAAGCTCAATCGAGAAGCAGCAAAGCGGGGCTCCAATTTCCCGTCGGCCGTATCGCCCGTTTTCTGAAGGCCGGGAAATACGCCGAGCGTGTCGGCGCCGGAGCTCCTGTGTACCTCGCCGCTGTCCTCGAATATCTCGCCGCTGAGGTAATTATCTTGTATAAAGGATTTTTACACCACTTTTGTTCTGAATTCTCAATTTCGGACTTCCACGATTTTCGAATCTAGGGTTTCGGTATTTTGGTCCTTTTTTAATTTTCCGAATTGAATTGGGGGAAATCTCAATTAACATGATTTTTCCACAATTGAAATCCACATCGTTTCAAATTATGCGTAATTTTTCAGATTTGGGTCTCGATTTGAGTGGATTTACCTACCTTGAAACTATCTAGGGTTCGAATTGACTTTTTTTTTTCTCTCTTCATGGAAAATCTAAAAGTGGAATTATTGTTCGATTACAGGTACTGGAATTGGCAGGTAATGCAGCCAGAGATAACAAGAAGACGAGGATTGTGCCTAGGCACATCCAATTGGCTGTCCGAAATGACGAAGAACTGAGCAAGCTTCTAGGAGATGTAACAATTGCCAATGGTGGAGTGATGCCCAACATTCACAACCTTCTTCTTCCCAAGAAGGCTGGTGGTTCCTCAAAGCCCTCTGCAGATGATGATTAAACCGCTTTGAAAAATATCTTCTCATATTTTTTTTTTTGGAACAAGAAGTTGCAGCAGCAGTAGTAGTTTCTTGATTGCTAGTTTTATGATTAGGGTTTTGGTGTTTAATTTCTCATTGTGTTCTTCCCAGTTCAATTTTATTCCTATTTTTTTGATGTTTTAGTTTAGTTTGTGGTAGGTCGATTGTTTCTGTTAGATTTGGTACATAGATTGAGAAGCCCTGTTTCTTGTTTTAAAATGGATATTGAATGAATGAATCAAAGAAGTGAAGTTTGTCTTGTACTTCCCCCATTCTTTCTTTCTTTTGAATTTAATTATCAATATTTATAAAAGAATTATCCTGTCTTGGTATATTAAGTATAGATATATAAATAACAAATACATAGATATATATACTTGTACACAATATTATGAATCACTTGAAATTTTGTACATTGGGAAAATGGGGTTTTAGAATGATTTGGTATCTAGTTTTGAATGATGAAGGTCAATAAGAATATAGAATACAAAGAATAAGCAGAAAAGAAAGGTAAACAACAACACATAAGAATGGAGCAAGGACAATAATCTTTTCTACCGAGGCCCGTATAAGAAAATCGTGTAGCCAAACGCATCACAAAGAGCAGTCTCGAATAAGAGCATATACTCTTGTACCCTTCTGCAACACCTCTGCAAGATGAAAGACATTGTTAGCTTTCACATCCATTAGAGTTTTTAAAGATTTTTATAAAAAAATAAAAATTTAAAAATAAAAAAAATAAAATAACTTACAATCTCTATCTAAACAACTACGATTCATCGTCTGAACTCGAATTATCCATTCGCCTATCAACAATGGCAGGGAAAAGTAGCTGCCTGTGATCTGTAATAGTACTACTACTCTGCCGTATGTCCGGTGGGGCTGCCGCCGCCACTGTATCTTCTTTCTTCGACACCACACTCCGCTTACGTGGCGAGTTCTTCACTTCTTTACAAACCTTGTCCAAAATGATTAGAAAATCTCTCACAATCACAAACAATCTCAAACCCTCGTCCTTACCCGAATGCCCGTGAAAATAATCCGCAGTGTTCTTAACAAGTGCCATTATCCGTTTCTCTTCCTCGAGCGACCACCTCACATCAACCTCCGAATTCTGCACGAAATTCTTCAAAATCTGGTGAAACCCGTTTTCTTCCGGAACATTCTTCATATCTGAGTTCAAAAAGTCGCGGGCTTTTACTAGGGCATGGCCCAGCTTGGATACTGTGCCCGTTATGCTATCTGTGTCCAAGATCGCAGCTTTTCTTACATTCTCGAGTTCGTTACCTAAACTAGAGACAACTTGGAGACCAAGATTCCTTAAATGATCCTCGGAATCTTGGTCGGAATCTTCTAGAGAATCGTCTGACTTAATGCTGGACATGCTTCCCTTCTTCTCCTTTGCTGCTCGAGCGGCTCTTATGCCTTCTGACCTAATTATTTCTTCGACAACAAAATGCAATAGTGTGGTTTTGCCATCTGTTCCTTTTACATCTGCTAGCTTTAGAAGTGTGTCCAGCTTAAACGCTTGGGCCCCACCTCGGAATGTTCCGTCGTTCATACGGTTTCCCGTTTTTAGGACAGCTTCTAAAAGTTTGAGAAACAATCTGCTTTTTCGCAATTCTGTGCATGCAGCCTGAAAAATTGAGGACAAACCCGTAATAAGTACGCAATTTTTTTGCGAGAAGTATATAAAAAGACGTGATTTTTAAATATGTGTCTCACCTCCAAGATAAGGAAGGAGTCTTTTAATGTTGATGTCTCCTCTTGAAGAGTGCACATGAAATATAATGATTCCATTCTCTTAAATGCGAATGGAATATTTACGAGGACCTTTAGAAACCTCTCCGCGGTCCCTAGTTGAGAAAGCTCGCCGTTGTAGAGTCTTAGCTTCAATTCTTCTTCGGTCGTGGGTGCCATTTTTAGTAGAGTTTGAATAAGCTCGGGTGGAAGTTCGTTACCTGATGATTCAGTCGAAAAGATTAGCAGTGTTTTCTAATGACGCAAAATTACCCAAAAAAGAATAAAAAATAGCATGGCCAAGAAACAGTTGACCACTAGCTCGTAATTATACTTTCAGAAATCGACACTCTGCCATACAACGTAATTCTAGTCGATTATCTGCCTTAAATATCAAATAGAATGAGAAGGGGGAAAAAAAAAAGTCACCTTCTTCTAGTGCATCGCAAACTTCCTCCGTAGTCACATTTAAAGCTTTGAGCAGAATCGATAGATTCTGCGCCTTTTTGGGGTCGATTATTTGAACGTAGTGGGGTACGTCTTGCGATGAAGACTCTTTGCCCCCTTCATTCTTGCTTTTTGCGGCAGGTGCAGCGCCAAACAGACTTTCTATCATCTCTTCGTTAAACCTATGTATAAAAAGACATTATTTTTTTATTCAAAAAGATTAATTTTACACACGAAATAACAAAAAGGATGTGGGGGAAAAAATAGACTTACTGAAAAGACCCGGCTTTGATCTGATGCCAAACCATGGTACTATCAGGGTTAGCCAACACCTTGTCCCAGAAGAAAGGCTTCAGTTTTGCTTTACTAGCACCACCAGCCTCACTCTCGTCAATCGAGGCAGAAGTGGATGGATGACCGGGCACGGGCCGTGGCGGTTTCAAGCCAGCAGGTGGCGGTCGAGGTGGCAGCACACCACCACCAGGAGGTGGTGGTGGTGGACGAGGACCAACAGTAGCACCATGAGGTACCGGAGGTGGTGGTGGACGAGGACCAGTGGTAGCACCAGGAGGTCTAGGAGGCGGTGGTGCAGATGGTCCAGGAGGTGGGCGTGGTGGTGGGCCAGGCGGTGGACGAGGTGGGCCACCAGAAGAAGTATTCATAGGTGGCGGAGGTGGTGGTACAGGAGCAGTGGGTGGTGGTGGAGGAGGAGGAGCAGCATTACCCCGATTTGGTTTAGGTGAATCCATCCTTCCAGGTGGCGGCCTCAGTGGGGCCAGTCCAGGTGGCGTCACCCCATTGGTCTCGACTTTGGAGTTGCTCAGAGAATTTGATTCCACGTAGAAGCTTCCGCTAGTTTTATTGTGGTTCAATTTGTTGTTGTTGTTGTTGAATGACTGACTACCGATCTTTTCTTCATTCACTGACGTTCCTAAACCGAACAACTTCTGTGGAGAGGCTAATAAAACCCAAAAAAAAAAAAAAAACAATCAGCAAAAAATAAAAAATAAAAAGAGATGAGATGCAAGATGAGATAATGTACCAATAGAATATTCACTCAAGCTTAAGCTGAGAAGAGGCCTTTCGTCGTTTCTACCCCGTCCAGCCCCCATTTTAAAGCATCTACGGCAGAAAAGAAAGAACAGAGCAACAAGAAGAAATGTCACAACTGCAGTTACAACCACAGCGATAACAATCGTTCTCTTGCTCGACTTTCCACCGCTCGACCCTACATTAGCAACAAAAGGTGGAGGCTGAAAACTCGAGCCGCTAGAATCTGGAGGGAAAAACGGAAGCGAAGGTGGAGTAGCTGTAATCGAAGGTGCTGGACTAGGCGAAGCAACTAGCGGTGATGGAGCAGGTGCACCGTCGAATGTCTCTGCTAATGATCGTCTTTTGGAAACGGAGCGTCGGTTAAAAAGAAACCATAAATATCTGGTGTACCAGGTTTCGTCAAAACTCTTGTCCTCTCCGGATTCGGCGTGCATGTGGGTTTTCCCCTTTACGCAGTCTACGAGGATTTGGTTGACCTGAGGGAGCAAGAAATTGACCGTCTCGTGGATTTTCTTTCTTGAAAACCTACCATTCAAGAATTCGATACTATCACTTGATCGATCTTTTGTCGAATGAAATTCAAGATCTTGTAAAGTTTTCTGGGCATTCACCAACTCTACCATACAATTAACCCGTAATAACTCAGCCTGCAATAAGAAGTTCCATCAGATTACGCTCTGCATTTATTTCATAGAACAAGTAGCATTCGGTACTGAAATCGGGTTTTTCTCTAATTTCATGTAAATGAAAAATCGATCATACTCTCTACTAAATAAACTTGCATTTTCTCAAATGTATAGAAGTACGATCGAGACATAAGAATCATGTAACAGCCTAGACAAACTATCAACAACAAAAATACGAAAAACGGAAGTCCTTAACGACTTCGTTACATCACATATAAAGAGCTTATTCTAAGCAGATTCAAACTACATTATTCGATAGAAAAAACAACAAAACAGAAGACAACTGCATATACTCGGACTTCCGCGAACAAAGATCATCACTCGATCTAGTAACCATATACGGATTCGAATAAATTAGAATTTCTCAAATGCCCCACAAAAAAAAAAAAAAAAAAAAAATCAAGTTAAATAAACAAAGAGTGAGTTGAAGAGAGATAAAATTACCATCTCCTGATTGATCATTCCAGAGTCTACTAGATAACTCAGCAAGGGCTTATGTTCATCCCATTTGCTGCTTTCGGCACGTGCTGCTTCTTGTTGTACACTGAAAAGCAGAAGAACAAAAGATGCAACAAAACAAACAACTCCTCTCTTCTTTTCTTGATTCCTCATCTCTTTTGCCAATTGTATGCAGATAAATCTTTACAACATTTACTTACAACAAAAGCCCCCTTTATTACTAATTCCCCATCTCCCAGTCCCACGTGTAACGTCTAAAGGTCAAACCTTTACACCATGTTCAAGCCAAACAAGACTTAAATATTCTCAAGAACAGCTTTTTCAATTGATCCGAATGCTTAACTTCACAAAAAATCCAATCTTTCTCCTAAAAAATTACACTTGGGAAAAGCTCGAAAGTAAGTTCAAATCACAGTTTGAAGGAAGAGGGAATTCCCAAAACGCCAGACAAAAACCAAGAAAAGGGATAAATCTTGAATCTAGAGAGAAGATAAATTCCTTAGCGTTGGGGGGGTTTTAACTTTTAATAACGTTAAGACCAGATCCACCCAAAAGACACAGATGGGAAGAAATAGCGCGTGAGTTGACCCAAGAGAGAGAAGAAGTGTTAAAAAAGTTGACAGAGGTTTACTGATTATTTTATGGCAGCTTTTCTTTGTTCCGTTTCGTTTGTGGGTTTTTCTGTAGGTTTATCGGAATTACTAGCTCATCGGAATTTCTATTTTATTTTAATTTTTATTTATTTTTTTACTGAACCGTCACACAAATTTGAAGCAGACGGCGGAGGAGCCGCCCTTTCTTGACTTGGGGGTTTATTTAGTCAATTAACGTGGGGTTTCTATATGGAATAATTAATAATTATTACTTCTTAAATCTTATTAACATAATAAAACATTGATTAAGTAGATTTTATATTATTTATTATAAATTGACTTTGACCATATCTACAGGTGACCCCCATAATTCTCGAATTCTAGTTAGTAATTTCGGCCTTTATTTATAAAAGTTTTAATGCATTCAGCCCCACAAACTTAAAATCTTGATTTCATTTGTTTGTACTGCAATGTACTAAAGTTTATTTTGATTTCATTTTGGCACTTTTTTTTTATAAAGTTTTTAATGTTTGGATTTGGTTTTTATTTTCAATTATTGCTTCTCCTAAACTTGACCATGAAAATTTATATTTATATATTTTAGGTGGGCATTAACATATTTTAAATAAAAATAAAAATAAATAAATAAACGTGAATAAATAAATGGGGGTAGGTATCTGCAACAAAAAGTGTAGCTTGGTTCCACTAATGGGTGCTGACACCTTTATATCTTAAAGAAATAAATTGAATAAAATATTGATGAATTATGAATAAACATCTAGCTCGAATAAATCACTCTCTTCATTGGCTGAATTTTGCTGACGAAATAGTAAATAAAAAAATGAAAAGGTTATGGAGTTAATTAATTATTTTATGTATAAAGCACATACTTATGAGGGTGAGATTATCAGTCAAGAATCATATAATAATGGTGAATAACTTTTTAGAGGATTATTGGATTTTGGCTTTTTTAATTATCTAGATACTCTCGTTTCTAAAAAAAAAATTATCTAGATACTCAAGTTTTGTCTTGATAATTTTGGAAGCAATTAATTCGTAGATAATCAAGCTCAATTAAGCACAAATAAACTATATATGATCAGATCAAACCACACGCAAGTTAAATTGAAAACCCTAATTACGCATGAGCTATAGAATGATTCAACTGCAAACACAATAAAAATGGAGGGAACATGCACGATCTTTATTTCTCTATCTCAATTATAATGCGTTCTTTCTCTTAATCGAATCGAATACAGTTTCTCATCCTCTTTATATTTCTCTCAGAGGTCAGCTTCTCATCAAAGTCTTCAGCTCACCTACCTTGATCTCCTACGACCAATCATCGAGCTCCACCTCAACTTAGTTAGTTAGTCTGTTATCAACATGTACTCAATCTTACAGTGTTCATCCAATTAGTTGCTTACTTGACACTCCTTAAATTCCTTTAAAAGCTACCATGAAAAATAAGAATTTCTATATTCGTCTATGATTTATTATGATCGCTTCAATCAACGATCCTTTCTTATTTAATCACGGGAATTGATCTCAAATCTCATCATCCAACGGTCATACCGGCTCGCATGTGTGCTCTGCTTCTATTATAGTGAAAGGTGAATCATTCAGGCATATATAATATCAGATACATACAACAATGCATCATCTTATATATTCTCTAAAGCATTTGCAATCTATACAAATATACGTACGTACGGCAGTCTCCTATATATATACATATATAAACGACATCGTATATAAATATATATAAAGACCGATCGAAGATTAGTGCCACTTGTGTGATCTTGTGTGAGTGCCCAAGGAATTTTTATCTGGTGCGATTGATCGTTTCGTCACCGTTGCTTCTTCTAATGTGGAGAATCATCCAGAAAAAGGAAGGAAAAAAAAGAAAGAAAGATATTCCTTCTTCTTTACAGCCATTCACATATTCTCTAAGAATATATTCCCTTTAGCTCAAATATATATCTATAATAATATATAATACATTAGCAATCTCAACCTCTCTTCTTGAACATATCCAATTTCTGAGAGAGAGAGAGAGAGCATTTGAATGAGCAGTTACAAGCAAGTTGAAATTCAAATCGAAGATCAAACGACCCCACATAATAAATGGTGCCATCCATTGAAAGAAGATGGATTTGCAAACTTTATAACGAGCAAATTATTAGACAATCCGACGGTGGTGCACAAGATCTTCGGTGCAGGATCTTTCTTCAGCCCTCTCTTGTTCGGCAAATTCTTCGATCCTTCTGATGCTTTCCCACTTTGGGAGTTCGAATCCGATTCATTAATAATGCCACCCAATCTCCATAATAGCTCCAGCCATCGAAACATCGATTGGTCTCAAACGGATAACGACTTTGTCTTGAGAGCAGAAATCCCTGGTGACTTTTCAACTCTCTCTCTCTCTCTCTCTCTCTCTCTCTCTCTCTCTCTCTCTCTCTCTCTCTCTCTCTCTCTCTCTCTCTCTCTCTCTCTCTCTCTCTCTCTCTCTCTCTCTCTCTCTCTCTCTCTCTCTCTCTCTCTCTCTCGTTAATTGGTGATATATGTATATTATTATTAGGTAACACGGTTGAAGTTTGTATCGAGAATGGGAAGATTATGGAGATAAGTGGGCAATGGAGGCAAAAAAGGGAGTGGAAGAGCGGCCTTTGGTGGGAGTACGGCTATGTTCGGAGGATTGAGCTGCCGGAGCAAACCGATTGGAGAAAAACGGAGGCGCGTGTCAAAAACGACCTAGTTTTGGAGATCAAGATTCCGAAAAACACTAGAGAGTGTACTGTTGATGCACCTCCAAACTGAAACTAGCCATAGCTTATAGGAGATATATATATATTAAGATCACAAAAGACTTTCGGTTTGTTTTGTACAAATCGAATGTCACATAAAGGAAACAGAGTATTTTTCTCAAGATGTGTGTGTATGTATAAATTGGTTGGTTGTATGTACATGATTGATTTTCAGTCTGTTTTGGTGGATGCATGTACTATGATATATTATGAGGAATTTATTCACTGCAAGTTTTGATGGTCATCTAATGCAAGTTAAACGGAAACCACAAACATAGAAAATGCAAAATTACTGTTCATTCATCATTCAATGGGGATGTAGCTCAGATGGTAGAGCGCTCGCTTAGCATGCGAGAGGTACGGGGATCGATACCCCGCATCTCCATTTTTTTATTTAACCTTATTTTCAGGCCCAAAAAATAGTAGAACATGCCAAGTCCAAGATCCTTTTTGCTTGATTTTTCTTTTTTCCAATGCAATTTTCTTTTAAAATCGAATTATTTTCTTCAGAATTATTTGGTTTCAATTTACATATACAGATACCCAATTAGTTATTACTACACTTCAGCTTCATATTTAGCTAACTGTAGATAGGCCAACTAGTACTATCTTGATGAATTTGATCAATTGGTTCGAAATCTCAATTTTACGAGTTTATGTAGCATCGATTGTCGTTTTATCATTTAAATTCAAGTTATGCTAAATTTCGATCCATCACATCGACACTTATAATTTTATACAAATAATCGAAGATCGAATCAAATTGTGAAATAAACAATACAATTCCAATAATCCGAACCCCCCTCATTGTAAAAATTTCTCCTAATTACTATTTACTAATACAGAGTACATAAAATCTGAAACATACAAATATATAGCAACAGCTTTTCGTCGCAAATTCCGGTTTATGCCATTCGAGTCATCACTTCTTCTAGAAGTGTTGTGGTTTCTTCATAACATGACTCTATGTTTGGATAATTCTGCTTTCTCACTGCAGCCTCAAGCTGTCACAAAAAAATAATAAATAAATAAATAAAATTAAACAAAGACCATTAGTTTTAGTGTTTTATTTCAATTTCAAAGGATTTTTTGTTAAATTATTGTTTTTGAATAAAAAAGTTACCTTTTCGACATTGTCAAACAAACGATTGGCAAGATCGGTGAGCGACTTCTTATCGTCAACGGGGGCTGCGGAAATAACTTCGTCGAAATCGAAGTACATGAAAGTGGATTTGAGACGCAAATACCTCCGAACGTAATTCCATGCATCTCTCTGCTCAATCAAATCCCCCATAGCTATGAGGTCAAATGCATATTTCTTCAACCTGTGAATTCTCCCTTTTGTCCCTACATCCGCTATGTAGAGTCCCTTCCTCAGAAACGAACGTGTCCCCGTTTCTTCGTTGTTTATCTCTACTCACAAATCAAAATCACATATATAATAATTACAAAAAAATAAATAATAAATATTCAAATGAAATGTGGTTATACTATACGTACTGTTGGTAGCATATGGTACCGGTAGAGGGCCGTTGAGCCAAAAGCCATTGTCGTCTGCAATCGATTTTCCGACGGTGGCGCTTCCAAGAAGGGCAATTGTGGAAATTCCTATTGCGAGTCTTCTTGTAGTAGTTTGAACCGAGTTATCTCGATCAACTTCTTCTTCATCGGCCTTCTTCTTATCGAAAAAGCATGCAATTCGAGCTCGTTTCTGAATTTTCTCGACGCTGCAAATAGTGGGAATTACGTTGAAATTAGCTCTAGTTGCCATAGCTTGCTTTTCTTTCAAGAACTGGAGAAAGTGTTTAATTTTATTTATTTTTTTATTTTGACAAAAAAAATAATAATATGAAAGATTGATAAGGTCATGTGAAGAAGGTTACTGGTATATCCATTTGAAGAGTGGTGGATGGTGGATACTAGTTTGTCCATCAAATTTGCTTTATCTCTTGCATGAGGGTAGTTTTGTCATTTCCTCCATACTATAATTTGCTAAGAGTGCAATGGAGAAAATTCCAAATAATTTGGAAGAGGCCTACGAGATTATTTTGTCATGGAATTTGATTTTTGGTGGCTCTAAAGACAAGCACTATCCTTCAACTCACGGTAATTTCTTCCGGTTCCGACTCGGTTTCGTTTTCGACTTAAATAATAATTTCTTTTGATTCTGATTCAGTAAAAATGTACTAAATTATTAGCTCAATTATTTAATATTTCGTTAAAGTAATAGAATTTTGTTAATCCCAATTGTATTAATTTATACATATTTAACTGTATTTTTTATAAAAATGTACAAAATGGAGGATAAGACTTCAGCTAAAACTAACTCATTCATATATATATATATATATATATATATATATATATATATATATATATATATATATATATATATATATATATATATATATATATTATACTTGAAACATTTAATGATACAATTATTGGACAGAGTTGAATCATTCTGCACCTAAAATGAGTATGAAACAACAAGGATTTCCACAAATTGCAATAATTGGACTAATGACGTCACTTCCCAATTCCTACTTTTGAGCATCATCAAACTCAAATAAAATTAAAAAATTAAAAATTATTACATAGAGAGATCACTTTCTGCAGCTGCAATAACATCATTATCATGAAATAGCAGAACTAACTTTTTAGTTAAAAAACTATTGTGACAATCATCTTTTGTCAGCTGATTAGTTCTTCCCAGTTAGTGTGGCTCTTCTAATTAATTAGTTCCCCTAATTATTAGTTAATTCTGATTAAGGATCTAATTGCTGACCTCTTCATCAAATTCAAAGCTCAATTAAACATACTTTTAATCTCATTTTTTGCTTAATTAATCCACCTAATTAAAAATGTTTAATAATATTGGTGGAGTACTGTTTATTGTCTTCTATCTTTTTTATTTTATTTGTTTGGTTGAATGATGCAATGGTGCAAATCCAATACGGCCATCACATAACCAATTATCCAATGAATAATCAAACTTTTCCATAACAAAATAAAAATAAAAAGTTAAAATTGGAATTGTAATTGGCTAAAATTTTCAATTTTGATACAGTTTTCAAACAAATACCAATTCAATTAGTTTGACAAGGTTAATAGTGGCAAGACAACAAATAGAGATAGTCTTTTATAAAGATTTTTAAACATACACCACTCATCTTCAATCCCTTTTCTCATCATTGTTGACCAACACCATTTTGACACGTGCTATCCCTTGAAAATTGACATCTTTGTTTATTAAACCACATTCAAACTCAATATAAAAAAAAATAACAAATATGCGTTTGACTCGACTCGATTCAGTTATACATCAATCCGAATAGAATACTTATCTATTTGCAAAGTTTAGTTATGTGAAGTGGTCATCTACAATAGAATACTTACCTATATGCAATCGTCTTTCTCTCAAAGTATGTACCTAAACAAAGTGAACAACCAAACTACGTAGATCTGTTCAAATGTCTATTGTGCACGAATGTGATTATATGTGCGTGTAAGTGTGGGGGCACGCGCGTCACTCTACGTGGTGTGTGCACGTGTGTGTGACTATGAATGGAAGATTTTGATGATGGCAGTGGTGGAAAGTGGGAGTGGAGTTTAACAAATTGCCCGTAATTTTAAGTCGAATTGAGCCAATTCGTCTCATTTTGACTAAAATCATTCGACATGAAAAGGTTTTGGGTCGAATTCAATTAACCTAATCGATGTTGACTTACACACAATCACATACATATGCATGCGGAATATACATGGACCAATACAAATAATATTTGAATAAAAAAAAAAAAAAACTAAAACTAAAAAAAAAAGAAAAAAAAACATTTAATTCACTAGACAGTGAAATAAATTTGGTTAGAATATTACGCACCCACAGATTCTCCATTAAGTTTCAACTCACGATGAAAGCCATCATCTATCCGCAATTCCCATTTTTCGCCCAAATGCTCAAATCCGAAACCCCCTCCCACCCAATCATTGTCTCTCTGTGTTGAATTGCTCCGGCGCCGGTATTAATTTCTCTTTTCCCCGGCGACTGATCACTTATGGTTTCGCCGGAGAACACGAATTGGCTGTACGATTACGGGTTTGAAGATAACCCTGTTCCCGATGTCAATTTTTCTGCTCCGAATTCTGGATTCTCTTGGCCCATGCAAACTTTGAATGGATCATCGAATGTCAGGTACTTTTTCCAGTTTCTGTTACTGTAATTTTACCCATTTGTAATTCACAGGTCTCCGGCCTTTTGTGAGTTTTTGATGGATTCTCTTATTTTCTATTGGCAATTTGGCATGTTATACTGTTGTCTAATTTGTTGCTGTGCTTCAAATATCATCTGATGTTATGGGGTTTGTTTATTTATTTCGAGCTAATTCGTGTTTTTTGTGGTGTTTATTAGCTTCTATAATTTTTTTTTTCCATATACGCCACGTGTTTGTATGATTTTCTGATGTTCTCTTGTCAAGTGTTCATGTATTTCGATCTCTCTGGTGTCTTCTGAAAATCATAAAACATTGTCTTATTTGTGCGTTTTTTTTACTCGGTATTTTCTTAATTTTAAATTTCACACTTTGTTCTTGAGTTTGGGATTATGAAAAAGGGTTTAAATCTTGTTCATACATTTTTGAGTGCACTTAGCTTTAGATTGATGGTGTAATATGCTGCGTTTTTTGGTTACGAAGTGGAAGACAATTTATAGATGATATTAGTTACTTTATTTGATCTCACTCTTCTCTGTTTTCACATGTTGGATTAGTCTTCTAATTATGGCTTAAGTTTTTATTTGTGAGGTTTAAGGTGAGGCAAAACCATAGTGGTCCAGCTTTGGGTCTCTCTCGATAAGGTTCACTGTAGTATATTTGGTTCGTGCAAATATAAATTTGGGTCTCTCTCGATAAGACATCTTGTCTTGGTAATTATGACTAAATATATTCTGGATAAGGATTGCCTTGTATGAATATTGACTTGCAAAATATATGTATTTGGTTTTCTTTTTTCTTTATGCTTTTTCTTGTTGCTTCCAATGCTGGCAAATGTGAATAAATCATGTCTTACGGGTCTAGCTATGTTTTTGATCTTGAGAGGCTTATACTTTATGGGACATGAACTTTCAAGAACTTAATAAGGCGCAAGATCTTGTTTGTTCTGATATAATTCTAATGAAGTTTCAATTGTATGTAAGACGTAATCCTCAACCATTTCAACTTTATTTATACATTTTCCTATTTCTTTTTGGAATATTATTCATATCCTCCTGTTTCCCCTACTTGTTTCACATTAGCAAATAAATTTATCACTAAATTTTTTTTCTTTTGGTGTTTTCATATACTGATAGTTTGCAAATTGATGGATCATCTGGGGAATCGGACATGCAGAAAGAAGCTGGCTCCAAAAAGCGGTATGAAGCTTTTGTCCCTTGACTGTCTAGTTGATGTAATTAATAAGTTGATTATCCGGCCTAAAGATATCTGTATCTCAAAGCAATGGTTGTAGGTAAATAGCAGTCTGATTGAGCTGCATCTGTTTGATTTTATTTTTGTTGAGTGCTGGGAAAATGAAGGGTTGGGGGTTCATTCTTATTGTGCATTTCACTGGATTTCTGACTTAGTACTCTAAGCGGCTATGTAAGTTTACATTAAAGGGAGAAGCCACTGAAAATGAAAATTAACAATTAACTACTGACAGTGCACCGGAATGCTTTCAACTGTCTTTCGTTAGACCTTCATTCATCCAAATAACATGACGTCTGACATTTTTATATCCTTCCACAGTACTAGAACTGAAGCATGTGCTCCATCAAGCTCTAAAGCATGCAGGGAGAAACAGCGGAGGGATAAGTTAAATGACAAGTAATTGTGTTCTCTTCTTCTTTCACATTGCTGGTTTTCCATTTATTCTGTACCTATAGTTGTTGCTTCATCATGTCTTTAGATTTATGGAATTGGGTGCTCTGCTTGAGCCCGGTAGGCCTCCAAAAACAGATAAGGCTGCTATTTTGGTCGATGCTGTTCGTATGGTAACTCAGCTAAGAAGTGATGCGCAGAAGCTCAAGGACTCAAATTTGAATCTCCAGGAAAAGATTAAAGAGCTGAAGGTAATCTTTTTATTTAACTCTTATGCTAGACAATGTCTTGGGTAGAGATGTTCTTACTCTGGAAACTTGGTCCTTCTGGAAGAACTTACTATATTTGCTCTGTGAATTTTTACATTTTGCTTAGTTTGCTAGTATTGGTTTGTAAACCAATGGAGATGGATGAATTGTGCTATTGTTATTCATTACTTTTATTTCTTCTTTCCCTAGGCTGAGAAGACTGAGCTTCGTGATGAGAAGCAAAGATTGAAGGCTGAGAAAGATAAGCTTGAGCAACAGCTAAAGACAATGAACACCCCTCAGCCTGGATTTTTACCAGCTCCTCCTGCCATTCCGACTGCATTTGCTGCTCAAAATCAGGCCGTGGGCAACAAAATGGTGCCTATTATCAGCTACCCAGGTGTTGCCATGTGGCAGTTCATGCCTCCTGCTTCTATTGATACATCTCAGGACCATGTACTGCGCCCACCGGTTGCCTAAGTCGGCAACTGAATCCTGTAGTGGTGGTTCTCTTTGTGGTCTAGTTGTTACGTAATTTGTCAGTGTTTTTGACTGTATTAGTTTTTGGTCGACTGTCTTATTTGGGTCTGGTGAATTATGGAGATCAGTTTGTGATTGTTGAACTTTTAACTTGTATCCGATGAACCATGATGATCAATTATGATTGTTGAACTTTAATCCAGTTTAACTTTATTCTAATGTTTACATGTGAATTGCCCCATGAATCATGATATATGTTCGGAAGCAAAAAAAATGAATGAACTGTGATACATGTAAGAACTTGAAACCGAGTAAGAGTTCCCAAAATTTGAAGCCTGGGGCTGTTATCATCCCTGCACATAGATTCTCTATACTTCTTTCGCAGAACTTTCCATGGGTGTCCTGCTACCTCTCGTTTACAAGTATATAAAGCGTGTAAAGAAGTTTTCATTGTTGAATATTTTCTAAGATTCTCTTAGGTGGCAGCTTTTTATGAATCTATCTGAGAAGTCAACGTACTTGGTCCACAGAGGGCGAAGCCGTGGAAATGCTATATCCAGCCAAGGCTTTGCTCGGCCGTTGAAATGGACGACTCCAGCACTTTCAGCATCTGCAATGGTTGTGTTATCCTGGTACCCTAATCCCAGCATGTGCCAGAAGGGATTGATGACGTGGACATGACCATGGAAAGCTATTAGGCCTGGAGGTAAAGTTCCTAGTTGCCATAAACTGAGGTCCGATTTCAGATTCTGCAACGAGAAAATAAGGTACACATTATAGAATATGGGGTTATGGGGTTGTGTGAAATCATCAGCTAATATTGCAGGTTACCTCTTCGAGCCAGAAATGGTATGTTCGACTTATATTTGTCCTTCTCCAAGCTTCTAGATCGAATATGTTCATGCCGTAGGCCCATGCGCATTCGTTTGGATTGAAGCTGTTTGCTATCAGAGGATGGGAGAAGTTCAGGTAGCTTTTGAACCTCTTTGACATCACGAATTTGTCCTCTCCTCTGCATGTTTCGACTGCACCGTTGACTTTTCCATTCATGTCAATGTCCCACAGAGCCGAAAGGTCAGTTTGGACAACAATGTCATCATCTAGGAACACTACTTTGTTGAGACTTGGAAACAACTGCAATAAATCGAAGGATCAAAATTCCAAGAATGTCAGACGAAATATGTGATATATGTTGAGAGTTGAGACTTACTTCTGGCAAATGTATACGTATGTGATTCATCAAAGAATTGTACTTTGGGCTTAGTGCCTGCAACTTTGCAGCAATTACATTTGGTTTCTCCGTGTTATTCGCCACAATAGCCGACGACCCTCCTCTGAACCGTGACCGCACTCTTTGGTCCTTCTCCATGGCTTCCAAAACAGGTACCTTCCCCTTTGTGAACCAATCAAAATGGTGCAAAGCTTTGACCTCAATGATTGCAGGTGTTAGAGAATGGAGAGAGAACCAAGCCTGCATCGGATAATAGGTCTTTCCGTCCGTTATTACATGGAGAACTACCTTTTCTGGGCGCAACGAGTTTTTCACGAGTGACGATGCAACGACTGAGGTGGCGAGAACATTGTCAGATGCTAGGACAAAGTGAAAGAACGAGTTATCAACGAGTGCCGGGACTAATTCTGCCAAGGGAAGCTGAAGACGAGCGTTGGCGTTAATGGCGTGCTCGTTTGCTAGTTTTAGAGCGAGGCAGTGGAGCTGCTTAGGTATGCTGCTCGATGCCACGTGGCGGTACAGGTATTCCTGGATTTTTGCAGTTCTTGTCCTCTGTTCGAGCAGTGTGACCTGTAAGAAAAAGAATTCAGATTTTCTTGCATTAGGAGAAGACATATTATATTTGATTGATCGTACCATTGCTTTGAGCTTGACCGCAAAAGTCTTGGCATCAGGTCTTTCATCCTTAATCTCTGCTACAAAATCTTCCATGGTTTGAGGAATTTCTGGACCTGTTTGAATTTCACCTTGAGTAACAGGTTCTTCCAGTACTTGATATATCACTTCAGGAACCTGAGAGGAACCATGTAAGTTTTTATACAGGTTAAAATTTCCGACTTAATAATGGAAGCATGTTGTTGAAAAGTAGGGATCAGGATATTTACGGTAGATTCGAGTCTTCTTCCCAAGATTCTCGGTCCCAATCTTTTCCCCAAGCAACCTGCATTGGATCGTAAATACATGATTCGGTAAGTGATAGAGTATCATCTGCAATCAAATATTTGCAAGATCTGCATGATCATATATATGCATATAATTACTGCAACTACTAATTAGGTTGTGCTGTATATTAAACTTTTAAGGTACCTAAACTGGAACATTTAGTTTCTCCATCAATGGTTTCCACAGCAGTCAAAACAAACACGAACCGGAGAAGGAAAGTGAAGAACAAAACGGAGTAGAAGACCATGCGATAAGACAATCTTCTGGAGCCAATCTTCACTTTGATAAACTCCCTAACACCTTTTGAAGGCAACAGGGTAACATGCCTCAAGCTCGGCGATATATGCAGCTGCATTTTATTCAGGTCTTCCTTCTTTCTCTTTCCGCCCCAAAAGAGATAAACCCCACAAAAGAAATCACTTGCAGTAGCTAGACATTCATTTAGCAATAATGCATCCAAGAAAGTGAACCCCAAATGTAAGAAAATAGAATGCTGTGGTGTTTAAGGTTGTTGTCTTTCACCTAACCTTGCTTAGTAATGAGGTTATTAGGTATACTTACAGAGGTTCTTGATTTTTTTTTTTCGCGAATATTGTTTTTCAAGAGACGAAGAAGAGAAGTTTGTTTGAGAGAAAGAGACTTGAGACTGAGAAGGGGGTAGTGAATGTAATGAATTGAAGAGAAAGAGAGAGAGAGCTTTATGGGTTTGGTTTGGTGTGTTGCTTCACTTTGCCTCCAAATAAAAAGTATATTTGAAAAATACTTCTGGTTTGGCTGCTTTTGATATAAACACAACATCTATATGGAAAATGACTTCTTTCTTTTAATTTCTTTTATAATAAACAAATAAAATAAATACATTAAAAACAAATAAAATAAATACATTAAGAACAAAAAAAATTGGATGGTGTTTTTCTTGAGGTCAATTGCTCGGGTGGTGGGTGTGAACTTGAGGTTGTTGTTGGGTTTCATTTGAAGCATAATATTTGTTTTTGTACTAATCAATAATTCTTCTCTTCTTTCATAATAAAAATACTCCTACTACAAAAAAGATAAATGTAATAGTTTTGTGGTGTGCAAGTAAAGCCGATCGTTCGTCTCAAGTTTCCTTTAGACCTAAAAAGTTGCGAAGACACCGGAACAAAGAGAAGTTAATGGAGGACTATACATGAATATGGCTACAATTGATATCTTTATCAAATACATTATCAAATACAGTAAAACCTTTATAAATTAATAAAGGTTACATGAATGATTGATTTAGCTGATAATTCGAATTTGAGCATGGATTTCAAGTTTATAGAATAAATTCTTGTCTAAATTTCTGGTGGAGACATGCTAGATTTTTAATCAATCAGACACTATTCAAAGAAAATAAAATAAAAATTAAAACAATAATAATAACGTCTCATAGAACGTAAACCAAGATGACAATAAAGAAACTCTGCTATATAATAAACTAAATCAATAACCAATCTTTGTGCCTGCATGCACAAAAACTAGGGTTCACATAAGTATCATGAAGTCGATGACGGAGCCATTCTTAATATTGTGCTCGGCAAGAGTCCCGGTAAAAAGTTCTTTTCCGTTAAAGAACAACATTTGACGTTCTGTCGATACACAGTTTTGCAGCCCAATATAAATCATCAACGTCTCTATTGTATCCGTGCTCTGCACCTTAACCGTCCACGTCTGACCGGCCATATGCATGCTTCACGATAACCTCAATCTGAAATAAAGTTTAATATGAACCATCAATAGTCTATTATCGAAAAGATGCATGTATATATATATGAACCCTAAAAACAATAAAGTGATCGAACTACGTACCGCCATTATATTATTAATTAATCGAACAAGACGAGGAAAACAGAAAACGAGAGCTCGAAAGAATGGAGAGAGATATTGTATTGTGTTTGATGATGGTGATGCAAAGAGGAGGGCTATTAGGGTTTATATTGAGAGGAAATAAGTCTTTTACCAACACTGAAACACGTTTACTTTTTATATGTTAAGAAGAGTTTAAATTCTTATCGGATTAGTATAAACCTGACCTGATTATATGGAAATATACGAATCTTTGAATAGTTAACAAATTCTCTAAAACTTTGGTCTCAAAAAAAAAAAAAAAAAAAAAAAACAAATTCTCTAAAACTTAACTTAAATATTATTAATATTACCAAATCTTATTTGAAGTTTTGGTTGGATGAATATTTAGCAGTGTAGAGTTGATAATAATTATAAAATTAAAAATAAAAAAAAATAAGAAAAATATAATAATTAATAAAATTAATAAGTTATTCGTTAATATATAAATTAATAATTATTTATTTATTGATATTAATTAGTATTATGCTAAATTAATATAATTTTTTTGTTACAACTATATTCTCCTCTTTTATTGGAAATTAATGTTTTTGATTTTTTAATTTTTCCGATTATTTATTTATTTACTTCATAGAACTGGAATTTATTTTTCACTTCTGATTTTCTTTGATCTTTATTTGAAAATTTTCGGAAATTGTGATATGTTCCACAATGAGAGATAAAAGAGGAAGGTTTGATTCAGTACGTTTACTCCAAATTATAAGGGTTACAAATAACAGAATACGCTGAATGTGCAACTAAACATGCAAATAAAAAAATAACAAATAGAAAACAAAAATTAATTTGAAAAAAAAAAGAAAAAACAAAATGGAGATGAGAGCATGACCATGGTTACGGTTAGAACTAGAACCGAACCGTGGTCAACGGTTTTTTAAATAGAACCGAACCGGTTTGACCAAAACCGAAGCAGGAACCAGAGGTCTTACCGTTTTTTCAAAAAAAAAAAAGATGAAAATATTTCACGTGGCGGCCTCAAACGGCCGAATTTTCAAACAAAAAAAATTAAAAATTCTCAAACGGTCGGATTTAAAAAGAAATAAAAAAATAAAAAATACAAACAATCATAAAATTCGGATTTTTTAAAAGGACAAAAATATTTTTTTAAAAATTTAACTTCAAGAATAAGTATACTTTTCAAATGTCTACAATAATTTTATCAAAAATTTTTGCAAGTGTTTAACAGTTTTCAAGTGTTTAAATATATTATAAAAAAAAAACAAAAAACAAAAACAAAACCGGTCCAACCGGCGGTTTGAACCGGAACAGGACTGGAAACGCCGGTTTTTGAACCGTAAAAAACCGCTAATATTCGGTTCGGTTCGGTTCCGGTTCCTCCGAGGAAAATACGAATGGACCTCTACTATTGCAATGTTTGGGGAGGGATTGGGGGTTTATCTAAGAGCCCCTTATAGAAAATTCCATTTTTACAATGATCAGATATTGGAAAAATTGCTTAATACAATCTGCAAGTATTAATACAGAAATGATAGGAACCAAAAAAAAAAAAACGAAAAACACCATGCAAAAAGACCATCCTTGAAAAAGAAATCATAAATCAACAGCTTTAGTTTTCAATTAGATGGACAAAATCCTACAAGTGGTAAACATCAATTAAGGAAGCTACGGATCACAGACCATTTTCCATCCATCAAAATGTAACTTAAATATATATTTTCTGATGATGTTACTAAATACCGTTAAGGGCAGTAGCATTAAATACCGTTTTAGAAGCTCAAGAACTTGCTACCACATCCC
This sequence comes from Erythranthe guttata, assembly GCF_056151865.1. Classification (NCBI taxonomy): domain Eukaryota; kingdom Viridiplantae; phylum Streptophyta; class Magnoliopsida; order Lamiales; family Phrymaceae; genus Erythranthe; species Erythranthe guttata. The sequence continues at coordinate 18,653,340 of NC_142545.1, read as the reverse complement.
ACCTCCATATCGTCCCGTCTTCACAGCAGCAGAGAATTGTGCTGTAGACAATCATACAGAGAACACTAATCACATTATCCAAAGTCGTATAACTATTTTTGAGAAAAAAACACGAAATGCTTGGCATATTTTACCTTCCATCATAGGACATAGCAGTCAATCTAATAGCAGATTTTGATTGAACATGAGATAATCTGAGCATTCAATCAAATAATTAGGTTCAGAGAATATGTTAGTAAAAGAAATATTAAAAATAAAATAAAATGTGACGACTGACCTAGCTACAAGTACCGGGGGATTTGATTGGACTTCCCATACATATATCTTGCCTTCTCTATTCCCTGGACATTGTCAAATTGAAATAAAATGAGATTTTGTGGTATTTTACTGTATTGTAATGAATTGGTATTCGAGAGATTCATCACAAAAAATAAAATAGAATGGATTACCTACTGCAGCTAACTTGTTATGGAAATCGCAGGAAAACTTGATAAACCAAATATCACACTCGGGAACTGGATACTTTTGAAGGATGTCAATTGTACCCTGAACAAAAATCATTGTCTTACTCCGACTGTAAGCCTACATTCAGTATGACCGTAAAGGTAAATAACCCAAATAACTGATTCTAACCTCTCCAGGCGATTGCTCTTTCATTTTCGGTTCCCATAGTACAAGTTCATTATCAACACTCTGCAAACAGAAAATACAAGTTGTTCTCAATGGAGCACAAAAATGGCTAACTTAACTTGTATTATCCACATATTCCTGTTTCTAACTATTGGAGAGTCTGACAATACTAGTTTCCTGCGGTTTCTCAGTGAATTGTGAATATCACATTTCTCACCGAATAACTCGGATTAGTTTTATTGCAGTTGAAGTTACAAAAATACCTAAATTCATACGCAAGTGAGTTTAAAAGTTGGTCTTCCTTAAGTTACATATATGAATGTGTGTGAGAATACCACTAAATTGGAGTCCAGATTACAATGTGTTTATTTTGCAGAAAAGGTTTCAGAATTCACCTTGGACAGCATGAAATCACCAATCCACCGATTGCAGTCGACGTAATTGTTGTGTACCGATGCAATAAATATCTGGAGAAAAAACGGACATATGATTCAGAAAAATGACAAACAGCAAAAATATGGATCAGCGGCATGAAAGGAAAAGGAGAAATTGAGAGAAGAGGGCAAAAAGAAAAATTACTGACTGGAAACTGCACATATTTCGTAGGGAACTTGGAAGGAAGATCTGTCCATGTAAAAGATTTCTCAACATACGTCCAAAATTCTGCAAAAAAGTTCAATACATAAATATATAATAACTAATACCAATAAATAATAGAGGACTATGTTCTCTAAACAGCAGAACCCATCACAACACAGTAATAAGGTAAGCGCAAGTCGTATATTAGGCACAAAGGTTTGACAGAGAAGCAACTGATAATAGAATAAAATAAACATACTTTCTCCTCGTTTACAGGCATATAGAAAAATTACGATTCATCAACTGTGCAACTAAGATTGAACAGATTGGTTACTGTATGCATATGCTAATTACATAGTCTGAACTTTGCAGTCACAAAATGACCATGAAACGGAAAAAAGAACTATGTTGGTAACATAAATAAGGTGCAAATGACCATAAAACTGTTTTTATTTTAATTCTAACATGTTCCCGAATTTCAATGGTGCAAATGATTCTTAAAATTTACAAAGTTCTTATAAGAGTATAATAGATCAATTAGGTGATGTTAGCATACATTTAAGATGAGAAATTAAGGTACTTAGGACGTATTAGGCTTTAGTTGTAAGTTGGAAATCTTGACTGTTAATGTTGCCAAGTTAAGTTTAGGTTGCAGTTGAACTACCATAAGCAATTATTCTTAACAATTGGAAACAAAAATAAAGTAAAAATTCCGAACAACTGCATTCATATTTCATCATATTGCAAGTAATTTTGTATTGAAAATTGTAAAATAAGTAGATAGGATCAGTCTACCTTTCATCGACCAGATCTTGACAGTATTATCCATTCCACAGCTTGCTATGTGGTATATGTTGGAAGGATGGAAGTCCTGCATTAGCCATAGCCCAAGAAAAGTAGAACGCTCAAATGCCACATCAACACATAATCCTCGTATTCCAATATATATATATATATATTCTTACGTACCACACTAAGTACTTCATTGCGATGCCCACCAGCACCAGCAAATATCAAAATGCATATCCCGGTATGAATATTCCACAGGCGTACAGATTCATCCTGACCCATATTTTTGTTAAACAAGTTTTATTCAAGCGAATACAGCAATCATTCACCTCATATTTTTTAAGACGGTACAAGAAATTGGTCATCTCACATTTCTAGGTATAATAGTAATATTAAGTCGGTGCTTATACAAACATAGATCAATAAAATACTTACTTTGCTTGCTGATAGAACGAGTGATGGTTTGAGTGGCTGAGTTCGAATTTCATTAATTGAATCCCCATGTCCTACAAAGCTCTGCAGAAACGGATATCAGGAGGGAAATAAAATATAAAAGAACTCGTTCCAAACAAAATCATCCTACATTTCTGATGATAGACTGCAAATTACTATGGAAGCTCAATATTCAGATTTACCGTAAAATGTACCTTGTATATCTTCTCACTGCCAGTATCAATAACACGGATGATTCCATTAAGTCCACCAGCCACCAAAAACGGAGTTCCGTCTGTATTGCAAGCCCAACTGACAGTGTAAAACGATTCGTCTTTCTGATCTACACAGCAAACGGAATACCAGATACCGTCTAAGAATACGGCTTATCGTTAAAAAGAAAATCAAATTCAATTAACAATGAGTTGAAAATTCTTACATCTTCATCAATGTATGACTGCAGCACAGCTATAACACCACCTTCTAGGCATTGGTATACAGTCACCTGAAACACACCAAATAAATGACGCAAAATTTACCAAAACAGCCTTCAATTTTGCACACAAATTCTCATGGATAAAAATAGGAAACAAATAAAATTGAAATGTATCTTAGTGAGAGGAGTAAGAGTAGGTACGCGATTGCCACCGGCTGTGGCGAAGGCGTTGAAATAACGCGAGTCGATGAAGTTGAAAACGACGGCGTAAATTGGGCGTTTGCCTTCCTGGAGTCTGTTGGTGACCCTGTACTCCCGCTTCTTCGACGGCGTTAGCGAACCGACCACCGGTTCGCAACCTAACGGAACCTTCGCCATTTTCCCCTAACCCTCCGACCGGCGCAGATTAGCAGCACCTGTTATTCCCTTCTACTGAGTTGGCTCAGTGCTTTTTCGCAACCCAGCTCCGAGTTTCGGTCCCGGCAGGGGTTTTACTTGCAGCGGAGACTGCGATACCTGTCTGGTTGTCCCCCAATTCTTTTGACTAAAGTCGCGTTATGTAAAAAGCACGACTTCTGGTATTTCCACTTTGCATAATTTATTGTGTTTTGATGGTGCAAAGTGTTATTAAATTTGTTTGAGGGTACAAAGTGTAAAAAACTATATTTTAAGGGTGCAACGTGGGATTAAGTCATTTTCAAACATAGGTGGGCCGATTAATGGGCTGGATCTGTCTCATGGGCTTGATTATCTAATATAACCCGACCCGTAAATTAACCGAGTCGGTTTAGAAAAATCAGGAGCACCAAAACCCATGAACACTCGCAAAAACCGCGAACAATTTTCCTTTCTGTTTTCATCAAATTTGGCTGCAAAAGATCCGCTAAATTATCACCCAATGCGATTCCATTATACAGATCCATTCCCCGTGAATCCTCAACCCTATAATGTTATGGAAACCCTCGCATTATCCAGCTTTTGCCTCAATTATGCTGTTGGTTTCGGCAGGGTGTACCATGCAGGGGAAGAGGTGCAATTGCGCGAAGAATCGGCTTTTACTGAGGTGATTTTTCACTTTAATTTTTGCCATTTACTGGAAACAGTGCGTTGAAGTTTTCATTTTTCTTCTTGTTCGGCTTTATATGTATGTGTATAGTGGAAACAGTATTGAATTTTTGGAAGATTAGGACCCCTTTTTTTTGTTGCTGAAGCTAGGTAGCCCTAGTTGTACATAATGAATTGACTTTCTTTTGGAGGATTGTGGAAATTTTACTTGCGGGTTAATATGCATGTTGATGTTTGTGTTATTGGAAAGTTTCACATGTTTGAAAAGAGAAATTAAGTTAGGTATGTAGGTTTAATGGGAACATGGTCGGATCTTGAGTTTTCTATATGTTGTTGCTTATAGTGATCCATGATTTGGATTGGGCTCTTTTTCTTTTCCTTGCTCTCTCCTGTCACGCATAGTGTTTGGGTGAAAACTAGACGTATGTTGATAAATTTTGACCTAGGTTTTGGTATGTGGTAAATCTGAAATGCAATTTTAGTCTAGACAGAAAACTATGTGGATTCGTAATTCGCTGCTTAGAGGGACTATTGTCTCAAAAATTTCCTCGTATTGGAGGAAAGGGGTCTTAGCCAACTCAAAAAATTGTTTGGTTCTTGAATAAAGCATTTTGTAATTGAATGTATACCGTGATTGAATTTTTTTTGTACTTTAGAAGGGGGATTCTCAATACATGGATTGTGAGAATCTCTGATGAACATAATATATATGAAGTTTCAGGGTAATTAAGGTATAAGGAAATCTCAATGGTAGTTCTTACCACCACCACCACAACCTCCTCTATTTAAGGGTATTCAGTTTGATCATTTGTGATTTTATGCTTTACTGTATATACTTCTTTCTTTCTTAAAAAAAATCTCAATTCATGATGAATTAATAGTTTGATCACCAATGAGTAGAATGAGTGCTTCAGCTCAATGGGCTCAAATATATTCATCGCTCGTGTAATGCCAAGTGATAATACTTGTCAAAGTTGTGCCGCTCCATCGGTTCCTATTGCTTAAGCCAATTACCGCAGATATGAATTTGGAAGCGCTTGGAACTGTTATATCTCTTCATACAAGACCTATTTTAGTGTTAAAAGCAAGAATTGAAAAAAAAAATGTTTCGTTGTCCTTAAATAATACTTTGCAGCAAATTTTAATCCCCCACCCTACCCTAGGTTCTGCATCTTGAGGTAATGGATTCATCTGCACTCCTTAATAGACAATTTCCTTTAATTTCACATCTACAGTTACTGGATGTTTTTATAGACAAGTAGAAGCAAAATTATCCCTGATTTTTTTATGAGGGACAAACTCTTGAACTTCTAGCCTTATTTTTAGGTGATTTATGATTAACTGGCCTTAAATTAGTTGCCATATTTTTCATATGATCTTGGTATCTGTGATTAATAGAGTGATATGATTATTATTTTCTTTTGAACAAAATTATCTCTAAATTTGTTACGAGGTACAACCTTTTAAGCTTCTACCCTGCTGCTTAGGTGATTTATGGTTAACTGGCCTTAGATTTATTGCTATTTTTTCATATGATCTTGGTATCTGAGATTAAGAGAGTCAGGTAATTATTATTTTTTTGAACAATCGAAGTCCTAAAACTACTTTCGCTAATTGTGGTATATTCCAGTTTTCATATAGCACAAAGAATTTGGACTAAAAACAATTTCTCTATTTGTCAGATCTTGATTTTCTAAATCAATATCATCATGAAACTTTAAAATAATGGTCTAAGAAGATGGTTGTAGTAGAGTCTTCATTGTCGCGGAAACTTTAACAAAGTCAAAATGCAAACTGAATCTTCCTTTTGTGCTCACAAAAATCAGATTGGGTGATGATTGAAAGCCATTCCAATGGGATTCATTCAGGACGTGTAGAAATTGGACTAATGTTGTTGTGGATCTATGTGGCCAGGTTTTTAGAGAGATCAACTTTTTGTTGGGAAAAATGGAGTGATCTTTGCCTGATTTAGCATTTTGCAATACGTTTGGTCCTGAGACGAGATATAGTATGTGATTTAACGAAGTCTGAATTGAATTCCAAATTTAATTGTGCACCACACTGTCCTTATATGCACTTGAGACTTGGGCCAGCCCCAGAAGTTGAGTTGTTATTGGATTTATGATTTTCGGACTAGGTTTAGGCAAAAAAATATTAGTCCAGTCCATAATTAATTGAACCGTTGGGCCAACACAACAGTTAATCTTTTCCACCGGTTGCGTCCGTTACCAAACACTATTTATGACTTGTTCTAGGGTTTATATCTGTTCTTACAGTCATCTTTTACACACACAAACTCTCCGCCGCAGCGAAAGCGAAACAAGAGCAAGTTACATAGATTCACTTGGTAATCCTTCGGTTTTCTTTTTCCCTTTTAATGCTATCATAATTTGTGTCTTATGTATAGATCTTTTGGATTCTCCTGTGGTACAGGCTGCATTTACATTAGCTTCACTTTGTAATCCTACGATTCTTTTTTTTACCTTTTTCTGTGTTATCATCATTTTTGTGGTTATGTAAGATCTTTTTGGATTCTCCTTTGGTACACTTTATTTGATTTTATGTCAAAATTTCCTTTCTGATACCTACTTGAATTTTGCTCTGCATGCATGCGGTTTATGATTTATAGAATTATGGGTTAATTAAGTCAACATTAGTGTTCGTGATAGTGTTTAATTTCGCTTGATGTTATGCGATTATCAATGAGTATGTGTTAATTATGAAATAGATTTCTTGCCTTGTGTATTTTCTTTCTCCTTTTGTTTTTAAAAATCTGTGAGATTTGCTCCTGCTCCCTTGTGATACCTTCACTTGTCCATATGGACCGATCCATGATTTGAGAGGTAAAAAAGTGGAAGGAAGAGATCTCAATTGAATGAGTGGAGTTCAAGAATCTTGATGTGTGTATTTCAGATTGGTTGCTTATGGCATCTGTGATACAATTTTATTACATACAACAACAAAAAATGTCGTATTTTTCCTCTTCTGTGCAACATCAAACTACATTATAGTGGACTTTATGGTGTGCAATGTAGTATTTTTTTATTGTGATATTAGTGTAGTATTTATGTTGAAGGTTTAGTGGATAAATATAATAAACTATTGTTATTTTTTGCTTAGTCCATTTATAGTCCTATTATCAGAAAAGCACTACCTCAACCAAATAGAAGCTCGATCATTAAAATTTTATCGAAGACCTCCTTCAATAGATTCATAGAACTCCAAGATTAACTTGAAGACCTCCCTTAGTGGACTGCATAGAACTCCAAGATTAACTTTAGCAGTAAAAGATCATTTCTAATCTTTTCGTTTTTCATACTGATCAACTACATGAACATACTCATAAGTAGGGGTGTTCATTCGGTAAAGCCGCACCGAACCATACCGAAATTTAGTGTAAAATATAATATTATATAGGAATATGTAGAAAAAAATGTCTACAAATAAAGTACCCCTATTCGGTGGACACCGACCTACCCATAATTTTCAAATAAGAAAATTGAATACTGAACCAAATAAGCGATTCAGTATTCGGCACGTGCCGAAATTTTGTTTCGGCACAGTTTGATCGGTTTAGCGTACCGATGAACACCCGGACTCATAAGCAGATGCACAAGATAAAACAAGAAAACAGTCGAATTAATATAATTTCTTTCTATTTGTTTCTATGAACCTAAAGATTTTGCCATTTCTAATAGTAGGAAAAATGAAAATTTGCCAATCCTTGAGCGAATTCTTCAGCAATCAAGCGAATTCTTGCATCTCTTTATCCTTTTCTGGAGGCAAAATATGTGTTGGGACATGATATGCCAAGACAATCTTAAACTTTGTGTTATTGTTTTGGTGAACTGTGCTTCTGGACTCAATCTTGGGGCAATGCTGTTTTGTTCATTGGTTTCGCTATATAAAACATATATTGTCTAGTTGGTACTTTTTGTACAATGATTGGAGTACTTCAACCAACTTTGTCTAGTTTGCGTATTCCAGGACAAAGGAAAATATACTTTTATGTAGCTGTTGTTCGCCCATTCATTAACTCATTCATTGTCTCAATATATGTAATGCTGGATCTTAATGATTGGTTAGTAAACTCTTGATTAACTTTGACAACAAACAACATCTAATTGATAAGAACTACAAGTTTATTTGTCTAGACTCCCAATTGATTGAGGCTATTTTCTGGAATATTATTACCATGAGCTCGGTTTAGGAATTTTAGAAACTGGACCCGAATATGATATCGAGGATTTGACTTGCTTCAGCTTGATAAGTGTAGTTCAAAAACGAATCTCTCTAAAACGTCTTGAGAAAAAGGGAAATGTCTGGCATGTTTATTTTAATAGAATCATAAGATTCTTGTCAGTCCATTTATTTTTTCAAGTCTATTATGTGTATCTGACTTACACAAACTTGGGATGGCAAGAAATTAGCCAAATCCCTAACTTTTTGAACTTCGTCCACTCAAGGTTAAATTAGTTCTGACCAGAACTAGCTGTCTAGTTGCCAAACTCAACCATTTATCCGATTGAGTTGGCTGTTGTGAATTCTGATGCCCAAAGACTATGCAAGAGTCAGTCAAAGATTTATATCTTCTGTGCTCTTATACTTTATACACTCTCAGCAAGTTTGAAATTGGATTCAGGCTGTTATTATCGTTGGTTACCTCTCTTTTCTTTTTATCTCGTCTTTTTTTGTGTTTTGATTTTTATGTATGTGCTTATGTCTAAATCTTTTGCTATTCTTCATGATATGGTTTCAGACTGGATTGTTTTATGAGCTTCATTTGAATTACAAGATTGTATTTAACCAGATTGAAATAGCTTCTGGTCTTCAGGTACTTGGAATTCTAACATTCTGTAAACAAGACTACATTGAAAATGAATCAAGAATAAATTTTATTTGTTGATGTAAAACCATCCCTCAAAGGGCCAGAAAATTATTGAAAACAAATTACCTTCTCTGCCTGTACTAGGCAGTTCTTCTTTTTCTAAACGATGCATCATTGCCATGTATATAATATGCATGGTGGGGATATCAGGTTTACTTGTTCCTCTTCTTCCTTTTCACCAGGCATGAACTACAACCTTATAACATGGTGCTTTGGAGAAACGAGAGCACATTACTTTTTTGAATTGTTAATATGCAGAAAAAAATGCTGTATAATGCACGGATCATTAACTGATGTTCCATTTTGCAGACCAATCTATTTAACTGGCAGGCAGTTTACCTGGAGGTGCATTGCTCTCCCGAGAAGGAGGTAAACAGAGCTACATTATCATGTCTGAAGATACAAATATGAGGGTTTGTGTGGGTTGTGACTATGTCCGTAATGTAGGATATATGGAAGGACTCACGGAAAAAATCGTGTCAGAACTTCCAGTAGATTGTTTGCTAGAATTCAAGTTGGTTTCCAAGTTCTGGTATAAGTTGATAACTGAACCAACATTTGATCAGTTGCAATTTGATTGTGCTCCAAAAGACCCGAAGCTTATTTTGCATCTTGGTAGTCAGGACTCTAACACCGATGAAGATCTGTTTTTGATGGACAGAGATGGAGTAGTTAGTGAATATGTGTCCCTTCCTTATCTTGAAGAGGATTCATCTTTGAAATTGCTCTGCTCCTTCAATGGACTAGTCTTCTGCACTAAATCAGTGGGAGAGGATGAATTGGGAATCCAAGTTGTCAATCCTGCCACCCAGGAAGTTCTAGAAATTCCCGGAACTAGTCCATCTGAAATAACGGAATCAGTTGGAGTTCTCTTCGACACCAAGAAAAATGGATACAAAATCTTCCGTTTTCTCTATGATGAATCTGAATCTAACGACAACAGTAATTGCAAATGCGAAGTTTACACACCCGATACTAGAGAATGGAGAAAAATTTCCGGGATTGTGAAAGGTCCTGTGCCCAATCTTCTTAGCCATTTATTCCCTTCACACGTATGTGTTGGAGGAATAATGTATTGGTTAGTTTGGTCCGAAGAGGACATTGAAGTTCCTGGTTATATTCTTTCGATAGATATGGATGAAAACATCACCAGGGTTGAGCTACCAACGATTGTGATTTCTGACGAACCAGGAGGAGGAGATGTACAAATGGTCGATGCAATAACTTTCAATATACTGACTTTCTTGACTGAATACGAAGGTAGTTTGGCATGTGTGAGTGTCGATGACGACGAAAGTAATGTGTATATATGGCTATTGACAGATCACGGTAAATCAACCTGGTGTGGTAAAGGCGGTGCTCCACTTCTGATAGATGCCTCACTTGGTGGCATCAACTCTATAGTTTCAGTTGATAAAGAATTGCTGTTTATTCTAAATCCTGATATGGAGAACCACTTCTTCTTCCACTTCCTGAATGTGGAGGAAATGACCTGGAGAATATCTTGTGAAGGAGTTTTCAAAATTGGAGAATGTGAGCCGTTTGTGCTTCCGTATGCTGAAAGCCTCTTCAGATGTAAGTTCTCAGTTCCTCTATTTATTACACTTATTATTATGCCAATTGAAAAAAAAAATAGAGTTTATTTATTTCTGTACTGTTGTTATGTAGGTGATTTTCGGCAAGTAACAAGCGAGGCGAGAGAACGCTTGGTAAGCTACTTTGTTACTTGTCATTTTATCGTTCCAAAGTAAATCGAAATGCAGCTACTCTTTAGTTTCCCAATAAAAGATCTGACATCTTGTTTGCAACCGATGAAAGGAGAACTGTTAATTCTGATTATTATTATTAATTTTTTTTTTTTTTTTTGTATATGCAGATCAAAATAGAAAATGATGTTAATGGCAATTCTTAGTTGAGCCATTGTCTGAGTGGATGATGCAGAAGTTCTTCACTGGGAGTGCTGTCTTTTGTTACTTTCTTCGTATTTTGATTTTGGAGTAAAAGTCGGTGACTTCATCGCAACCTTTTTTTTTTTTTTTTGCTGCTTTATTTTGAAGATTTTCTTCAACTTGTGATTATGGGAATGCTTGACTGTTTATTTTTTGACGTGTTGGATTGTTTTTTAACTTCAAAGTCTAATTATTTAGTTAATAATAGCTAATCTCCCCAACCAAATAAGACTTTATTGTTTTATTGTGAGTGGTGTGGTGGGATACTTTTAATTTTTAATATTTTTCACAATAAAATGCTAAAAGTTTTCAAGCAAGATTCCAATTCCAAAGGGAATGTTCCATAAATCAATTAACTATTCATTTGATCTAAATTTTAATATTTAATTACTCATAGTTGAGCTTCAATAAATGAACAAAGAAATTAAACTCTTCAAAATAATAATATGCAAACAAATAATATAGCCTTTACCAAACAAAAAACCTAGACAAAAATACACCATCTTTATTACAAGAATACAATAATCAATGAAGTTAAAATAATAAGCAAGGGTCCCACCCTCACCCAATGGCTAGCTGGACCGGGTGACCCGGATTTCAATTTAATATTCTTCCTGTTGACTTTCTTACCGGTGTCGTTGACCACCACATCACCGCCGACCTCCAGTCTCTCCCTCTTCGTGTACCAAAACATAATCTTGTACTTCACCCTCGTAGCCAGCTCCACCCTGAAGCTCACCGTCGACCCGTTCGAGACCGCTTCCAGCGCCGCCGCCCACGGCAGTCCGGTGGCTTCCAGCAGCTGACGGCGGTGAGTGTTCTTCTTGTGGCCTTGGTAGAACCCTGGAACCGTGTAGTTGGCTATGGGGAGGTGGGTGGAGTTGTAGAAGAAGTTGAGGCTTATGTTAGCGTAGCTTACGCCTTTCTCCTTCATGCCGTTGTCGAGCTTGAGATCGAAGTAGATGGTGTGGTTGTTGGTGGAGTTAATGTCGGCGGATCTGTTGAGGGCGGGAACGTAGAATTTTTCGATTGAGCAATCGGGCTTCGAGGTCCGTAGGCTTAGCCACATGAAGAGGGCGGCGAAGCCGGAGGTTATTATGAAGCTGAAGCAGCACCTGCAACATCCGCCGTACTCCGCCATGACTTCGTCGGAGAAACGCCTGGTATCGCAAGATCAGTAAGTGGATGGAAAGCAAAGTAGAGATTATATATATATATATATATATATATATATATGTATATCTATATATATATATATATATACACTCCCCCAAAAAAATGTGTGGGTGAAAGAAATTTCGTGGGGAAGAGAAATCATTTTCTTCGAAGGGACATGCTCACTTGCTTGATGAGCTTCCTCTTTTTTGCTAGCTGGTGTAATTTTTTTCCCGATTTAGGAAAAAAAATAATAAATGGTAAGGTCAAATTACGAAAAAATCCTTGTTTTGGATGATTACAACTGATCTCCTCAATTATAAATCTTCTTACACATCCACCATTCCAGTGTCAAATATAGTGGAATCTTCTAGATCATCTGGAATATTCTCCAGTTTGTACTCGTTTCATCTCATTCAAGCTCTACATTTTGAAACAAGATGATCATAAGATGTGTCTCTTAGCTTGTAAATATCATATTGTGCTAACTATTTATTTTTGAGAATTAGATCTCCGAAAGGAAAATAAAATAAAATTGTAAAAGTAATATTTAAAAATATTCAACCCTAAGTTTAACTTTGCCTACATTTTGATACAATGAATTTATGTAGGATAGGTCTGGTTAATACAATGAATTCGAGCTCAAGTCTCTTGAATTTAACACAAACTACAAATATCCATAGAGCAAAATCAGCACGACAACCAAATAAGTGCTTTTGCCAAAAACTTTTCTGAGAAAAGTACTACAAACCTGAACTACTTTGCTGAGGTACAGAAAACCAGAAGATATATATATTAAGCATGTTACTCATCATCTTTATACGGGTATTCTTCTGGAACTTGCTTCAGAAGTTTCACCTGCATCTCGAACACATCGTCCCCTCTCAGCATATCACGCAGCCATGTCACTTCAGTTTTCATCGACACCTAAACATGGAAAGAAAAACTAAAGTCATCAATGTTATTCCATTATTTTACGGTGCAGTCATCCTACAAACAGCAAGAATTGGGCCGGACCATAAGCAAAAGTTGGAAAAACTAATGAACTAGAGCAAATTCTTGTGAATTAACTACACTATTTCTAATCGACCGAGAATAAAGCACACATTCCATCAATTTGACTAGTTTCCAATTCGTAGAAAGTGTTTTTTTCCAAATATATTCTTCGATGAACCGAAGTAAAGCCCGTACCTATATTATGAAATAACCAAATTGTAGAATTCCCACTAACAATAGAACATAGGCATAAAATGTTAATGTAAGAACAATACTCACCATCTCAAGAGCTCCTCTGATAATTCCACTTAAAATATTGCAATAGTATAGTCCTTGACAGTTATCGGGAAGCTCAACAAAGTCTACCAGAGGGTTATCCTCCAGAATTATACTGCACGTTGTTCCCTCCGAGTCCCAGTTCGTCACAGATGCAGTGACACCAAGGAACATTTTGAATCCAACCTGTTCGTGATACATTAAAGGAAATAAAATCAAAAAATTCAAACCACAGACACTCAAAGAACAATTATCAATCATATAAGCACCGTAATTTCCTACTCACATCCACACATTAACAGAAAACATGGGATTGTGCTGGGATATGATTAGCTTCTTTTTTTCCTTCTTTCTTTCTCTTGTTTAATGATAGCTTAATATACAGGAACGTGTGCACGTAAAGGAAAGGGAATCATGATTTCTACGGTAACTTGATATTCTAAATGTACGAAATTCTAGTTCTTTTAACGTCACACACCCCATTGCCGAAGCATACTGTAGCAACAAAATCACCCCACTTTGTAGAAAGAAAATAAACAAATTAATTTAAGTAGTCCATGTGTTACCTAACAAAAATACAGATCTCAAATTAAGCAAGTGCGTTTGTAGGTTCAACATAATGACTTGTATCGGAAGATGAAAAATCATATGCCGAATGAAAATAAGGTTCTTCTATTGCTCCAAGAGAATGACCTAATCATACAAACTTTGCTCCAAGCACTCCTCAAGCTTCTTTCAATTGCTTGGTCCTAAGATTATGGGTAAATATGTAACCTTTATGCTCAGAAATTACAATTTATTACTTCCTAATCGAATGTGAGGCATACATTTGACCCCCAGCCAAATCATTTCATTCTCACGTGTTAGAATAATAGGAAAAAAGAGTGAGTAAAAATTACATTTGAACTGCAGGAAACATTTGAAACACTACTTTAGGTTCAGGTAAATCAGCCAACAAACTTGTTTAAAAGAATGTGTACATCTATCCAGAAACATGCTTGCATACTTAAAACACACTTGGGTATGTGAAAAGTGCAGTTGCGTTAAAACAAATAATACTTACATCGATGTACATATTACATCTGAATAAATATCTGCAGAAGTGGTATTTTGTCATGCATAAACACAACAGTTGCAATTTTCGAGAATCAGAAGCCACAGCTTCTCATCTAACTTAAGGATGCTTCAGTATGAAATCATACAAAATATCACATTTTCAAATGATATAACCATATCACACTATTCTTCACCTTTTCATTGACTAGTTCTTAAATTATGTCCAGAGGAATTCATAAGAAAAGGCTTCTAAATTTCGTACTCTTAAACCTTATAGAGGTTTTATTGTACTCTAACTGCTTAGCAAAATCCGTAATCATGTCCCAGTTATACCCAATTACCTCAAATATTTAAACTTTTTTCTATAATCCGCGCAAATTAGAAACAAAAACTCTAAGCAGTAGACAAATTAAAATTCAAAATTTGTTCAAAAATTCCCCCGACTCAAAACCTAACCGAAAAGCAACGAATGAGAATAGTAAAGAGGACAAGTACCTTGGCAATGACTTCAGCAGTTTCTCTAAAATCCACGCATCTGGAAACATTAGATTTTGCGAGAAATTCATCAACCAGCCGGATTCCGATATTGTAACCCCTGCAACACAACATCAGAAATACTCAAACACTTCGCCAAATAACTAATATTTTAAGCATAAATCAAATGAAAAAAAAAAACATCATTTACTGCAGAAACCTAAGAAAAATCACGTTTGAAATCAAATTGAAACTTGACAGAATCGAAAACAGTATGATAGATAGTCAAGTCACATTTGATCGAGCTGCTTGTTGACCTCCTCCACCTCCTCCAGATCGGTGAGTAACTGGCGCACGATAGCACCGTACGTCAGTGTGAATAGCTCCGCATTCTGCAAAACGCTTGTTAACCACAACGTCAACAATTAAAAAAGAAAAAAATCAAGTAATTACTCAAATTGCTGATGAACGGTCCACGATCGGAGAGTGAAAAGCTAGAGAAATTGAGTGAATTTTGAAAGTAAAACTACTTGCCACGCGATCAACGCTGGCGAAAATCGCATCGCCGGACTTCGGAGCGACGGGAGCCATGTGATTGTACAGGGTTCAGATCCTTTCTCCCCTCTGAAACTGAGAAAGTGTAGATTCGTTTGAGAATTTACAAACCTCAGGGAATTGTTTGTAATTACGAATAGGTGGGGGGTATTTTTTATTATTTAGCCTAAGTTTAGGGGGTTTTTCGTAATTTACCCTAATACTTAATTGAAAAGATACCATATATTTCCACATATACCCCTGGCTATTGTTCTACGCGTTTCGATAAGATTCTTGCGTGTCAGGCCGATTTTCTTATTAAAGTCGGTTTCTACTTTCTAATTCCAATCCCATTGCCTCTATATAAAGCATCGATTCCTCTTCCTTATTTCATCATCAACATCAAAAACGCCTACAGAGAACCATCGCTCGCACACAATCCATTAGTTTCTGACCTAATCTTCTCGATTTTGATTGATAAGGTAACAATTATTTCTTATTTTTCCTATTTCTGTAGCTGTTGATGATTCTCTGGTTTCGATTGATGTATGTTTCGTGTTTTTGGTTTTAATTTTTCGGATTGTCTATTATCTTTCATCGGTGGTTTGTATGTTTCCGATGCAAGCAAATTTTGAAACTAAACCGAGTTGTTAGGAGAATCAATCGGATATTTGTTATGATTGATTCAGTCTTATCTGTTTCTGTGATCTAATTTGATTTTGATTGTTGCAAGAGGAGAAGATAGTGTCTGATTTCTGTTCGATTGTAGTTTTGATGTTCGAGTGGATTGGATAGATTATAGGGTAAATAGTGTGTTCTGTATATCATCGTCGCGCGGATAATTTTCTCTGAGAAATTTTGTTGTGCTTCAGTACAGACCTACAGATGATTTTACGATACTGTAGAAATTGTGTACGGTTGGATTTTCTATGTTAACCGTGTTTAATTGTACAGATGCAGATCTTTGTGAAAACCCTGACCGGAAAGACCATCACCCTCGAGGTGGAAAGCTCGGACACCATCGACAACGTAAAGGCCAAGATCCAGGACAAGGAAGGGATCCCTCCGGACCAGCAAAGGTTGATCTTTGCTGGCAAACAACTCGAAGACGGGCGCACTCTTGCCGATTACAACATTCAGAAGGAGTCTACCCTCCACTTGGTCCTCCGTCTCAGAGGGGGTATGCAGATATTTGTCAAGACCCTCACTGGGAAGACTATCACCCTTGAAGTCGAGAGTTCTGACACGATTGACAACGTTAAAGCCAAGATCCAGGACAAGGAGGGTATTCCCCCGGACCAGCAGAGGTTGATCTTTGCTGGCAAACAACTCGAAGACGGGCGCACTCTTGCTGATTACAACATTCAGAAGGAGTCTACCCTCCACTTGGTCCTCCGTCTCAGAGGTGGTATGCAGATATTTGTCAAGACTCTCACTGGGAAGACCATTACCTTGGAGGTTGAGAGCTCCGACACTATTGATAACGTCAAAGCCAAGATTCAAGACAAGGAGGGCATTCCCCCGGACCAGCAGAGGTTGATCTTTGCTGGCAAGCAGCTTGAAGATGGTCGCACTCTTGCGGATTACAACATCCAAAAGGAGAGCACTCTTCACTTGGTGCTCAGGCTGAGGGGTGGGATGCAGATTTTTGTCAAGACTCTCACCGGGAAGACCATTACCTTGGAGGTTGAGAGCTCCGACACTATTGATAATGTCAAAGCCAAGATTCAAGACAAGGAAGGAATCCCACCGGACCAACAAAGGCTGATCTTTGCAGGGAAGCAGTTGGAGGATGGTCGTACTCTTGCCGATTACAACATCCAAAAGGAGAGCACTCTTCACTTGGTTCTCAGGCTGAGGGGTGGGATGCAGATTTTTGTCAAGACTCTCACTGGAAAGACCATCACCTTGGAGGTGGAGAGCTCCGACACGATTGACAACGTCAAAGCCAAGATTCAAGACAAGGAAGGAATCCCACCGGACCAGCAGAGGCTGATCTTTGCAGGGAAGCAGTTGGAGGATGGTCGCACTTTGGCGGACTACAATATTCAAAAGGAGTCCACTCTTCACTTGGTGCTGAGGTTGAGGGGAGGGATGCAGATATTTGTGAAGACTTTGACTGGTAAGACCATCACTTTGGAGGTGGAGAGTTCGGACACCATTGACAACGTCAAAGCTAAGATTCAGGATAAGGAGGGGATTCCACCGGACCAGCAGAGGTTGATCTTTGCTGGGAAACAGCTGGAAGATGGGAGGACTCTTGCTGATTATAACATACAGAAGGAGTCCACCCTTCATCTTGTCCTCCGTCTCCGTGGTGGTTTCTAGATATCTCCTCCTATTTGTCCTTTGATCATTTGTTTCTGTTATCTTGTTGTTCCGTTTCTTTTCTGTCTTAAACCACCTTTTGGTTTATGTTGAAACTTTGTTACTGTTATGTGCTCTAATTCTGGTATTCGGTTTAGTCCCTGAGACAATGGATTGGGATTTTCTTTGTTAAATAAAGCTCCCTTCTGTATTTGCTCACACTTTCTTTGTTAAATAAAGCCCCGTTCAGTATTTGCTCTCTTTAATTTGCATTGTCAACTATTGCTGCAGTTGTTTCGTCTCTGATTTCAACCTTGCAATAACTTATTAAGTTGAGAGTGGTTTTTCCCTTGAGTAGCAAATAATTTACTGTCATTGATGGCTGGAAGATTTTTTATCTTCCTCTGCAGTGGTATGGTCTCACTCATTTTTGCCTAGAGTTTTTGTTATGTGCGATGCTTGATGCTTCGGTTTGTATTTTCTGTTTCTTGTCATTTACCTACGATTTGTCGATATGGTTCTGCAGTTGTAAATTAATCAAACTTCTTAAGAGTTCTGCTTCTTTTTGACAATAATGATGCCTAAACAGACTTTGAATTTTTGGTGAAATGAGCTTTAGAAATACTGCTACTGCTATATTGTTTGAAGTCTATGCAGAGTTTGCAAAATTGAATGTGTATTTTGGCATTTTTCTTGGAAATGAAATGGCACTGGAAAGTGATCATAAATCTTTGGGATTGCTGTGCCTGAAACGAAATTAAGTGGTCGACTAATATTATCCGAACCATGAAGTATCAGAGTGTACTCTACCTATTGCATTCGACGCCAGGTGCTTCAGGACAGTACCTTTACTCTTTAAATTTCGGGAACCGGGACATAATGGATTTTTCTTCCTTAATCTCATGTATGGTTGACTTAAAAAATTTCATGGATACCAGCATTTCAAATCCTTTTGTTGTTTTCATTCCTCGATGCACAGTACCTGGCATAAAGGGTAGATTCTTGTTTTCTCTCTCTACTGTCGATTTTATGATTGTGTTATAGAGGTAGAGCTGAGAAAATTCTTCCAATTGTAAGCTAAATGATTCTGCAAACTAGAAGAGAAGAAAGATCATTGGATGCGAATTGACGGTAACTGCGAGTCTTGATAAGTTGTCCAAAGTGTCTTCAATGTTTCTGCTCTCATTGTTGACGCACAAGTAAATGTTTAAGGGGACGTGTGATTTGTGAAACTGTGGGTGCGGAGTAACTTCAAATCTCTGAGCCTAGACTGGAGGGTGGAAGGATTTCGGCTTATTCTTGCTATATAGGAGCCTTCATCTTGCCCTTCTTCATGGTATATGACCTTATTCTTTTCTCTCCTTTTGTTTGGCTGGTGTTGGTTTCTGCCTTTGAAACAATGGATATCGGGCCTCCAGCACTAAATAATGTTTGTTCTTACTTAATGCTGTTATAGTACCTGAAATTGATCTCTTTATCATTCTCTACTCACTCGTGCAAATTTAACTAAATTCTTTGATGCATAATGTTCAGCCACTTCAAGGGCTTTGAATATGGCTGTTGATCGCATTGCTTGCAGAAACAAGCACACCTGGGGTATTCTGTTTGATGCTACAGGGGCGTCGAACATTCAGACTCGATGCTTATGTACATCACAGCTACTTCCACTTTCTAATTTTAATCCTTTTTATTTTCTTTCAGATGGATACAAGTTTGAATTATCTGAGCTCATCCCCGTTGTTGTTTCTTCAGGGTTTTTTTATCATGCTGATTGGCAACAGAAAGCCAACGGGGATATTCCATAAATATTTACTATCTGATCGGCTATCTTTCAGTTGATGTTTTGTATTGTGAACCAAAGAATGCACCTGGTAATTAAACTAATTCGAACCATATTTAGTGTTACGGCTTGAACACAGCTACCTGGAAGTATTTCTGTTGTCATACGTCTATGGATTCATTTCCTCGCCAAAACAGAGTGACCGGTGAAATCGCTTTTGTTCTACTTTGCGTTTATTAAGCTGCAGAGGCTTATTATCTTCCAGGTACATTCGTATAGGCTTTCCGTTTGTTAATGATATAATCTTGTCTTAAGATCCCTCAAATACTGATGTTCATGTGGCTCTACGATCTTGCAACTTTTCATGGAATTAAGATGACTTATATGTGAATTCAGTCTTGTTAACTTCTCTTACAGAAATTTGTTATCCTGTTTGTCGAATTCGACTTCGATCTCTCTTTTGCCTTTTGTCGAATTACGTGTTACCCTGTTTTGAAATTTGTTATCCGATTCTTCCGTCTCCCCCAACTTATTTTTATATACAGGTTGTGAAGTTCTTTAGCAAAAGGGTAGCCGATGGGCTAAGTGATGATCACAAGGAGGAGAACTGAATTCGGACAAGAAACTCGATTTCAAACCAAGATCGATCCGAATGAAGAATCGGGTCTTGTTCGTTTCATTTCTTTCTTAATATTGTACATGATGGAATTGCATCTCTTGTTTAATCGATTTCTAGTTAGAGATGAGATCTTGATAAGCTGTCAGACTCCAATAATACTAACAACAACAGGAGGCCCTTATATCACTTTCAGACACAAGCAAGAAGATAAGTTGTGATAGATACATAATTTGTCTTCCACAAACAGAAAAGGAAAACATAATTTTACATCATCATATATACATACATATATAGAGCTTATCGTTCGTCGCCTGTCTTATGGTAGTTAGCTTTTCCGGGCGGCGGAGTATCGTCCTTAAAAGCTTCCTTGACAGATTGAAAATTGGAATCAGCGACGGTAGCCTCTTCGACACCGTCCTCCGCCTTCTCCACCGTCTGGGCGGCGAATCCATGGCGGCTCTTCTCTTCCGCAACTCTTTCGAACTCCTCCGCCGTGGAAGGCGCGTGTCCGGTACTATTACTTTCTTTCTTCCCATGGTTATATCTCTACACCATATATATATATATAAATTAATATAACAATTAAGCATGAATGATACAACATGTAGATAGAATGATTATTATATAAAAAAATTAAATACCATAATTGAGAGTGGGAGATTAGCAGTTAGGCGTTTGATCCTTGATGCCTGTGAGGCTGAGTAGATAGACAAGAGGTGGCCGCCCCCCATTTTTTATTTAATTACTGCTACAAATTAAAGAAAGGAAATTAGAAACCTCTGCAGAAAGAAAGTTTGTTGAATTTAAGCAGCAGCTCATATTTCTTCATTAATCATAATTCATACGTCACACATATCGTTGCTTGGGTGGCTACGTGGCAGCCCCTTAGAGTTGCTGTCTCACCATTTTCATGCAAAAATCAATTATCTTTTTTTAAATCAGATTTTAAGTTTCGTTTATTGCATTCAACTCTCTTATGTTTATTTTATTCAAAAAATCATCCCAATATTTTTTAATTTATAAGACACACTTTGAGTCAAGTATGTATATAGGTTCAAACTCGGTTCAGTACTCCCCAAGCCCAACAAAGATGTGCTCACCTCGATCTCGATTACGAGCCTAACAAGGACGGAATATAAAAGAAAGACAAAAAATAGAAAACATCTATAATGTACTACCGTTAATTATATCCAACAATTCCAAAAAATCAAAAATTGCACAATAAAATCAAATACAATCACATTTATACATTTTCTCAACAACAGCAATCATGATCACCGAATATGCATATAGTTGAATATGACTATTGATTGGGCCAATTTGGCCGCCGCAATTAAACTACTATTGTGTGAGTATGTTTATGGTGTGTGTGCACTTTTTTTTTTTTTTTTTTTTTTTTTTTTTTTTTTTTGGTAATGCAGGAACCCGCAGCCAACCATATAGGTGCACTTCTTCTTATTCATGTGTGTGTGGGTTGTGTGTGTGTGTTTTCTCTCGATCTCTGGTTCTTCTCTCCTCCTTCTGTGGTCAGCCGAAGGTGTCCCTCCTTCTCTGTCAGCCCCTGCCTTATTCTCTTATTGTTTTAGGGCGCATGCCCAAGAAAGAAACAGAGAGAGTGGACTGGGCCCAATGAGAGAGAGGAAAGAGATAATGGTTGGGCCCAAGAGAGAGAAGGGAGTAAATGGTGGGCTTCTGAGTTCAGGCAAATCAGCCCAGATGAACTATAAATGAATATAACTACTGTGGCAGTCCGACCACACTCACAATGATGGTGTAAATCTCGTCGGCGCTCTATGGTTTCCTCAAATCTCATCGGCGTTTCTTTATTTGCATCAGTTGGGCACGAAGGTGGTAGTGAGGAGGCATATGCAAGAGTTTTTGGGTGGTATTGAAGTGGTTGGGATGAGGAAAGGCGAAACCCTAGGTGGGGGCTAGAGTTTGCGTTGTTAGGGGGCCATAACTCTAATTGGTGCTCTCCTTCTTATCGAGCGTGACGGTGGAACCGTAGACGGATGAGGCCGTGGTTAGTGGTTAGGGTGAGCGGATTACAGTGGTGGAGTAAATCTAGAAGAATGAGAGCGGTAGCTATGTTGTGCCAATCTTTAAAAGAAAATTATACATCTGAAGAGAAAGATATAAAGATCGAGAGAAGAGAGATAATGAAGATAGCGATAATATCATTATTGAGAGGGGTAAATTAGGATTAACACATTTTTAAGGGAGGTCTGATCACTAGTTTAGAATAAAATTTGGGTGTTTGAGAAAAGTATTTAAAGCCAATTAGGTTTAGTTCAATATATTTTTAAATTGAGAGGTATTGTTTACTACCTCATACAGTTTATACTATGCTAAAGAGTTTCAATACGCGGCAGAGTTTTTATTTTTTTCAATTTTTTTTGGCAAATAGCGGCAAAGTTCTACTATAGTGTTTTTTTTTTAAATCACTAGTAATTAAAAATACTAAATATTTATCATAGCACTTATGTTGTAAACGTTATAAACAAATGCTATTAAATGATACATTTGTTGTAGTGTACACGGACGAAATACACCGAATAGATCTTTACCATTCATATATATACACACAAATACATACACATCCACATTAGTGTTCACCAGGCGTAGGATGGAAATAACCTACCATGTATATGTATTGTATTTCAATTCATTCTTTAATTTACCTCTTAAAAAAAAAAAAAAAAAAAAGGAAATCAACTTTTGTACTAGGTTCCAAACAAAATTGTGAGGTGCGCATCTTCATTGAAGTGTAAGGTGTAACTTCCGCCCCCGGTAAATATAAATACAGAGGAAAATACAGCTATAGTATTAGTAATAGCTGTATGTATGCAGTGGCAGCATATGCATGCATGCATTACGTTACGTGGTAGCTACACTCTGTTCACACCCCTCCACGTACTCTCCATGCAAATCCTCCATTCCCACTATAAATACCCACTTCTCCTCTTCTCTACCATCACCACCAACAACAATAATTCAAATTCAGTATAATATTTAATTATCAATGGCAAAGCTCGCAATCTCCGCCGCCCTCTTCGCCGCTCTGGTCCTGGTGGCCAGCGCCACCACCTACACCACCACAGTGGTGACCACCACCGTGGAGTCCGAGGAGAACCCCCGGGGACAGTCGTGCCAGACTGAAATCCAGCAGAAGCCGATGAGCCACTGCATGCAGTGGATGGAGTCTCAGATGAGCGGCAGAAGATCATACGGCGGCGGCGAGTCCTTCATCAGGAGCGCGGTGGCGAACCCCCGATACCAGGAGGAGGAGCACCTGGAAGAGTGCTGCAGCGAGATGAAGAAGGTGAGCTCACCCTGCATGTGCGAGGCAATGAGCCACATGATGAGGCAGATGCAGCAACAGTACGGAACTGAGGAGGAGATGCAGCAGATGATGAAGGATAAGATGAAGTCTCTTCCCAAAATGTGCGGCATCAGCTCCTCCACCCAATGCCGCTTCCGCGCCGTCTTCGTCTGAACAACTCGTCGTCGTCGTCGTCGATCACTGGATGCATGGATCGAATAATAATAATAATAAGAATAATGTAACACATATCATCGTATGTGTTAATTTCTCTATCTGAGTTTAATTAATGCTATCTGTTAATGTTTTTCTGCGATCTTGCATGCAACCTTTTTATTTTATTTTATTATTTTTACTTGTCTTAATTACCCAAAACCCAAACCTGGAAATTAAAATTACTAATAAACTGATCATGTTAATAATATGGAAAACTGTCTTCGTTTAAGTGCTTATCAAATTAATTAAGTACCTGCTTGCTGATAATTATTAATCACGATATTTTTAAATAATAATTTTAAATTTTAATGACAAATTGATCACGAGGCATGCCTCGTGTGTGTGTGTGTATAAAATACTGCAAATAACTTTTAAAGAATAGGAGACATTTGTGTTTGTGGGTAATTTTTTCTATGTTGTTTATTTTCCGATATAAATAATTAAAAATAATCTTGAAATCGTTTTGATATAAATAATGTATATAATATTTGAAATATCCTGATAAAACTGATATAAACAAACAATAATAAAAAACACAAATATCTAGATATAGTGCAAACTATAATTTAATCATGTACTTAAAAATCCGTGACGGGATGGTGATGAGCTTAAATTAGCCACATACAATAATATAGTATTTCCCCTTTTGTTTATTCAATAGATTATTAGATTTTGTCATAGATTTGAATATTCATACCTTGTATGTTTATGAGATCACTAAATAATGCGAATAAGAAAGACTATTAAATAATATCTGTAACATAATGTGTATAAGATAATGTATATGGATGATCCAGTTTATTGAATTCCTTTTCTCCAAAAAATCGTGCCTTTTCTCTTCACATGACGTAGTATATATTACAATAATCGGCGAAAATCGAAAATTTCGGATCAGAATCAGCGAAAACAGGAAATTTCGTTCCGATTTCCATACCTAAATCGGAGTAATAAAATCCATTTCTACTCCCTCTCTCCCATCTTATAAATCTCTCCCATCTTATAAATCATATATATATACACATACATTATAGCAGAAAATATAGAAAATCACTTAAATATATTTATGATAAATTATTTTCAGTTAATTAAGATTAATAAATGATAAAACTGAAAAAAGTGCAATTAATGTTTCATTGAAATTATAAAGTGATAGATAATTTAAATAAAAACAAACCCTTTCCAAAGAGACAAATAATATGAAACAAGACACATCAATTATTATTTATTAGAGTAATTTATTTTACCCCAAAAGTAATATATATCCTATTCACCGTATGCTTTTTAATTATAAATTTAATTAACTATGTATCCATATTTTTGATTTAAATGTAAAATTTCCAGGGCATATGCAATAAGCTATGCTGCACACACATTTCTAGAAGGTGAAGAGTCCCCGTATCCGACACCTGGATATTCGGACATTCGGACACATCCAGATACTTCTCGGACACCTATGTCGGGCCGTATCGTAATTTCGCTAAAAATAGGACACCCATGTCGGGCAGTGTCCACAATTTTAAAAAAATTGGGACTTCTCTTACGTTTTAAGAAAGAGCCCTAATAAAAAAAATGCGCATTTTCTTTTCTCTATAATACACATTAACCTCTGTTTTCTATGTGAGTTCACCCAAAACTCCAAAAGTGTAGCATACGACGACGAGCAACAAGGGAGAGCAATTATCTTATGCGATGACGACTTATACATAATTTTTTACAATTTATAAATGTACCTCTATATTTTTATTATTTATAAATATACCCCTATATTTTTTATATTTACACGTATCCCTCACGTGTCCGTGTCCGTATCCTAGTTTTTTGAAAATACCAATCCGTATCTGTGTATCGCCGTGTCCATGTATCCGTGTCCTACAGCGTAGGGAGCAAGACAAAGTAAAAACAATGTAATAAAATAAAAAAAGTTTGAAAGATGGCATTAAACTCAAAAGCTAGAGAAAGTAACACACACGATGATATGTGCTACATTATTATTATTATTACAAAACGCCAACAACAACAACAAAACGAAGACGATCCCTCAAAGCAAGTATTGCCGATGGGCCATAACTCGTTGCCTGGAGAGATTATCTTTATTAACTCTTATTCGATCAACCGACGACGATGATTTCTTCAGACGAAGACGGCGCGGAAGCGGCATTGGGTGGTGGAGCTGATGCCGCACATCTTGGGAAGAGACTTCATCTTATCCTTCATCATCTGCTGCATCTCCTCCTCAGTTCCGTACTGTTGCTGCATCTGCCTCATCATGTGGCTCATTGCCTCGCACATGCAGGGTGAGCTCACCTTCTTCATCTCGCTGCAGCATTCTTCCAGGTGCTCCTCCTCCTGGTATCGGGGGTTCGCCACCGCGCTCCTGATGAAGGACTCGCCGCCGCCGTATGATCTTCTGCCCCTCATCTGAGACTCCATCCACTGCATGCAGTGGCTCATCGGCTTCTGCTGGATCTCCGTCTGGCACGACTGTCCCCGGGGGTTCTCCTCGGCCTCCACGGTGGTTGTCACCACTGTTGTGGTGTAGGTGGTGGCGCTGGCCACTAGGACTAGAGCGGCGAAGACGGCGGCGGAGATTGCGAGCTTTGCCATTGATAATAAAATATTATATTGCTTAATTAGTTGTTGATGGTTTATATTTGATGTTTGTTTGTTGGTGAGGAAGGAAGGGGAAAGGTGGGGTGGTATTTATAGTGGGATTTGAGCTTTTGCATGGAGTGTACGTGGAGGGTATCAGGTGTTGGGTGACAGGATTCAGTGTCCACGTAATTGCATGCATATGCTGCCATATTGATGCATGCTTTTTTATTTACACGGGGCTGGTTTAGCTCTCCATCTGTTGAATTGTACATGCAATGCTGAGAATGTTGCCACGAAGATACACATGCACTAGGCACTAGCTAGTTACATTACATTACATATAATATAATATATAATCATAATTTACTGATAAATCCAGCAAAATGCACCATAAAAAAAGTAACTAATAATTACTTCTTTGTATAGTTAAATTTCTTCGATTCGATCCATTTGTGGAAATTATAGGGTATATATTTGGAGATTTTTTGTATATTTAAGATTTAATTTGTGTACAAATTATAATGATGATTATATTCTAGAATTTTATTAAATAGTATTTAGAATTTAATGTGGACAACATTTGCTATACTGGGGTCCTATAAAAGTTTATGGGGTTTCGGGGTGCCCCAGTACACTCTATACACATTTACCTTACATTGTAAGAAATAATATTTTGTGACAATACACATTTTTATATGGTTGGCAAACAATATTGTTACGATGGTTACGCTTGTCACTGATGGAGTGTCATTCATTGTATATAGCGAAATGAAAGATGATTAAGTGGCAATAAAATGAGCTACTAGTGAGTATGCATGCATGTATTTAGTGACGGCATATTTTTTAAATTTAATAGCTCTTTTTATTGTCACTTAATGTTTTTTATGTTGTCCCTTGATCATTAATGATTTCTTTTTAATTGTCCCTTTGATCATTCTTGATATATATTGTCGTTATATAGAAGTGACACAATCAATTTTTGTTGTCACTATATAAAATTAGTAATAATACCGTATTATCATGATGATAAGCACTATATAAAATTAGTAATACCTTATTATCATAATAAGCTCATAGTGACAATGTTTTTTGCTTAACCATGTAAAAATAGTTGTTGCGATGCCACTTAAAAGTTACTTTTTGTAGTGATGATATTGTGGAATTGGAGCCAGAAACTGTTTAGAAGGAATTTGAAAAATAACGTTTCAGTGTTAATGATGCCATTTCAACTTCAAACGTAATTTTAACCATTTTTCGATTTTAATTCGGCAAAACTAAGAACACGAATTTGCAATACATTGAGTTAGCTTTCTGATTAGATGAAAGTGAAAAGTTCTTGAAATGAAAAGTGTATTAATCTTGAAATAGCTTTGTTTTTGGATAAATTGTTGATTGAGAATACTAGAAAAAGTATAATTAAGAAAATTATTATTTTTTAATTTCCTAATTGCGGGCTTTAAATTAGGAATTGAAATGCCAAAAAAGTTATCTGATATGATTAGTAGTTTAATTAATAAAAAATCATTTAAAGGGGCCAAAAATAAGGGACAAACCCATTAAATAATATATAAAATAAATCTTGGTGGAAGATGCAACAAGAAAACAAAAACACATACACAAACAAAAGAAAAAAAAAATCCAGATGCATAAATAACACTAGCTAGTAGATAGTAGATACAGCTCTAGACTGTTCAGACAAAGACGGCGGCCGGAGAGCGGCAGCGCGTGGGGGATCTGATATTGCACGTGCGGGGAAGAGACTGCATCCTTTCCCTGATAGTTTCCTGCGTCTCCTCAGTTCCGTACTGTTGCTGCATCTGCCTCGTCATATGTTCCACCGCCTCGCACCGGCACGGTGAGCTCACGCGCCAGAACTCGTCGCAGCACTCCTGGAGGTGCTCTTGGCCGGGGTTAGCCACCGCGCTTCCCAGGAAGGGGCTTCTTCCGCCGCCCAACTCAGACTGTATCCATTTAATGCATTCCTTCATCGGCATCTCTTTAATTTCTCTCTGGCAAGAGGGGTTTTCCTCCTCGTCCACCGTCCTGTAGGTGGTGGCGGCGCTGCCCACGGCGATCAAAGCGGCCAAGAAGCCGGCGAAAATTGCGAGTTTTGCCATTATTATTTACTATTAAATTTCTGCTCAGGGTTCTATTTGAAATATTGTATACATATATAATATATTGTTAAAAATATTAATATTAATATATAGTGGGATTTGATTTGCATGAAGAGAACGTGGAGGTGGCGGAGGGGTGACGTGTCATGGGTCGAGCCTTCCACGTAAGTCACTCATGCATATGCTGCCACTGAATTATATTATATTAATATATAGTGGGATCATGATATTTTATTAATTAATATCAATTTCTCATTTTGAAGTATGACATAGGTTATTTTATTATAGGGCAAATTACGGCCACATAGTTATGGTTAAATTACAAAAATCTCCCTTCTGTTTGTATAATTACAGTTACCCCTCAATTATGTATTATCTTATGAAAATATCTTATAGAGGGTAATTAGGGATATCAAATCGATAAAATTGAACCGAAATTTCAGTACGCTAACATTTTATATCGTTTACCAAATTGGATATACGATTTGGTCAGTAAATAACCGAATTACATAAATTTCATGTAAAAAAAATTAAAAGGATAGAGTTGCTATAATTACGCAAACAAGATGAGTATTTTGTAATTTGGTCATACATCAGGAATGACCGTAATGTTCCCTTTATTATATTACAAAATAAAATATATTACCATTTAATTTAGAGTAAATTCCAATTTCCCCTTATATTTTGGTTCGATATCACTTTACTCCATTATACTCTCAATTTTATCGATTTGCCCCATTGTGCTTTGGCTTGATATCACTTTACCCTCTTCTACTCTCAATTTCATCAATTTGCCACCTTGTACTTTGGCTTGATATCACTTTACCCTCTTCTACTCTCAATTGCATCGATTTTCCCCTTTGTACGTTGGCTCGATATCACCTTACCCGCTTCTACTTTCAATTGCATCGATTTGCCCCATTGTACGTTGGCTCGATATCACCTTACCCCCTTCTACCCTCAATTGCATCGATTTGCCCCCTTGTACTTTGGCTCGATATCACCTTACCCCCTTCTACTCCAAATTGTATCGATTTGACCCTCTGTACTAGTAAAATTGTCCCAATGTAGTCATCACCGTTAGTTTTCGGACCTTTGACCTTAACACCGTTTGATGTAAGTCTGAAAATTACTAAAAAGTCACCCCTCACAGTTTAAAATAATTATTAAAAAAATAAAAAATAAAAAATAAATGAAAAATAAAAAATTCAAGACAACGAGAAAATATAGTCCACGACGCCAACCACAATTTATTTTTATTTTTTTAATTTTTATAATAATTATTTAAACTGTTGGGGTGGATTTTTTGTAATTTTCAAACTTAGATCAAACGATGTAAAGGTCAACGGTGTGAAAACTAATGGCGAGGGTCTTATTGAGACAAATTTTTAAGTCCATGGGGAGAAATCGATGTAATTGAGAGTAGAATAGGGTAAAGTGATATCGAACCGAAGTACAAGGGGGCAAATCGATGCAATTGAAAGTAGAATGTGGTAAATTCGTATCTAGCCAAAGTACAATGGGGCAAATCGATGCAACTGAGAGTAGAAGATAGTAAATTAATATTGAACGAAAGTAGGATGATGGAAAGTGAAATTTACTCTTTAATTTATTTGAAGCACACATCATTTTCTTATAATGGGCCATAACCAAAAAAACAAAAAGCCTATTAACTCTTTTGACTAGAAAGAGGCCTACTATATTTTTGGATCACCCCGCAATCTAAAACAACCACACGGTGCTTCTCAACCAATGCACCGCCAAATGAATAACTGCCACGTAGCATGGGTAGGCACGTGCACCAACTGCACCGCGAAGCAGGCAGTAAACACCCCACAATTTTCTTTAATTAATCTCATTATTCGACGTTCTATGAACACAAACTTGCGCATCTCTTCTCTTCTCCTATCAGAATTTGGGGCTCCGTTTGTAAATCGCCGTCCGTATCGTCAATCTAACCCTAGTTTTTGGATCAGGTAATCTTATATTGCACCATTTTCCCCCTTTATGTTTTCGGATTCTTTCAGATCTGTTCAAATTAGGGTTATAATTAGGGATATCTGGTTGTTAATTTGATTTAGCCCTTTTAGTTTGTGAGTTTTGTTGATGAATCAGTTACTTGTTAATTGGGATTTTTTTTTAAACGTTTATACATGCGGATCAATCTTCACGCTGCCCTCTATTTTGGTTTAGTGTTTGATCTGCTTTATTAATATTTTTTTTTTGTCATCAATAAATTTGCATAAAAGTGAAGCTCTCAATTGAATGATTTAGTGTCTGATTTTGTTGGTTCATGTTATTTTGTATATAACCAGGTCTGATAATTCAAATCTAGTTTGAGCAAATCGTGTTTGCCGGGTTCGAATTTGCTGCATCAACCGAGTTTCATGTCTGAGCTTGACATCCAGGTTCCATCTGCATACGGTATGCTATATTTGCGTAACGTTTTATGTTTGCCCTGTAATTATTGTTTTGGCTGCAATTTTTTTCGTCCTTGATTCGATGTAAATGTTTTAAAATAAAGTAGATAAAGAAAATGTAATGAAATTTTGGGGCGGAGCTAGATGCAAGACGGGTCCTTTATGCTTTCTGTAATTCGGTTTTTTCATGTAAAATTGTTAGATCCTTTTGCTGATGCAAATGCTGAAAATTCCGGTGCTGGGTCAAAGGACTACGTTCACATTCGTGTACAACAACGAAATGGTCGTAAAAGCCTAACAACTGTGCAGGGATTGAAGAAAGAGTTCAGCTATAACAAAATCTTGAAGGATCTTAAGAAAGAATTTTGCTGCAATGGAACCGTTGTTCAGGACCCAGAACTAGGACAGGTTTGAAATCTTATTCTCAAGTTTTCTTCCCTACTCGTCGTTTTAAATGTTTTTATATATTCAGTCATATTCAATTAAAAATATCTTGGTGAAGGTTATTCAACTCCAAGGTGATCAGAGGAAGAACGTTTCGTCCTTTCTTGTTCAGGTGATTTTCGTACATATTCACCATTAAAACATGAACAAAAATAATAATAATAGTGACAAGATGACAATTGGTCGTATTAATTCGATATGTTTGGATGTATGTTATTAGCTAATCCTGATTTTATGGGAACAGGCTGGAATCGTGAAAAAGGAGCATATCAAGATTCATGGTTTCTGAGCTGCAGCAGCATCTGTATCTGTAGTGTGGCTGTGCAATATTAACTCAGTGCTAATCTCTGAGTGTATAGTAGCTCTATTTGTTGAACAAGCCGTAAAGATCTAGTGATACTACGTACTGGCTGTTTTGTTTTAGTTTCGTGTTTCTCTACGAGTTTAATGTGTGATGTTGACTGAAGTAAGTCTTTTTCTATTAATGGATATGATTTGTGATCTTGCTGTGTTGTTTGCATATATTCGTCACTATGATTGTTTGTGTACTTGCTTCCGAATCTCGATATTTTTCACAATTCCTTCAAAATTAGTTCCACATATCAAATGTTTGTTCATGTGCAACTTGGCGGAAAAGTTGGATCTTATAAGTTTTATATCCTAACACCTTAAAATTTAATCTTTAAATTTAAATAAAAACATGTTTGATGATTATCTTCTCTTGAAAATTATATTTGTGATAATTAGTTCTCACTAATTACTTCTTTCGTTCGTGATACTACCTCCGTCCCGATTTAGACGACGTTTTGGATTGCCCATATGAAGAATATCAATAAATTTGTATAGATTATAGTAAAAATATAGAAAATTACTAACATATCATTGGCGTTAAATACACCCTTCTCTCAATAGTCATAAGGATAAATTGAGAAAATAGTAATTAATACATCATTTAAATTCTAAAGTGATAGATAATTTGAAACAAGAAAAATTATGAGTTCATTGTTTTACTAGTAATTAATTATGAATGATAAAGCGTAAAATTGAATATAATACAATTAATACTTCATAAAATATCTAAAATAATAAATAATTTGGGACATGAAAAATTCTCCAAAATACAAATAATTATGCATCACTTGAATTTTAAAGTGACAATATATATATATATATAATTTTTTTTTTCCAGTGAAAATAAGTACTAGCACAGAAGGTTGAAGAAACCAACCTGTGCATGGCATTCACGTGTA
This sequence comes from Erythranthe guttata, assembly GCF_056151865.1. NCBI lineage: Eukaryota > Viridiplantae > Streptophyta > Magnoliopsida > Lamiales > Phrymaceae > Erythranthe > Erythranthe guttata. The sequence goes on along the minus strand of NC_142545.1, from coordinate 18,621,014 downwards.
TACCAAACACAGAAGCCTTCCAAATCCACCTGCATTTATAATTTCAAAAACCACCATTAATTCACCCTCATCCCAACCTTCGCCTCCCAGATTCTCTCTCATTAATTCATCCTCATCCCTTCAATTCTATATATATAATTTCCTCACTGTAAACAATCCCAATTTTTATCACTGTCAAAAAAAAAAAATCAAAAATGGCGACCATGGCTTCTGCCCTAGCCTCAAAACCCTCATTTTTCGACACCCTCAAAACTTCCTTCAACGGCCAGCCCATCTCCCCTGCAGTTCGCCGCCGCCGCCAGGCAACCCGATCCGCCAAACCAAATGGGTCGCCCATATCCATGTCGTCGGCTTCTTCTCCTCCGGGTTACGATCTGAATCAGTTCAGATTTGCTCCGATTAAGGAATCGATCGTTTCTCGGGAGATGACGAGGAGGTACATGACGGACATGATTACTTATGCCGACACCGATGTTGTCGTTGTCGGGGCTGGATCCGCCGGACTCTCCTGCGCTTATGAGCTCAGCAAAAACCCTTCTGTTCGGGTACCCCTCTTTAATTTTATTGCAAATCGATTTTGGTTTTTCGTTCTTACTGCTGTTCTCGTTGAGTCATTTTGTCAAACAGTTGTAAGTATATAAATATTTGGGAATTTTTCATTTTTACTGTTGTTCTCGTTGAGTCATTTTCTCAAACAGTTGTAAGTATATAAATATTTGGGAATTTTTCTGAGTAATTAATAATCTGGGTGATTTGAACGGATTTTTCAGCAACTTTTTTAGGGTGTTCTGTAATTATTTTCTCTGTTTAATTGGTTGAGCCCGGAACAATTAACAGTGGCGAGGTTTCTTGAATTTTTTATGATGATTTTCGTAAAATAATGGATTACTGATGATTTATAAGAACAGATTAAAAATTATGTATTCTTGCACAAAGAAAGTACCATTTTTAAACAGCCTCGTTTGATAAAGTTGATTGGATTTTTATAAGATTGATTGGATTGATGATTAAAATTATATTTACAGGTTGCGATAATCGAGCAGTCAGTGAGCCCAGGTGGCGGAGCATGGCTAGGAGGGCAGCTCTTCTCCGCCATGGTGGTGCGCAAACCCGCCCACCTCTTCCTAGACGAGCTCGGCTTGGAATACGACGAGCAGGACAACTACGTGGTGATCAAGCACGCGGCCCTCTTCACCTCCACGATCATGAGCAAGCTCCTGGCCAGGCCGAATGTGAAGCTCTTCAATGCCGTGGCGGCCGAAGATCTGATAGTGAAGGGAGGCAGGGTCGCCGGAGTTGTGACCAACTGGGCTCTCGTGTCGATGAACCACGACACTCAGTCTTGCATGGACCCCAATGTCATGGAGGCAAAGGTGGTGGTGAGCTCGTGCGGGCACGATGGCCCGTTCGGTGCTACGGGTGTGAAGAGGTTGAAGAGTATTGGAATGATCGATAGTGTTCCTGGTATGAAGGCGTTGGATATGAATACGGCCGAGGATGCTATTGTTAGGCTTACCCGAGAAATTGTGCCCGGGATGATTGTCACCGGCATGGAGGTTGCAGAAATTGATGGAGCTCCAAGAATGGTAAGTATATATATGTGTGTATATGTATAAACATGTACTTGTTTGTTGGTAAATGTCGATTAAGAATATGTTTGTACTCGTAAACGATTATTTGAGTTTGTTTTGATAATAGTGATGTGGAAATTTGATTTGATCGCAGGGCCCCACGTTCGGAGCGATGATGATATCGGGTCAGAAGGCGGCTCACATTGCGTTGCAGTCACTGGGGTTGGCTAATAATGTAGGAAGCATCCACCCGGAGATGGTCTTAGCTGCGGTTGATGATGCTGAAATTCTCGATGCTTGAACGGAATAAGGAATTAAATGTGATTGAGGTAGAACGAAATAAAATTTAAGCCTTTCGTTTGCTAGATATCGATGTGGTGCTCCTTAATTGGAGTATGTTTCTGTGTAAGAACCTATCTGGTTGGGCTTTTTTCCTGGTTTGTCTTAAAAAACTACCATCAATGTGTTTGTGTGCTTATTTAAAATATATATATATATATATATATATATATATATATATATATATATATATATATATATATATATATATATATATATATATATATATATAACCATAGCCAACTGGAGAATCCTCTTCCTCACTTATCCATCCTTTCACTTGTACTAATTTCAGTTGTTTCTCTCCTTCCTAATTATAATCCGACCAAAAACGACAGCCCTTCGTACATGTGCTGTACCGCTCTAAATCTCGAAGCATGCCAACATTTGATCTCTCAAGCATGCGCCGCGCGGCGGAGGCCATGAATTTTACTGTGAAGCTTGTAAATATTCGGCGTGTGGCTTTACTTGATTTTAGATTTTCCGTACCATTATCGGCCTAAATCACCTATATAAATCAGTTGTTATTATCAGAATTGAATGCACTCCAACTAATGTCGAACACAACACATGTTCGATATTACGAACGACAATGTATAGAGACCTAATTTTCATGTTGTCGTGTTCGAGACCATTTAACTAACTAACAGCAACTCCAAACTCTTATACAAAAAGATGCCACTGTAGAAAACTCTACCTGAACTCCACTTTCTCGGAATCCCATCGAGTGGATTCCCGCGCCTGGATACGTAACTACAGCAACATATATAATAGGCGTACTTGTTCGATTAAACCATTGGAAGGCTCTAGATCTTCCTTCGATTCTGGCCATTGAGTTTCAACAACCGATGTTCAAACGAGCACTCAACAACGGGTATACAGCTTAATTCAACCCTGTATCCGGTGATTATCACCGGGTGGGTCTCCCATCCTCTTGCCACGTGTTTCCATATTTGAATTAATATTAAAATAGTTTTGTCACCGATATATGGATACCTAATTCTCCATGTGCTACAATAGTCCAGACCTGATTGTCACGTTGTCCAAATTAAAGATCAATTGACAGCAGCAACTTGAATGTACCATGCATCACTCCGTCAACTCTTATCCACAAAATTCCGACTGCTGTAGATAAACTCCGTTTTCTACTCCGTCAATTAAAACAAAACTATGGATTTCCTTAAATTAATATAAATTTAATTAAATCTGAGGTCCACGTGAAAATGTTCCACCCTGTCATAATCATGCACTTTCTCGATTCGCGTTCGTGGATAAATCCTTTCCAGATTTCCATATCAACTCTATCATTTTTTTTTTAAATAAAATAAAAGAGTATATAATAGAGGTTATGCCCACAATAATAAGAATAATAATTGTGTAATAATAAATGTTTAAGCCTTTTCCATACCGCTGCATATAATACTCCGTCACAGGTCACAATAATGTGTCACATGACTCATGACTCATGACAATTAACAATATATTATGGACTCGTTTGGTTATGGAGATTAGTCGTAATTCTAATTCTATGAAATGTTTTCTATTTTGTACTAAGTTTTGTATAACAGTATAGTTTCTGATGCACTACAGTATCACATTTACAAGCCTAGAGAAGCCTTGTCTTATGAACATCTTGTTTCAAAATGTGGATCTCAAATGGGATTTGGGGCGTATATTCAGGAATGCCTACTCATAGCTAGTTCTTTTGAGTCATGTGATTATTCGTTCGTAAAGCGTTCTAGAAATCAATTAGCGCATTGTCTTGCGACTAGATTTGGTTCATCTTGTATTGAGGGATCTGCACTACCTTTTGGGTTGGTGTTCTATGCTTAGTTAATAAATAACTTTTCTTTCCAAAAAAAATGGGATAAAATGAGTACAAACTGGAAAATATTCCATATAGTCTAAAAGATTCTACTAAATTTGACATCGCATGAGTGAACTTGTAAGAAGATTCATAATTAATGAGGGTGATTGTAATTATTCAAATAAGATGAGTTTTTTTCGTAATTTGACGTGGATGCTATTATTTTCGAAAAATTATGAACATTTTAGAAAATTTTGGCTAAGTTTTGAAATGTTAAAGCTTATGTGATTTCCGATATTTTTCCGAAATTCCGAAATTTTCGGGCTTTTTGGAATTGAAATGAATTTTTAGATTCCGAAAATTTTGGAATTGAAATTGGAATAGATTTTGTACTTCTGAAATTTTTTGAATTTTTTTCGAAAAGGCTAATTTCGATCCGATTCATTCGACTTTCACCCCTACTTACAATATTTAGTTTGACTAATCTTGTCAGCAAAATGAGACGTACTAAAACTATTATTTGTTTTGGATGAAATAAAGTTAAACAAACACTAATTGATGATTAGAGCCACTATCTCTAGACTAGAAAAATCGCATCAATTGTCTGATTAAAATATTCCGCATTTCACTCCAATCACTCCCATTTCTTTATATAAACCTACAAATGTAATTAGATTGTAAAACATCACAGCAAGAAATTCAACAATGGCTTCAACAAAC